>NC_133658.1:184815970-185159264 GCF_037893015.1 Macrotis lagotis | reverse complement strand
TCTACTAGCAATGCATCAATGTCCCGATCCTCCTATAACCTCCCCAACATTGATCATTTTCCATTTTTTTCTTATCATGACCCATCTGATAGGTGTGAGATGATACCTTGTTGTTGTTTTTACTTGCATTTCTCTAATCAATAACGATTTGGAGCATTTTTTCATATTATTATATATAGTTTAGATTTCTTCATTTGAAAATTCTCTGTTCATATCCTTTGACCATTTGTCAATTGGGGAATGACTTGTGACCTTATAAATTTGATGCAATGCTCTATATATTTTAGAAATGAGACCTTTATCAGAACTCCTAGTTGTGAAGATAGTTTATCAGCTTTCTGTTTTCCTTCTAATTTTGGCAACACTGATTTTATTAGTACAAAACCTTTTTAATTTAATATAGTCAAAATCATTCATACTGCAGTTAAATGTGCTCTACTTATTGCTTGGTCATAAATTTATCCCCTTGCCATAGAGCTGATAATAAAAGCATTTCTTGATCTATTAATTTATCTATAGCATTACTCTTTGTATCTAAACCCTGTAGCCATTTTGAACTTATTTGTGGTATAGGGTATCTGTGGATCTATGTGTATCTACGTGGATCTATGAGAGATGTGGATCTATGCCTAGTTGTTGCCATACTATTTTTCAGTTTTCCCATCAACTTTTGTCAGTGAATTCTTATCCCAGAAGCTGATTGCTTTGGGCTTCTCAAACACTAGATTGCTGTAGCCATTTACTGCAGTTTCTTTTGAACCTCTCCTAATCCACTGATCCATTCCTCTATTTCTTAACCAGTACCAGGTAGTTTTGATGACTGCTGCTTTATAGTATAGTTTTAGATCTGGTAAAGCTAAGCCTCCTTCCTTTACATTTTTTTCATCAGTTCCTTTACTATGCTTGATCGTTTGTTGCTCCAGATGAATTTAGCTACTAATTTTTCTAGCTTGGTAAAGGAGTTATTTGGTAGTTTGATTGGTATGGGCACTGAATAAGTAATTTAATTTGGGTAGAATTGACATTTTGATTGTATTAGCTTGACCTAACCATGAGCATGTGTCATTTTTCCAAATATTTAGATCTGACTTTATTTGGGTGAGGAGTGCTTTATAATTGTGCTCATGTAGTTTCTGGGTTTGTCTTGGGAGGTAGATTCCCAAGTATTTAATGTTGTCTATAATTATTTTGAATGGAATTTCTCTTTCTCTCTTTTGTTCTTGGGCTTTGTTGTTCATACAGAGAAATGCTGATATTTATGTAGGTTTGTTTTATATCCTGCTACTTTGCTGAATTTGTTAATTGTTTCCAAGGAGTTTTTAGATGATTTTCTCAGGTTGTCTAGGTATACCATCATATCAACCTGTAAAGAGTGAAAGTGTTGCTTCCTCATTGCCAATTTTGATTCCTTCAATTTCTTGAGATAATCATGATTGCTGTTGGTTTTGCTATAGATATGTTTAATTATTTTGAGTGCTCTCCTATTTTTGAACCATTCCTGCCTACCCTGTATAAATCCTATCTGATCTTGGTGGATTATGCCAGTAATAATTTACTGTAGTTTCATTGTTAAAATTTTATTTATGATTTTTGAATCAATATTCATTATGGAGATTTGTCTATAATTTTCTTTGTCTGTTTTGGTTCTTCCTAGTTTATGTATCAGCACCATGTTGGTGTCATAAAAAAAGAAATTTGGCAGAACTCCTTCCTCTAAATGTTTGATAGAATTCACTTATAAATCCATCTGAACCTGGAGACTTTTTCTTATTTGAAATGGTGGTATTTAAGTAATTTATTTCCTTTTCTGTTAATCTGGGCAGCTTGTATTTTTGCAAATATTCATCCATTTCACTCAGGTTATCCAATTTATTGGTATACAATTTGGCAAATTAGCTCCAAATTCTTTCTTTCATTTCCTCCTCATTGGTGTTAGTTCACATTTTTCATTTCTTATTCTGGTAATTTTTTTATCTTTTTTTATCAGATTTTTAAAATCAGATTAACCAAAGGTTTGTCTATTTTACTGACTTTTTCATAAAATCAGCTCAGTCTTATTTATGAGATCAAAGATTTTCTTGCTTTCAGTTTTATTAATCACTCCCTTGATTTTTCAGAATTTCTAATTTGGTACTTAAGAAGGGATCTTAAATTTATTCTTTTTCTATCTTGTTTAGTTGCATACTTAATTAATTGATCTCTTCTTTCTCTATTTTATTCAAATAGGCATAGAGAGATAGTTTCCCCTCAAAATTGCCTTGGATGCATCCCATACATTTTGGTATGAAGTCTCATTATTATAATATTCTTGGATATAATTATTGGATTATTTTTATTATTTGCTCTTTGATCTACCTACAATATTCTTCATAAGAGTCCATGCAATCATTTTTAAGGAGATGCAGAAAGATGAAATCCATTACTGTCCTAATCTATCCCAAGGCATTCTACTTTAATGCTAAAGAAGATTTTTATTTACATCAGGAATAAAATACTACTTTTCATTATACATTTATTACTTCAACTACTGAAATCTGAGGTCAAGAAAAATAGATGAGTGATTCATATACTTAGAGAGTACTCTCATACCATCTTTAAGACATCTTTTCTCCTGTACAAAAATCCCCAGCTTAATCAGCAGTCTTATTTAGCATGATCTCAAAACACTTCAATATCCTAGTTGCCCTCCACTGAATGATCTCTATATATAGTCTGTGGTCACCCCCAAAATATGTATCTAGGACTCAACAAAATACTCTCTGACTATAGATTGGCCACAGAGCAAAATGATACTATAAAAAACCCAAGATTAAATTAGATTTTATGGATTACCATATCATTCTTTTGACTCATTTTGAATCTGGAGATGACTAAAACATTCAGATTTTTTGTCAAGTGATCTGATTTATATGAAGCAAAAGGATTTTATTGATTACAAAAAAATTTCCCGCATAAAAGAATTTGGTAGGGAAGGGACAATTGGAAATTCAAGGAGTATAAATTATTTCAACCAATGCAAATCAACAATTCATTTTCAAGTTATGAGCTTAGAAGTAAGCTTGAGTCGCAGAGATGTTAAATGACTTGCTTATAGTGAAATAGCTGTTATGTGGGAAAGACAGGTTGTGAACCTAGAATTTATTGTCTTAAGTTTCCATGATGCCCACTACACAGCACTGTTTCTCAACACAAGATGATAATGATTACCCGAGAAAATATATAGTTCTGTAAAAGACATTTGATCTATATTCCAGACGGAAATTTTTCTAAATTATCTTAGAAAAAGCAATGGGATTCATAGTGTTCTAGAGGGCATTGGAAAAATTGTAAACCTTGTTTACTTTCCTGTACACACACACACACACACACACACACAGAAACACACACACACACAAACGCACGTATTCTATGTTTAAAGCTTTGCAGCAAGAATATAATCTTACCACTAAACTTGATAGTTCATTTTTGTTTTTATATTCTCAAAAAATTTTGAGTGAATTAATGGAATAGGTGTGAATATTTTACTCTGTACAGGTATTTATAAAGTTTCATACTCTGAAAATGATGCTGAATTCAAGAGGGGCACTACATGGTGGCGGCGGAGAGGGGTTGTCACTGACAGGTAGAGTTCATTCATCTTGAGAAATTATGAGTTATCAGTTTATGAAACTCCTTTTCTGTTAATGGTATTCCATTCAAAATGGATCAAAGGAGATAGGGAATTTCCAATAAAACAGAGAAGTATTGGGAAATATTTTTGATTAATGAATTATCTGTGACTCAGTTGTCAGACTACTGGGTCTCAAGGAAGGAGACCTGAGTTAAAATCCTACCTTCAATATATACTATCTTTGTGACCTTGGGAAAATCACTTGACTCTGTGTTTTTAACTAGAAAAACTGAGATAATATCTACCTTTTAGGGTTATTATAAAGAAAAATGATATAATTTTTGTACAGTGCTTAGTATAATAATTGTCATGCAAAAGGCATTATATAAACATTAAGTATTATTATTGATATCATTTCTATTGCTATTCTATGATACTCCTCTATGATTCTAACTCTATAATTCTTTATATCAATGCTTTAGCTTCCTAAGTATTCCCCCTGGGTGTTTCCTTTATTTACAAATTAGGCTGGGAGAATTTTAAGTTAGGAGAGATTATATGGTCCAACTCTTTGATTTTAGAGATGAGCAATGTGAAATTCAATGATGGGGAAGCAATTTACTAAAGGCCACACGACTAAGAAATGCTTGAGTCAGAATTTGTATCTAGATCTCCTGATACCAAGTGCAGAATTCCTTCAGTGGCATCATGGTTAAGAGGGTCTTTTTGTTGTCTTTAGGATATATCAAAATTTTTGATGTTGTTACATTTATTCCTGTGACTGACTGTATTCTCAATTTTCTTTTCATTATGTTAAAACTAGATAGATACATAGATAGATAAATAGATACATTTTCATGGGTCTATACCATAGAAGTATCATACAGATCACTTAAAAGATGAATTAATAATTTATACATATAAGTCATATCTCCTACCCTAAATTACATTTCCAATTATTTCTGACTCCATTATGTTTTGCAACCCAGCCCATATTTTTTGTTCATGGTTCCTAGACTTCTCTTGTCATCAACTTTATCAGTGTTCCCTATTTAATTCAAGACTGACTACATGGAAAAAGATCCAACTTTTAACTTGACTTCTCAGCACATACCTTGACAATTATCTCAAAAAGTTTCTAGCCTTGGTAGAAACTATCCCTATTAAACTTAAAATACTTTCTTCACAATTATCTTAAAAAGAAGGTAGTACAAGTATGTTTAACCTAGTTTTCCTAGATAAAGAAACAGGTTTAGATAAGTTGTCATTTTCCCATAATCACAACTAGTAAATTGTTCCCCCACACTGAAAGGAAAGACTTCTTTAGTACAAATGAAATTTCCACTGAAACTTATTGTTCTCTGTTCTTTTATTTCCTAGATTAGAACCTTTTAAAATTTTAGAACACATAAGTCATACTTTATTGATTTATGATATTTATTTTCAGTACAAATTCATAGTGTCATGTGCAAATTTCTCTCATTGTGCTATATTTCTATTTGCTATTTTCTCAAACTTAACATGCACAACTATTAGCAATATTTTAATAATTCTTCTGAGTACTATTCATTCTGTTTTGTTTCCTTTGATATCTTGTAAAGTTTTATATGCTGAAGATGTTTTCCATAAAGTTTAAAGTTTAGTTTTTAGGTTTCAAAGAAAACCTCACAAACAATGTGGATTCAACACTTGGAAATGAAATAGATTCATATTTCAGTACTCAAGAATCTATGATTTACTGGTATAATACTACTTCCATTTATGTAGATTAGAAGCCAGTCACAACTCTCTAGTTTCTGTAAAGATTATCATGGAACAATTCATTTATCTAGATGACAGCTTTCTACCACTGAATCTCTCTGGATTTAGATCATCTGCTTCTTGAATGATAGATATAAAGTGCTTGCAGAATGATTGGAACAATTAATAGACATACCAATAGGATTTTAGTGTGGCTTTGACTTCCATCACTGGAAGAGCTACAATAAACTAATTTCATAAAATATAAAATGGCACATAAATCTAAGGTGTTATTTTCATTATTATGATATTATTTATTATGACATCATCATCATCATCATCATGACCCACTCTTATGGTTTAGTTTTCAAGTATTGTTTTCCCCACAAGATAGTTCCAAGGTAATCCAGCAACCTCCCAGGGAAGAGTACATCTACAGAACAAATAGAGTTGGTGTCTGGCTTTACAATCTGTTTCAGACACATATACTTCACTGTAATAATAGAAAATTTTCCATAGTAGTCAATACAGAGAAAGAACCTGATTAAAATGCAGTTTCAAAAGGTGTTGACCATTTGTGTGGACTTTCTGCAAATATTTACCCAGCTTTCATTTAATAAAAACACACAAATATTTACTATTCCAATTGCAGCAGTTCTTAGCAAACATGCTTCCTTTCCAACCAGGAGCTGAAATTTAAGGAAGTACACATAGCAACACTAATCGGACTCATGTTCTTACAAGAGAAAACTGTTCTGTCCCTTTTTTGAAAAAGGTTAGTTCCTTTTTTATTATTTTTTCTAAAACTATGCCAAATGAAATGTTAGAAACAGAGAACTCTGATAGTTCTGGGAGCAGACAAAAAGGAAGAGCAGATATATAAGTTTGAAATTTCTAACAAGACAGTTTATCTATCCACCTGTTCAGTTGGATAGGCAAGGAAAAATCCTTTGGGAACTATTTCTTGTTAAATAACTTAACTTTAAATAACTCTTTCCATTAGTCCATATTGTTAGGCATTAAAATTTTAGGAAGAACATTGATGAAATAAATATATAAAGAAGGGAAACCATAATTGTATCAGACTTCTAGTTCATACTTTCTTGTAGATGAATTGAAGGAATGATAGAGACTTTGCTCAGGGAAGAATCAGGAAGAACACAATAACTATTTTCAAATAGTTTTAAAGGCTGTCCAATAACAAATTCATTTTGTTTGGCTTTAGAGGGAAGAATTAAGAGACATTGTAGAAATTGCAAAAGTACAAATGTAGTTTGTTGGGATTTTAGAGAAAAAATTTCTTAATATTAGAATTACCTAAAAAGTAGATGATCTAGAGATGTGGTGAATTTGTCCATCACTGGTCCTTGAATAAAAGTAAAAGATGGCATCAAAGAGTTGTAAGATAGAAAAAGAAGTTAGTCTTGTCATGTGGCAAGATGGATGTGTGTTATCACTAGAACCTTCAAATGTTCAGAATCTTCCAAGATTCTGGGTATAATGGTAAACATTTAGAAGAATGTAGATGATAGTTCCATAGACTAGGATGAAAACTACATCGTTTTACAGAATTATAAAATTGATGAAATCACAGATTTATTTGAGTATCTGAGAAATGTTAAGCAAAGTAAGCTGGGCAGCTAGGTGGGACAGTGGATAGAGCACCTGCCCTGGAGTCAGGAGGACCTGAGTTCAAATCCGGTCTCAGACACTTAATAATTACCTGGTTGTGTGACCTTGGGCAAGTCACTTAACCCCATTTGCCTTGCAAAAACCTAAAGATAGCAATAATAATAATAATAATAATAATAATAATAAAGAAATTATAAAAATTAGGAATCCAGAGAATCATAGAAAATTGCATATTAATATATGAGAGTGAAATAATCAAAATCAAAAAAGATTAACATGAAAACTGTCTAAATACAAATGAAATAAATAAACAAACAAACAAAATAAAACAAATAAAAGTAAGCAAAGATCTAAGTAAGTGAAAAGCCAATCAATCTCCTAAAGAGAGGCAAGGATTACTAGGGCAAAAAGTAGTATATGTTTTTCAAACTCTGTTCCTGAATGAAGTGTTCTTGATTATTTTACTTCTAATAAGAGAAGATTCAATGCAAAAAAAAAAGATTTTGCCCCAAACAGAAATAGAGGAAAAAATGGGTCTCCCTGTAGACAAAAGCAATAAAAAATTTTCAATATAATTTAGTACATTATCTCTTTAGATCTCTTTCAGATTTGCAACTGTATCCTGAGTCCTAAGGTTGACTTCTATCAGTATTAAATGAGATAATGCATCAAAGAGCTTTTCTAGATTGCATTGTGGTTGTTGTTTTGTTGTTATTTATGAACAGTATCAACTCACCAGACACAGCTGGTAACTCTTAATTAGGGGGTTTCTATTTCAGAGACTCCAGTGTCTGCACTTTTTGCCATAATATTCCAAAAGCATTTTTCTTTGATCTGTTTCTGTAATTTAAATGTCACAATAGTGACCTAATGAAATTCTTTTTTTTTCCATCTTGGAAACAACATTATATGTTGTCTCAGGGTCTTTGGGATTGATAACAAAAACAATAAAAAAGGTAATTTTAAGCAACTTTCAGATTGGACAGCATAAATGAATGGTTACATGACATTTAAGAAGTGACAAAAGGCTACAATTTGGACATTAATGTACTTTTGGAAGCTAATTAAATAATTCTTCCAGTTTGTCTTGGACAAGTAATCTAACTTATATGACTAAAATTAAATCACATTGCATTTAACATCACTGACATAATGCTGTGGGAATTTAGTTGCTTAAAATATAACATGTTCTTAAGGGTTTATGCCTATTAGTTACAAACAACTACATCCTCTACATAGAGTAGATTTCTGTTTGCCCTTCCAGGGAAATGTGGCCTTTTAAACTAATTTGAAGACATTATTTAATAAATGAACCCTAAGGGACTAGAAGAATGTTTAATGATATTTTTAATTACTAACATATCAGATCTAAAAATGATACAGAGAGTCTATTTTAATTACTTTATTTTGTAGATAAGGAAACTAAAGTCCAAAGAAATTAAGAGACTTCCCTAAGGTTATATAGTTACTTAATGGCAGAACTAGAATTATACACCACATCTTCTAACTCTATTATATTATACTTCTTTCCTTCAATGACCTATTTTTCTTCTTTCCTTCCATTTTTCCCCATCCTTCCTTCTGGTTAAAACTTTTATGACTACTACTGATATTAATATTTTCATCCAAATAGAAGCTCTTGAATGAAGCAACCTAAACAAAACTATTCAAGACTTACCTTGCTTAACTAATCACAGAAAATGATCCTATCTTTCCATGTACTCTATACACCAGACAATTTGATTCCTCATAGGTTCTAGGCTAGACCTCCTCTATGTTTTTGCTCAAACTCTTTCCTATTCTTTTCTCTCCTCTCTTCCCCTCTTCTATTCACTGAGAATTCTTTGCCATCATTTAAATTCCAGTTTAAATACCACCTTCTCTGTAAAAGGTTCCTTTATCTCCCCATTCTACAATGAGCTTTAAATTGTGTCTTATAGGATCACAGAGGTGAAGAGAATCTCAAATGGTATTTTTATAAAATAATGGCAATTCCCACCTCTGCTATCCATTATTAGCCATTAAAATCTTCATTAATCATTCTTAATCTTTGTATTCCCTCAGCACCTAGGACAGTAATGGTAGATATAAAATAGATGCTTCAAAAATGCCATATAATGCTAGCAGAGGTCTAAGTCAAATGGAAACTAAATACATGCTGACGTGAGTTGCACATGAGTTCTTCAAGTCAAGAACACCCCCAAGAAACAGATTTGGAATCAAGACAATTCATAGAATTAGATTATTCTAAGATTATCCTGAGTATAAACTTTGGTGACAGTCAACCACCAGGTGCCCCAGCATTAATCCAAACCCTGGATCAACTATTGTCCCTCAAAATATATTAATGATATAGTTTATCATAATACAGTTTATCTCTGATATCCAAATTAAATGAATAGGATATTCAGTCACACAGAATGTTCAATTATCCATGGCAAACAAAAAAAATGTAAAAGTTTCCATATAGCTTTGTAATTCTTATATATGGATCCTGACTTGTTCTAATAATTGTCCTAATAAATGCATCATCTAATTAACAATCCAATTCTATCCATCTTCCACTTTATTCCCTGACTACATGGTGACCACTTAGCTTACTGTTGCCTGAGAATAATTAATTCATGAATCAATGTGATTATTGCTTCTAAAAAGGATATATCAATCTATCCCCCCTATAGCTCCATTCAATATCTCTATAACTTTGGAAATCAAAATATCCCTTTTGGACAACCACTCCTCTTATCATTTGTTTCTCTTTATTAGAATGTAAGCTCCATGAAAGAAGGGACCATCATTGTTTTTTATTTATAGCCCTAATACAACATAAATTTTTTTAATTTAGTACATGGTCATCTTCTACTGAAGATGTGCATAACTCATGACCTTCTCATCACAAACGCTGTCTTCCATTTACCTAAATGCAATAAAACTTCCTGTATGCACCCTTGTAGCAAACATTGGCATCATGTGATTCTAAGGAAAAGAAACAGACAGGATGTGGGAGAGACAAAGGCAGTTTGTGGTGCAGAGTGCTGGACTGATCACAGACTTGTCCTCTCCAAGTTAAATATTCACATTCAACTAAAGCAGAGGCCCCAAGGCAAGATGACTACTAGAAGAGTAAATGTCAAGAGATTAGGTGTCCTTTTGAGTGGAAACAGTTTTCTACTAACTTGAAGGGAAAGTTGAGACAACATACATTTGACAACATTGGAGCAGAAAAAGAAAGGGCAGTATTCAGAGATCTGGTGTACAGCAGAACATTTGCTCATCTAGGTCAGAACACTGACAAACATCAAAACTGGTTTGATGAAAATGATGGGGAAATACAGAAGCTGCTAAATGGAAAAAATAGAACTCCACAAGGTTTACTAGCAGGATAGTTCATCCATTTCTAATAAGGCAACATTTGATTGCATCAAAAGTAAAGCACAAATGAATCTGAGAGAGATGTAGGACTCTTGACTCAGTAAGAAGACAGATGAAATTCAGTTTTACTCAGATAGTAACAAAATAAAGAGCTTTTATGATGTCCTGAAGGCTATTTATGGACCAAAGACAACTCAACTACTCAGTACTGAAGAATCCACATTGATCAATGATAGTAACATGATCCTAGAGAGATAGACTGAACACTTCTATAGTGTTCTTCATAGACCATCATAAATCAATGCAGAAGTCATTAAACATTTACCTCAAGTTAAAGTCAATTAGTCCCTCACTGAAGTTCCAACTAAAGAAGTTTTAAATGTTATTATGCTCCTTTCAAGTGGCAAAGCACTTGGTGCTGATTCTATTCCAAATGAGATCTATAAGGCTGGGGGGGGACAGGGAGTGGATACATTATTCTTCTAAAAGTTAACTGAAATTTTCCAAGTTATATGGCCTGAAGAGCTTATCCCCCAAGAATTCAAGGATGCTTACATTGTCAGTCTCTATAAAGGTAAAGGGAATAGCTTGTACTGTGACAATCTCAGGGATATTTCTCTCTTAATCATTTCTGGTAAAATTCTTGCCAGAATCATTCTCTTTTTTTAGCATTTTACATGCATATTTTGTTAAACATGTCTACAAATTAGTGGGTTTTGGCATTAGGAATTAGGATTAAGGGAAAGAGATACATAAAAGATATTTTTATAAAGTGTTCATCAGATACAGAAGGGTTTTTTTCCTGTGTGTTTTGTTTTTGTTTTTATTCTTCTGGTAGGGGATAACATAATCGATCAAAAACAGTTGTCCTAGCTCTCTGGACTGCCAAGAGGAGCTGCTGTCATCAAGGTTGTTCATCTCATAATGTAAAAACTTTCTCGGGGATGGGGGGAGGGAAGTAAGATTGGGGGTAAAATTGTAAAACTCAAATAATATCTTTAATAAAAATAAATTTTAAAAAACTTTCTCAATAGGCTGATCCTTCACCTGGAAGATGGTCACCTCTCTGAAAGACAGCATGGCTTCAGAAAGGGTCAAGAAACATCATTATGGTGTTTGCTGCCAGATAACAATAGGAAAAATGCCAGGAACAGAAGGGAGGTCTGACCAAAGCCTTTGATACCATCACTTTAGGGGTTTATGGAAAATTACATCAAAATTTGTTTGACTGGAGAATTTCATTGATATTGTAGATCAGTTTCATACAGTGTGCATGTGCAAGTTCTGGATAGTGGATGATGCTCTCTAGATTTTCAGGTCACCAATGGAGTGAAACAAGGATGTGTTTCCCATGATTTTTAGCATGATGTTTTCAGGCATATTATCAAACATCTCTTCTGAGGATGAACATGACCCCAAGGTCAGCTACTGTACTTATGGCAAATTCTTCAACTTGAAAAGACTACAAGCTAGGACCAAAGTGAAGGGAGTGTTGGTGCATGACCTTCTTTTTGCAGATGATTGTGGATTCAATGTAAGCTCTGAGACTGAGATTCAATAAAGCATGGATTGATTCTCTGCTGTTTGTCCTAACTCTGGTCTACAATTAATACCAAGAAAACAAAAGTGCTCCATCTGTCAGCACCACACCATCCATGTCTGAACCCTTGATTACAGAAAATGGAAAAGTTCCCACAAACAGAGAAGTTCTGAATACTTGATTAAGTTCTCTTACTTGGCAGTGTCCTTTCCAAGGAAATACACATTGACAATGAGGTTGACAGATGCATTACCAGAGCTAGTTCAGTATTTAGGAGACTCTGAAAGAAAGTATGGGAGAGAAGAGTATTAAACTTGAAGGTCCACAGAGCCATTATGCTGACCTCATTGTCATATGCCAATAAAACCTGGACAATCTGCCAATGTCAAACTGAAATCACTTCAATTTAAATTGTCTCAGAAAGATTCTGAAGGTCACCTGGCAGAAGATACCAGACACTGAAGTCCTTTCTCAATTTAAACTGCCAAGCATTCCAACATTACTACAGAGAGTGCAACTACAATGGACTGGGCACGTTATTTGTCATGCTTGCCAAAAAAAGACTCTTTCATGGAGAACTCACACAGGGCAAACTGTCACAAGGGGGTCAGAAGAAGCCATATTAAGACACCCTGGAGGTTTCTCTTAAGAACTTTAGAACTGATTGTACAGCAAGAGAGATACTGGCACATGACCGCCCAGCATGGTGTGTCCTCATCAGTGAGGGTACTGTACTCCATGAGGAAGGCAGAATTGAATCTTCACAAAGGAAGCATGACATATGCAAATTTAGAGTAAGCACCCCAGGTGTTCACACTGACTTTTGTGACTGACATGGTAGAGTATTACAAGATCCTTTTGATCTTATCAATCGCAGTGAGACACACTAATTTGTTTCAAACGTAGTGATCTCATTTTGGTCAAGGACAAGAACAAACCAATAAAGTCTTTTTCACTCATCATTTAGAAAATCTAAGAGGTGAAATTCAAGGAAATTCAAGGAAAGGACTTATTTAATTTAAAGAAATATGCAAGTTTTAACTAAGATAGTACTAATCTTTAGACTACACTTGTTCTCCATCTCTACTAAGAAAAGAATAAGAGGAAACATGTTCAAATTGTAACAGGGATTTTGTATTCTTATATTAAAGAATTTCTGATTGGAATAATGCACATAACACACTGGACATTGGAGTAGACAGTGGTATGGAATCTTGCCTTATCTAGAAATATTTCAGGAAAAGAATGATATTCACTTCTCCACTGGGGAAAGTTGTTCTTTGGACTACTTTCTAACTATACACTTCTCTGGTGGCATTAGAGTTATATACTAGAAAAATTGCAAATTTTTCTTATCTTCTGTTTTTGAGAATGATTCATGAAGCAATAGTTTACTACCCTTGGCATCTGAATTACAAAACCCAGGAAATTTAATAAAGTCACTTTAGACAACTTGTACATAGTAGATTCAGGACTCTATTTGAATTCTAATTTCATTTGACCCTTGTTAGACCAGACATTGTGTCCTCTATTTTGTCAAACAAGTCTAATTGCTCTCATTCAAAAACACATTGTTATCCCAAAATTCTGGGTGCCTGCATTTATCTGCTCACATCCAAATCTTCAGACAAAGAAATATAAAAGAGCCAAAACATAACAAATTCAGAAATTAGTTTTGTTCTTTTGGAGCTCGTCTTCATAGCTGGCCGTGCTGGGAACCACATAAAAATATTTACAATGTATTACACAGGGCAGTATTTATTTAATTTTTTCTAATTTTAAATGATCCCAATAGATTTGTAGTAGCTATAACTACCTATACACAGAAAATGGGTAGTAGATGTTGTACAGCAAACTTCAGGACAGTCATTACCCTTAAGCCTTGTCAATAAAGAAAAAAATAAACTTAGTGGCTTTACTCTAAACCATAAACTACTACAGAAAGTTTCATTTTTTTTAGTTCATCATTTTATTTTTTTCAGTCAACCAGAATTTACTTCAACATTAACTTTTACAAATTTTTCTCCCTTTCTCTCTTCCCTCCCAACTCTCCAAGACAGCAAAATCTGTAAACATATTTCCATATTAGTCACATTGTAAAAGAAGCCACAAGAAAGAAAAAACAAAAAAGCAAATTTTAAAAAGTGAAAATAATATGCTTTGATCTGCATTCAGTTCAGTCTCTGGATATGGGTGGCATTTTCCATCACAAGTCCTTTGAAATTCTCTTTGATCATTGTATTACTGAAAAGAATTAAGGTTAACATAGTTGATCATCATATAATATTGCTGTTACTGTGTACAATGTTCCAACTCTGCTCACTTCTCTCAGCATCAGTTCATGTAAGTCTTTCCAGGTTTTTCTGATATCTAACTGCTAATCATTTCTGGTAGAATAATATTATCCCATTACATTTCCATTCCACAACTTGTTTACCCATTCCTCAAATGGTAGGCAATTCCTCATTTTCCAATTCTTTGCCTCCATAAAAAGAGCTGCAATGAATATTTTTGTACATGTGGATCCTTTTCCCTTTTTTATGATTTCTTTGGGATGTGGACCTAGTAGTGGTATTGCTAGATCAAAAAGGTATACATAGTTTGGGCATAGTTCTAAATTGCTCTCCAGAATTATGGTATCAGTTCACAGCTGCAATAACAGTGCATTCATATCTCAATTTTTCCACATGCTTTTCAGCATTTATAGTTTCTCTTCTCAGTCATTTTAGTAAATCTGATAGGTGTGATGTAATAGTTCAGAATTTGTTTTAATTTGCATTTTTCTAATTAATAGAGATTTAGGGCATTTTGTCATATAACTTTATGGCTTTATTCCAAAACTGCTTGTTCATATCCACTGATAATTTATTAATTGGGGAATGACTTATATTCTTATAAGTTTGCCTCAGTTCTCTATATATTTTAGAAATGAGACCTTTATCAGAAACATTGGCTAAGAATTATTTACCAGCTTTCTACTTTCCTTCAAATGTTGGCTGATTTGGATTTTTTCGATGCAAAAGACTTTTCAATTTCTTGCAATCAAAATCATCCATTTTGCATTTCATCATGTTTTCTGTCTCTTGTATTTTTCTCTTCTCCATAGATCTGACAGGTAAACTATTTCTTGCTTTCCTAATTGCTTTATGGTATCTTCTTTTATGTCTAATTTCTGTACCAATTTCAATTCTATCTTGGTATAGGGTATGAGATGTTGGTTTATGCCTAAGTTTCTGTCATTTTGTTTCCATGTTTCCCAGTAGTTTTTGTTAAATATGAGATCTTATCTCAGAAGTTGGAATCTTTTGAGTTATCAAATAGTAGATTACTGTAGTTATTTACTTCTGTGTCTTGTGCCTAACCTGTCACACTTATCTATGTCTTAACCAGTATGAAATAGTTTTGAGGATTGCTTCTTTGTAACATTGTTTTAGATCAGGTATAGTTAGGCTACCTTCCTTTGCATTTAAAAAAATAATTCCCTGGATATTCTTGACCATTTTGTTCTTTCAGATAAATTTTCTTATTATTTTTTCTACATTATAAAATAATTTTTGGTAGTTTGATTGTTATGGCACTAAATAAATAGATTAATTTAGGTAGAATTGTCATTTTTTATATTAGATTGGCCTCCCCATGCACAAATGAAGATATTCTAGTTTATATCTGAATTTATTTGTATAGAAAGTGTTTTGTAAGTGTATTCATATAGTTCTGATAATATTGAAAAACAGTGGTGATAAAAGGCATTCTTGTTTCATCCTTGATCTTTGTGGGATAGCTTTAAGCTTATACTCAATATATATATATATATATATATATATATATATATATATATATATATATATATATATATATATATGCATATAATCCTTCCTAGTGATTTTTAGATAGATAATGCTTATCACTTCGAGAAAGAACATTTATTCCTATACTCTCAAGTGTTTTTAATAGGAATGGGTACTTTATTTTGTTAAAAGCTTTTTCAGTGTGCATTGAGATAATAATATGGTTTCTAGTCGTTTTATTATTGAGATGGTGAATTAGCCTGATTGTTTTCCTAATATTTAACCATCGCTTCATTCCTCATATAAATCCTACCTGGTCTTGGTATATTACCCTGATAATAAATTTATGTAATCTCTTTACTAATATGTTATTTAAAAATTTTAATCAATATTTATTATGGAACTAGGTCTATAACTTCTTTCTCTGGTTTAGGTATCAGAATCATATTTGAGTTGCAAAAGGAATTTTGCAGTATTCCTTCTTTACCTATTTTTTAAACTAGTTTAGATTTCAGTGAAATTAATTGCTCTTTAAATAAATCAGTCTGGCCCAGGAAATATTTTCTTAGGGAATTCTTTGATGGATAGTTCATCATCTTTTCTCAAATTTCTCAAAGTTCTCAAAAATTCTCATTTTATTCAAATGAGTACTTATTTAAAGTACTTTATTCCCTCTTCTGTTAATCTGGACATTTTATATTTTTTTAAATATCCATCCATCTCACTTATAGTGTCAAATTTATTGGCATAGAGTTGGGCAAGATTTAACTGAATTTTTCTTTAATTTCCTCCTCATTGGTGATGAATTCACTTTTTTTTTCACTTTTGATACCGGAAATGTAATTTTCTTTTCTTTTTTGTGATCAAATTAATCTAAGGTTTAAATATATTTAGCTCACATTGTTCATATGTCAAATGTTCCCTTTTTAAAAAAAAAAAACTATTTTATGGAGAACTCAAAAGGGCACACAGAGGGACCAGAGGAAGCAGTACAGGGATACTATCTCTTTTTTAAAAATATTTCATTCATTTATTTTTCCAACTATATACAATGGAAGTTTGTACCAATCAATTTTTTGAAAGGTCTTGATTTTTACATTTTTCTCCCTCCTTCTTTTCCTTCCAACCTCCACCTGAGAGAAAGCAATATGATACAGGCTCTACATTTATAACCATTCTAAACAATTAATTCATACTGATCATGTTGTGAGAAAAGAATCAGATTCAAAATGGAAGAAAGCATTAGAAAGTGAAAAATAACATAACACTTAAGATAACTTTTAAAAATTGAAGATAATAAGTTTTGGTCTTCACTTCAACTCCACATTTCCTTCTCTGGCTATGAATGGCATTTTCTGTCATAAATCTTTTAAAATTGTTTTTGTTTATTTTATTGCTAAAACAAACAAATCTATCATAGTTGATCATTAATCCATGCTGTTGTTAGTGTGTATAATGTTCTTCTGAAGGTCTCTCTTAAGAACTTTGGAATTGATCATGAAGCATGGAAGACACTGGCACAGGACCACCCAGCATGGCATGTTCTCATTAAAAAGGCTGCTGAGCTCTATGAACAAGGAAGAATTGCAGTAATTCAAAGGAAACATGATCTCACATAAGTTTAGAGTAAACACCTCAGATGTTCACATGAACTATTTGTGTCTGACCTGTGACAGAGCACTCTGAGCTCTTAATGGTCTGTTCAGTCACAGTCACAGAATATATCTTACTTCTAACATTGTGGTGTCATTTTGGTCTTCTTAAATAATGGACAAGAACTAACCAATTTTAACCTACCTTCCCATGGACCTACATTTACATGTTATTTTTTTTACAACTTGATATGAAAAGTATTCTTTTTTATTTTTGTCTTTTCTGCATTTGATTATAATAGTTTAATGTCCCAATGCATGGTCAATTTTTATGTAGATACCATCTATCATTGAGCAAAAGGTATATATTCCTTTCTATTTCCATTCAGTTTTCTCCAGATGTCTGTCATTTAAAAAAGAGTTTAAAATCCCTTACTAGTGTAGTTTTGCTATCCATGTTTTCCTGTAATTCATTTAACTTCTCCTCTAAGAATTTGAATGTTATACTATTTGCTGCATATGTGTTTAATATAGAAATTACTTCATTGTCTGTGCTATATTTTAGCAAGATGTATGTTCCTTTTCCCTTTTAATTAGATCTATTTTAGCTGTGGCTTTGTCTGAAATCAGTATTGCTAACCGTTTCTTTTTTTACTTCAACTGAAACTTAATATGTTCTGCTTCAGCCTTTCACCTTTACCCTGTATATATCTCTCTGCTGAAAATCCCAAATATTGGAGGATACTGTTTTTAATCCACTGTGCTACCTACCCTCTTTTCTTTTATGGTAGACTTCATTCCATTCACATTTACAGTTAAGATTACTATCTGTGTATTTACCTCCATCCTATCCCCCTGCTCTATTTTTACTTTTCTCTCTCTCCTGTTATCCTATTCCTCCTCACCAGTATTTTGTTTCTAACCACCATCTTCCTCAATCTGCCCTTCCTTCATGCTCAACCTTTTTGTTTCCCCTTTCAATTCCTACTTCTGCCCTTGCTTCTCTTCTCCTTTCTATCAACCCTTCTTTCCTTCTTTTCCCCTTTTTCCCCTCCAGTTCCCTATAGGATAAGATTAATTTCAAAACCCAACTGAGAGTATGTTTTTCCCTCTTTGAACTAAATCTAATAAGAGTAAGATTGAAGCAATGAGCACCCTCTTCCTTCTTTTCCTCTTCTGAGAGATATTTTGAATTTTTTAATGTGATATAATTTACCCTATTCAGTTTTCCCCATTTCTTCTTCTCTCTGTATAATTCTTTTTTTCATGTCTTGTTGTTTTTTTTTTAAATATCATCACATCAGAATCTTATACTCACATCTTCTAAGTATATACCTTTTAACTATACTAACAGAAATACAGTTTTCAAAAGTTATAAGTATCATCTTCCTGGGTAGGAATGTAAGCAGCTTACACTTATTGAATAACATCTGTTTTTTTTACTTTCCTGTTCACTTTTTTATAAATTTCTTCAATCCTGTATTTGACGTTCCATCAGGAAAGTTTGAAAATTCCTATTTCTTTGAATATCCATCTTTTCCCTGAATGATTTTGCTTAATTTTGCTGGGAACTTGATTCTTAGTTGTAATCCAAGCTTGTCTGTCTTCCTGAATATTATGTCCTCCTTTAATATTGAAGTTGCAAAGTCCTATGTAATCCTGACTGTGACTCCTTGATGTTTGATTTTTTTCTTTCTCAGTGTCTGAATTATTTTCTCATTGACCTGATAATTCTGGGATTTAACTACAATATTACTTGAAGTTTCAATTTTGGGATCTCTTTTAGGAGGTGATTGGTAGATTCTTCTGATGATTATTTTAATCTCTCATTCTAGGATATCAGGACAGTTTTTATTGATAATTTCCTGGAAGATAATTATCCAGGCTATTCTTTTGCTCATGACTTTTAGGCAATTCAATATTTTTTAAATTGTCTGTCCTGGATCCATTTTCCAGGTCAATTGTTTTTCCAGTGAGGTACTTTAAATTTTCTTCTATATTTTGATTATTTTGATTTTGTGTGACTGACTCCTGATATCTCATAGAATCATTAGCTTCCTTTTGTTCAACTCTAATTTTCAAAGAATTATTTTCTTCAGTTATCTTTTTATCTCCTTTTCATTTAGTAATCATACTTCTAAAGGAGTTTTTCTTCAGGAAATATTTTTCCCATTTGACCAATTCAGGTTTATAAAGAGTTGTTTTCTTCAATTTTTGTGCATCCTTTTCCAATTTTTCAAAATTCCCTTGAATAATTTTCATTTCTTTGCCCAATTTTTTCTACTTCTCTTATTTGATTTTTTTTTTAAATATTTTGAGTTCTTCTGAAAGAACTTTTTGAACTTGAGACCAATTCATATTACCCCTTTTGGCTTCACATGTAGCCATTTTGTTGCTGCTTTCCTCTTCTAAATTCACAGTTAGTTTTTCCCAGTCACCATAGTAGCTTCTCATGATTAGGGCTCCTTTGTTTTTGTTTTGTTTTTGCTTTGGCTTATTTTTTTTAAATTGAGCTCTGCTCTTAGGACACTATTCTAAGCTGCTCTGCCAAGACTAGACTGATTTTTCATGCCTCATGCTGGTGTGGCCCTGCCTAGCTGCATTTCTTTGGTCTGTGTTTTGGGGCTTGCAATGTCTCTTCTGCACTAAGACTGGAAATCTCATAGTTGGCCTGTGTGCCTCAGACCTTCTGAACCAGGACCCAGGCACCTTGCTTAATTATCTATGCTGTGTCTAAGCTATCTAATTCTTCTCTGCTGGCTTCCCTGCACTCCTGAGGTGGGTTTGCTCTCCCTGCACTCCATTGAGATAGACCTTTCCTGAAGTGCTTCCAAGATATCTTCAAGCTGGAAAATTGCTCCATTCCATCTTTTTTTTGGGGGGGGGTGGTTCTGTAACTACAGAATCCATTTAGAAGCTTGAATAAATGTTGTGTCTGAAGGAAACTGGGTAGAGTTCAGACAAACTCCTGTCTTCTCTCCACCATCTTGGTTCTCCCCCCCCCCCACCATTATATCTCTTAAATAATGGCCAAAGATACAATGAGGTTCTGAGTATCCTTGTACTCCTTCCACAAATAGGAAATTCCCATGATTATAAATTTCTTCCTACTTGTTATTAGGAATCCTTGTTAGGATTCCTCAAGCTAGGTTCTGAAGTTATCAGGAAAGATGAAAAGATCCCTGAAATAGTATTCTCTTCTTCAGACATCTAGGATCAAATCACAGACAACAACTGGTATACAGAAAGCCCAAGAAGTTCCTGGCTAATCTCTATGGTGGATTTTACCTTTGGAGGCACTTCCTTTCAATATATATTTATAAAGCTGTAATTGGACTCAAATGAGATAGTGTGCATAAATTTTTACAAATCATAAATCTTCAACTTATATGTAAATGTCTGCTAATATTGTTGTAGTCTGCTGTTGTTAATACTCACTTAACATGTCATTATATGCACATAATGAATGAAAAGTCAAGAAAACTTAATCAATTTTTGTGTTTCCTTTTTCAAATTTTCTGCCTTCTGCCTCTGGCATATATTACCTAGGCAAATCACTTTACTTTTCAATACACTAACTCCTTAAAACCTCAAGTTGTTGAAAAGTTGCTTTAACTTCCTTACTGAGCAAATTTCCTTACTAAGAATTCTCTATAGTTTTGATATCATAGGTCCAGACAAAATACAAACATAATGTATTTGACATGTACTCAAAGTATGAGTACTTTGCCAATACAAAAACAGCTCAATCTTGACAGAAAAAAGCAACCATTAGTAACCCATCTTTGGGAAATCATAAACTCTTTGAAACTAGAATGGAACAAGATCATCATCTATACCAATCTGCTCCCACCCATTTGACAGACAAGGAAAGTGAAAAAAGAAAACTTATAATCATAGAACTAATTAATGGTAGATTTGGAATCAGAAGAGACCTTCTCAATTCCAGTTTTTCTACTATGCCATAAATGCTCTCACAGATGTATTACAAGAAATTTTAATAAGCCTAGGTCTGATGTCTGAATTTATCTGATAGCAATACAGTTGAGGTGAATAATATTAGTGCTAATATTTATTCTTTGTTTTCTAAGATGATCAATGACATCATGTGCTGATGTCTAGACTTATTTGTGAATTGGATTTAAGTGAAGCATGGTTCTACAATATCATCAGGCTCACTCTCTCTTCAGTGTCATCAAAATCAAGTGGCAAGAAAAGAATACACCTTTTTCTCAGCAGTATATGGAATCTACACAAAAACTGACCATGTACTGGGGTATAAAAACCTTATAATCAAATGCAGAAAAGCAGAAATAATGAAGACACACTTCTCAGTCCATGATGCAATAACAATTACTTGTAACAAAGAGTTATGGAAAGATCAACCAAGAATTAATTGGAAATTAAATAACTTTATCTTAAATAATGGGTGGATCAAACTGGAAATAGAAATAATCAATAATTATATCAAAGAAAATGATAATAATGAGACATCATACCAAAATTTATGGGATATAGCCAGGGCAGTTTTGAAGGGATTCTGTATATCTTTAAATGTCTATACGAATAAAACAGAGAAGGAAAAGAAGAATGAATTGGGTATGCAAACAAAAAAACAAGTAAAAGTCAAATTAAAGACCCCCACAATTAAATATTAAATTAGAAATTCTGAAAATCAATGAAGAGATTTAAAAAATTGAAAGCAAGAAAACTGTTGAACTCATACATAAAACTAAGAGTTGGTTTTATAAAAAAGTCAATAAAATGGACAAACCTTTGGTAAATCTGATTTTTAAAAAAGAAGATAACCAAATTACAGTATCAAAAATGAAAAGGGTGAACTAGAGACCAACAATGGGGAAATTAAAGATAATTCAGAGCTATTTTATGGAGCTGCATGCCAATAAATTGGATAACTTGAGAGAAATTGATGGATATTCGCAAAAAGACAAACTGACCACATTAACAGAAGAGGAAAAAGAAATTGAAGAAACCATCAATAAACTCCCTGAGAAAAATTCTCAAAACCCAGATGGATTTGCAAGTGAATTCTACCAAACATTTAAGGAACAATTAATTCCTATTTCACGTAAACTATTTTTAAAAATAGGAGAGGAAGGAGTTCTGCCAAACTCCTTTTATGACACCAACATGGTGCTGATACCTAACCTAGGAAGAATCAAAACACAATCTCCCAAATGAATATTGATGCAAAAATCTTAAATAAAATTTTAGCAATGAGATTATACCAAGTTATTACTAGCATAACACACCAAGATCAGGTAGGATTTATACCGAGTAGGCAGGAATGGTTCAACATTAGGAAAATACTCAGCATAATTAATTATAACAATAGCAAAACCAACAGAAATCTTATTATCTCAAAAGATGCTGAAAAACTCTTTGATAAAATACATCATCCATTCTTTTTAAAAACACTAGAAAGTTTAGGAGTAAATGGAGCTTTCCTTCAAATAATAAATTGTTTCTATATAAAACCATTATCAAATATTATGTGTAATGGGAGTAAAGTTGGAGGATTTCCAATAAATTCAGGGGTGAAACAAGGATGATGCCCATCATCATCATTACTATTCAATATGGTATTAGAAATGCTAGCTGTAACAATAAGAGAAGAAAAAGAAATTGAAGGAATCAGAATTGGCAATGAAGAAGCAAAACCTTCACTCTTTGCAGATGATATGATGGTATACTTAATGAACCTGAGAAAATCATCTAAAAAACTCCTTGAAGAAATTAGCAAATTTAGCAAATTTAGCAAAGTAATAGGATATAAAATAAACAATCAAGAACTAAAAAGAAAAAATTCCATTTAAAATAACTATAGACAACCTTAAATACTTGGGAATCTACCTCCCAAGACAAACCCAGAAACTATATGAATAGAATTATAAGGCACTTCTCACCTAAATAAAGTCAGACCTAAATAATTGGGAAAATGTCAAATGCTCTAGGTTAGGTCAAGCTAATATAATCAAAATGACAATTCTACCCAAATTAAAATATTTATTCAGTGCCATGCCAATCAAATCACCAAATAACAACTTTATCAAGCTAGAAAAAACAGTAACAAAATTCATCTGGAGCAACAAAAGGGCAAGCATAGCAAGTGAACCGATGGAAAAAAATGGAAAGGAAGGTAATCTTGCTCTACCAGATCTAAAACTATACTATGAAGTGGCAGTCATCAAAACTGCTGTACTGGTTAAGAAAAAGAATAATGGATCAGTGGATTAGGATATGTTCAAAAGGAAACCACAGCAAATGACTACAGCAATCCACTATTTGACAAACCCAAGGACATGAACTTCTGGGATGAGATTCTCACTATTTGACAATCATTGTTGGGGAAACTGAAAAATAATATGGCAAAAACTAGGCATAGATCCACCTCTCACAGCCTATACAAAAATAAGTGCAAAATGGATTCAGGATTTAGACATAAAAGGTAACACCATGGATAAATTAATAGACCAAGAAATACTCTGTCTATCAGATCTATGGAAAGGGGATAAATCTGTGACCAAAATAAATTAGAGCACATCATAAATTGCAATATGAATGATTCTGACTATATTAAATTTAAAAGGTTTTACATTAATAAAATCAATGTTGCCAAAATTAGGAGAAAAGCAGAAAGCTAGGAAACAATCTTCACAACTATGGGTCCTGATAAAGGTCTAATTTCTAAAATATATAGAGAATTGCATCAAATTTATAAGGTCATAAGTCATTCCCCAATTGCTAAATGGTCAAAAGATATGAACAGATAGTATTTCAAATGCAGAAATTAAAGCTATATATATATATATATATATATATATATATATATATATATATATATTCATATGAAAAAATGCTCCATCATTATTGATTAGAGAAAAGCAAATTAAAACAACAATGAGGTATCACCTCACATATCAGATTGGTCAAGATGAGAAAAAGGGAAACTGACCAATGTTGGAGAGACTGTGGGAGAATTGGGACACTGAGGCATTGCTGGTGGAGTTGTGAACAGATCCAACCTTTCTGGAGAACAAGATGGAACCATGCCCAAAGAGCAATAAAAATGTTCAGACCCTTCAACCCAACAATTCCAATTTTAGGTCTATATCCAGAAGAAATTATTAAAAAAGGGAAAAGTTCTACATGTTCCAAAATATTCATAGCAGCTCTTTTTCTAGCAGCAAAGAATTGGAAATCGAGAGGATACTCATCAATTGCAGATTGGCTAAACAAGTTACGGTACATGAATACTATGGAATATTATTGTTCTATAAGAAAGCATAAATGGTTGGACTCTATAGAAACATGGAATGATTTATAGGATCTTATGCACAGTGAAGGGAGTAAAACCAAGAGAACATTGTACACATTAACAACAACATAGATAACCAACCTCAATGGAAGCAGTTCCTCTCAGCAGTTCAGAGAGTGAGGACAACTGTATTAGTATGGACAATGTTATCTCCACTCAGAGGAAGAAAATAAAAACAAAAACAAATCACACACACAAAAAATAAACAAAAACAAAAACAAAAAAAGCCTTCAGAATCTGATGAACAGGTTATAAAAGTTATCTTAAATGTATATCTTTCCCTTAATCCTAATTTCTCATACTGAAGATAACTAATCTGTAAATATGTTTATCAAAAATATGTATGTACAAGATTAACCTGACTCTTTGCTGCTGGGGGCGGGCAGGGAGGGTGGAAGGAAATTTTGAAACTTAAAAATATATATGTGCATAAGGATGAAAATAAATAAATAAATAAAAATTAAGTGGCAAAACAAAAGTCAGAATAATTGACCATGTAGTGGATGATCCTGGTGTCTTCATTAAATGACCAAGTTGTAAATGTTGCACACCTGCCTTCATGACCTTTGAAATAAATTGATGTCATCTGCCCATTCTCCTGGGAAAAGTTTTCACATCCTTGGAGTAGATATTCCCCAACTCACTCATGGGTTTAAGGTCTGTCAGTTACACCCAACCTGTTTTAGTCATCTTTTGAGACAATGGTTTTATCAGGGTGTGGCTGTTCTGCATGCCACAGCTTCTAGAATATCTATTTTGCAGATGACAATACCATGGCTGAAATGTTTAGACCTATCTGGGCTTAAGTCTCTTTCTGTGTAAACTGTACAAAAAAGTTAGAACTTTTCCATCATGGTTACTTTAAGTGAAGATTCTTTTAGAAGAGGCCACTAAAATGATATCATACCCATGTCTCTTCAGTGTTCCCTTCTGTTTATGCTCCCTGAGATTCCTGGACTTACAAGAGATCACAGAAAGCCCATCAGACTATTAAAATACTTAAGAATTACAAAGAGAAATGGGATCTACCAAGTGGGATATAAGTTCCATGTGGCAGTTGATTTCTCCATTCAACCTGAATTATTAATAGTTTCCTGAAATCCTTGAGACACCGGGGTGTGTTTTTGTTGCACTAGCAATAACTTCTAACAGTTTCCACATTCCAAAAACAATGAGGGGAAAGGAGCCAATATTCCAATCATATGAAATGAAATAAAGTAGAAAGATTACTTACTACCATCACTAATTAGTACTCATTGAGGAACAACAGCATTTGACTCCAATTTTTAAATTTTGGGGGAAAAAAGGTTATTTTTATTCATTCCATATTGACAAACAAGTATCAGATGAGAACATTTCAGATTCTGAATGAATGCTCCAATGTAAATGTCTCTAGTGAACTGCAGTACAGCAACCATTAAAAGGAAGTGGGGAGGATGAGAGCAAATCATAAGCCACATGAATTACTTTACCGTATGACTGTCCTACATCAAATTTCTTAATGACAAGCTCAAGGCCACCATAGCAGCATGATGTATGTTCTTTACCTCTCCTGGGTAAAGTTTCTTCAATGTAACAACTGCAGATCAAACTATGATTTTCTACCTTAGGAAGATTCCCTTTGTTATCCCATCTAGGTTGTCTCATGCTTAATACTTGGCCCCTATGTGCTCAAAGATGATTCTAGGTCTCAATGAAAGACCTTTAAGAAATTTTAATGGAACGTACTATAAGAATGGAGTACAGGGTGGCTAGGTGGTGCAGTGGATAGAGCACTGGCCCTGGAGTCAGGAGTACCTGAACACATAATAATCACCTAGCTGTGTGGTCTTGGGCAAGCCACTTAACCCCTTTTGCCCTGCAAAAAAGCCTAAAAAAAAAAAAAAAGAATGAAATACAAAGTATATTGTCTTTAAATTCAGATAAGCAGCAGAAAGAACTAAAGGGTTTACATTTGGACAAAAGTATAAATTCATGATCTGCCATTTACAAACTATAACAAATTATATAATTTTTCTGTACCTCATTTTCCATCTACAAAAAGTTAGGGCAGATAGATATCTACCTTAGATAAATGACATGGAATGAGGAAGATTTATCTTCCTGAGTTCAAATCTGGTTTCAGAGCTAGACAAGACAAACTACTGAACAATAAAAAACTGCAAAAGCAAGGAATTGAACAAGACTAAATAATCCCTAAAATTTCTCCCAGCTCTAAAACTGTAATTCTACCATCCTAAATCTTGATTCTTCCTATATTTAGTAATGACTTAAGCAAAGGCAGTTTACCTCTCTGAGCCTCCATTTTCTCATTTGTTAAAAGAGAAGGAAGAGGAATAGTCTCAGTACTATCACTCAGGGTTGTTATGAATATCACATGAGATAATGGATATAAAATTCCTTATAACTACAAAATGTTATCATCATAATATGAAATAAGGAGGGACTTAGAGGTTTTCTGATCTAATATATAGATGAAAAATGGAGGTGGGGGGCAATGTGAATTACTTAAAGTCATGAAACAAAGACAGAATTTGAACTCAGATAATCTGATGCTCTTTCCTCTCAACCACGGTATAGGTTTTAACATCTTCCAAATCAGAGGCCAGATTCGAGTTTATTTCTTTATCTGCAAAATGGGGGAAAAAATTATTTTCCTCCTCTTCTTCCTCTTCCACCTCTTCCTATTTCTTCCTTTTCCTCTTCTTTCCACATGATTGGAACTCTTTTTTCATCAATGGCAAATTCAAACCTTCCTGGTCTATACTTGAAATTTTTTCCCCCTTGTAAACAGAAATCATTACAGATGCTAAAATAGAGAGGTGCTATGGTATGGGAGAAATGAGAGATAAAAGATGGCATGCTATGAAAGAAAAGAACACTAAAAGAAAGAGAAGGTATAATAGAGAAAAAAAGCATCAGACTGAAAGGCAGAAGACTTAGGGTATAGTTCTGCTTCTGTCATTTAATAATTATATCATCTAGTAAATCATTTCACTTATTTAATCCAGATTTTCCTCACCTGCTGAATAGGAACAATAATATTTTCAGTCTAATGGGAATGTTGTGAGCATAAATAAGAAAATGTGAATCCTGTCCTAGATGGTAAGAACTGAAACACAAGAAAACTTGAGCTTAAGTGCTGCCTCTGATATATACTAGCTGTGAAAGATGCTGGGCAAATCACTTTACAATGCCCCAGGCAACTCCTTAAAAGCTTAAATTACCAAAAAGTTGACTTAATTTTATTAGGAAACAAACTGAGAGTTACTCAAGTCTACACCTTGTGCTCTGTTAGCAAAACCTTTGAAATTTCATGGTCAACTCTAATAGCTACTAGCATTAATAACAATCACAAAAATACCAATAGCATTTTCATAATGTTTTAAGGCTTACAAAGCACTTCATAAACATTTCAGTTTATTCTTAGCACACTACAAGGCATTACTATTCCTAATTTACAGAGGAGGAAATCGATGCTGAGAGAAGCCACAGGATCAAAAAGCTAATAAATGTCTGATGTATTTTAATTCAAGTCCTCCTGGTTCCAAGATCAGCACTCTATCTACTGTAATAATTATGTGCCTCTACAGAAGCATTGGTCCAGTGGTGCTTGAGTGGTGGGTTCCTTCATCTAAAAAAAAATATGGCAGAACTCATTTCTCTTTCCCCAAATGGATATATTATTTTATGATACATTCTTAAGATGAAACATCAGTGAGAGAAACAGACACAGAGTACTCTCTAGGGAAAGCAAAAACTATGGCATCACAGAATCTTTGACTTGTGAAGAATCTCAACAGTCACTTACTATATCTATAGTCCAAGTCTGAGATTTATGTGCTGTTCTGTAATGACTACCTCCTCTGATGTGAAGACTTCCCTAGCCCTTTTTAGGACCACTTATGGAGTTCACCTTCAACCAAATCTTACCTATGACTCCAGGAAGCTGTGGTTAATACAGTGGCCATACTCTGGTAAAGTCAATTCAGTAGAAGGCTAAACCATGTTGAGCATAATTGGCAGGGCTCAAACATATTGATGAGTTTAGAGTACGTGTGAAGATTTCTTATGGTGGAATGGCCAGCTGAGAACAATTGATTCCATGGTCATGAAGTGACTCAAGCAGGCTCTGTGGAGTGCTTAGAGTTTGGTCAAAACTCAAAGATGCCAATGTCTTCCACTGCATTCCAAGTCATCTCTAGTCAACTTGACTTTTGTCCTAGCACTACACTATGATAATTCTGAAAGAGTGAAGGTGATGACATTGTGCAACTCTGCCTCACTGAAATCCAATTCCCTCTCAAGTCAAGACAACATCCTATTATATTGTTGGTTCTCTTCAGAAAATGAAGGACAAAAAAAAATTAAAAAGAATTCTCTGTACACCATACTTGATAATTACTCATCTCATCTTTGCTTGAATTTTGGTTCCAAGATTAGTTAGGCCTGTTAATCATCTTTTCTTTGTAAAAAATTTAAATGTCTTGATTTCTACCCAGAAATTGTTTAATAAGCATTTCTCTGGGGAGAAAATTATGCATGACAAAATTTTAAATTTTAATCTAAATATTAAACCTCACTGCCACTTTCTTATTAGACAATCAAGGAAACAAGAAATAAAACCTTTATTTGTAGCATTTGGTAATTTCTAAGGTGTAAATGCTCATTTAGAAAATTTAACATTTGGGGTTTAGAAATAAAGGATGATACCATAAACCAGTTAAGAGAAGAAAGAGTATTTTATCTAAAGGAGCTATGTAAAAGGGAAAAATGTATGACAAGCAAGAGATAGAGAATATTACATAATGCTAAATGGATAATTTTGATTATGTTACATTTAAAAGGGTTTGCACAAGCAAAACCAATGTAACCAAGATTAGAAGGAAAGCAGAAAGTTGAGAAATAATTTTCACAGTCAATGTTTCTGAGAAAAAATTCATTTCTGAAATATAGAGAACTGAGTCAAATTTATGAGAATACAAGTCTTTCCCCAATTGTTAAATGGTCAAAGTATATGAGCAAGCAATTTTCAGTTGAAGAAAATAGAGCAATCTATAGTCACATGAAAAATTGCATTAAATCACTATTGATATCAGAAATGCAAATTTAAATAGCTCTTTGGTACCATCTCTCAATTAACAGATTGGTTATTATGACAGGAAGGGAAAAATTGGAGAGGATATGGGAAACCTGGAATATGGTTGTACTATTTGTGGAATTATGGACTAATCAAACCATTCTGGAGAGCAATTTTCAAACTATGCCCAAACTGTGCAGCAATAGGCCAGTATTCCAGAGACAATTAAAAAGAGGAAAGGACCCATGTGCACAAACATAGTCATAGCAGCTTTTTTGTTGTGCAAAGAAGTGGAAACTGAGGGAATGCAATAGTATTTTGTAGCATTCATATACCAAAACTTATATGAATTATATAAAAAACTATTTCTCTGTAAGAAATGATAAGCAGGCAAATTTCAGAAAAACCTGAAAGGACTTATATGAACTGATACTAGTGAAGTGAGCAGAACTAGAAGAACATTGTATATACTTACAGCAACACTGTGTGATGATTAACTGCAATAGAATTAGCTCTTCTCAGCAATACAGTGATTAATTAAATCAATAAATTAATTAATTTAATTAATTAATTTAAAAAGAAGTATGATGGAAAATGTCATGCATATCCAGAAAAAGAACTGTGGAATTTCATTTCAGACTGAAGCTTATTATTTCCCATTTTAAATTTGTTTTTTACGTTTTCTTTATCATTGTTTTTCCCTTTCTTTTGTTGTGATTCACAATATGACTAATACAGAAATAAGTTTCACTTCTCCTTTGTCAAATTACTTGCTATATTGGGAAAGATTGAGAGAAGGGGGAGAGAGGGAAAATATTTTGGAACTCAGAACTAATTATGATGTCCTTATTAATTTAATATATTTGCACATTAAATATATTAATAAATAAAGACTGAAAAAATTAACAATCAGGTTACTCAAAGCAGGTCCAAGCTGCCTCCACACATTCTTTCTTCAGCCCCCTGACCTTAGTCCTACTTTCTGGTGCCAAGAAAAACAAGAATAATTCCTCTTTCATAAGAGTTTCAAATGTCTTAAGACAGACATCATAATGTCCTAAATATTCCATGCTCCAAGTTGAGCATCTCTAATTCTTTCATTAGTTCCTCATATAGTATGATCTTGAGTCCATCCAATGGCTTAATTACCCCTCCTACAATTTATTAATACCTTTCCTAAAGGGAGCCCAGAACTGAAAATACTATTCACAGTGCATAATAGTCAAACTGATGTTTATAACAATGGAACTCTCACCTCATTCCTCATGGTACCAATCCATTATAAATGCAACCTAAATTGTATCAAAAAAAAAATGTAAAGTTTAACTGTACCAACTGATTTTCTTCTAACTAAAACCAGAGAAGAATAGTTAAGTATAAGAAGAATATAATATGGACAATGAAAAGACAAACTAAAAATTAATTGAAAACTAAGTAACCTAATTTTAAAGAATGAGTTGATCAAGCAGCAAATCATACAAATAATCAATAATTTCATCTAAGATAATGGCAATAAAGAGACATCATACCAAAACTTGTGGGATGCAGCCAAGTAGTTATTAGGGGAAATTTTATATCTCTAAATGTTTATATGAATAAAATGGAGAAAAAGGAGATCAATGAATTAGACATGCAACTAAAAAACTAGAAAAAGAACAAATGAAATATTCCCAATTAAATACTAAATTAGAAATTCTGACAACAAAAGGAGAAACTAATAAATTGAAAAATAAGAAAAATATTGAATTAATGAAACTGAGTTCTTTTTTTGAAAAAATAGAATTAATATTGCTTTGATTAATCTGGTTTAAAAAAGAAAGAAGAAAATCAAATTGTCAGTATCAAAAAGGAAATGGTGAAGTCCCAATCAAGAATGAGGAAATTAAAGTAATAATTCAAGCTATCTTGCCAAAAAATATGGCAATATAGATGAAATGTATGAATATTTACAAAAATATGCTACCCAGATTAACAGAAGAGGAGATAAAATGTTTAACTCCATTTCAGAAAAAGAAATTAGAGAAACTATAAATAAATGCCCTATGATAAATCTCCAGGATCAGATACCTAAACCGAAAAGAATCCAAAAAGACAAAGAAAATTATAGTTCAATCTCTCTAGCAAATTTTGATGTGAAATTTTTAAGTAAAAATTTGGCAGACATTACAAGTTATTACCATAATACTGCATCATGATCTGGCAGAATTTATACCAGGTATGCATGGATGGTTCAATATAAGGAAATAATCAATATAATTGACCATATCAATAATATAATTAACAGAAATCATATGATTATCTCAATCAGTGCTGGAAAAGTCTTTGACAAAATATAAACTATTCCTATTAAAAGCACTAGAAACTTTAGGAATAAATGGAATTTTCCTTAAAACAATATCCAGTGTCTATAAAAAACCATGAGCAAGAATTATATGTAATTTCCAATAAATATTTCCAATAAGATCTGGGGTGAAACAAGAATGCTCACTATCACCACTATTATCCCATATTGTGTTACGAATGTTAACATTAGTAATTAGGAGGAGGAAAAAGAAATTGAAGGAATTAGAATAAGCAAGGAGGAAGCAAAATTTTGATCCTTTACAGATGAAATGATCTGTAAAGTGAACCCTAGAAAATCAACTAAAAAACTACTTGAAAAAGTAAACAACTCTATCAAAGCAGCAGATAAATAATGAACCCACAAAAATGACCAGCATTTCTATATATGACAAATAAAATCCAAGAGCAAGAGATAGAAAGAATAATTCCATTTAAAGTAACAATATAACATATAATACTCAGTAATCTTCCTAAGACATAGCCAGAAACTATATGAACGCAATTGCAAAATTTTTCTCATACAAATAACATCATATCTCAATTTGAAAAAATGTCAATTCCTCTTGTTTATATCAAGCTAATATAATAAAAATGACAATTCTACTGAAATTAAATTATTTATTCATTACTATACCTATCAAACTACCAAAAAACTATTTTACAGAGCTAGAAAAATAGTAACAGAATTCATCTGGAACTACAAGAGGTCAACAATATCAAGGGAATTAATGTCAAAAAATGCAAAGGAGGTGACCTAACTGTACTAGGTCTATAACTTTATTATAAAGTGGCAGTCATCAAAAGTGTCTAATACTGACTAAGTAATAAAGAAGTGGATCAGTGAATTACATTAGGATCAAAAGAAAAAGTAGTGAATGACTATTATTACCTATTGATTGTTAAACCCCAAAACACTAACTCCTGGATAAGAACTCATTACTTGTCAAAAACTGCTGAGAAAATTGTAAAACAGTTTCGTAAAAACTATTCATGAAAACACATGTCACACCTATACCAAATGAAAAGATTTAGACATAAAGGAAGATATCATAGACCAATTAAGAGAACAGATCCATGGAGAGGGGAGAAGTTTATGATCAAATAAGAACTAGAGAACATTATAAATTGCAAAATGGATGATTTCATCTACATTAAATTAAAAGTTTTGCACAAATAAAACCAATGCAACCAAGATTAGAAAGAATGAATTAAGCTAAGAAAAAATTTTCACAGCTAGTAATTCTTTAATAAAAGACTTGATTCAAAATATGTATAGAACTGATTCAATTTATAGGATTACAAGTCCTTTCTCAATTGATAAATGGTCAAAAGAATATGGACAAGCAGTTTTCAGATTAAAAAAAAGTTAGTTATTTATAGTCATGAAAAAATGTTCCAAATCATTATTGATTAGAGAAAATCAAATTAAAGCAACTTTTGAGGTACTTCACACCTTTCAGATTGGTTAAGATAACAAAAAAGGGAACATGATCAATATTGAATAGAATGTGGCTAATACACTGTTGGTGGATTGTGAACTGATCCAACCATTCTGAGTATTTTGGACCTATGTCCAAAGGGTAATAAAACTGTGCATGCCCTTTGATCTGGCAATAAAAAGGTCTATATCCCTAAAAGATCATTAAAAAAAATTGGAAAAGTTCCAAATGTACAAAAATATTTATAGCAGCTCTTTTTGTAGTGGCAAAGAACTGGAAATTGAGGGAATGTTCATCAATTGGGGAATGACTGAACAAGTTATTATATATGAATATTATTTTGTAAGAAATCATAAGTGATCATACTCTAAAAAAAAGCATGGAAAGATTTGCATGAATGAATAATGAAAGAAGTGAGCAGAACCAACAGAACATTATGAACATAAACAACATTGTGTGAAATGTTCAACAATGATGGATGGATGTCTTCTCAACAATTTAATGATCCACAATTATACCATGGAAAAAATGTAAAGATTAACAAACTGCCTTCTGAGGGAGGTGGAGGGAGAGAATTGATGTTAAGGGGAAAAATGTAAAATTCAAAATAAATAAATAAATTTTTTAAAAAATGTAATGATCCAAAGGGAAAGCTCTGTAGTCTGAATGCAGAACAAAGCATACTTTATTCACATTTTTAAATTTCTTATGTTTTTTCTTTCCTTCTCATGATATTTTTCTTTCCCCTTAGTTCTAATTCCTCTTTCACAGTTTGATAAATATGGAAAAATGTTAAACTTAATTACAAGTAAAACTTTTACCAGACTTTTCAGTACCATAGTGAGGGGGGAGGAAAGGGAGGGTGGCAGGAAAACATGGAACTCTTAAATCTGCAAAAGGTTAAATGTTGAAAACTATCTTTGCATGTAATTGGGAACAAAATAAATTTTAAAAAATATAAATAAGAATGGAAAATAAAAAGAAAGATTCAATTCTTCAGCATCTTTAAAAGGAAAACAATTTTTTAAAGAGGGACAATAGATCATTGACTCCAAAAAGGTACATGAAAAAATGAAACAATACTAATTAGCAAAATTATATTCATTTGAATTGACCAAAATGCAGCAGACTTTTGTTAATTTAAAAAAAATCAAAGAAATAAAACTAGAAAAAATAAAATTCAATGATTACATAGAATGTATCACCTTTGTTCCAATATTCTCTTAGTGATGTTCTCTGGCTTCAAACAAAGAATCCTGTAATCTATAAAGAATCAGAATTGTAGGTGACCAAAAAGAATGTAGAGGGATCAGAAAACTGCCATGATAACAATGCTCTGTAATGAATGGCATAAAAGATAAAGGAAAAGCATGAATATGAATAATGTCTGGTGTGCCAGTCATTTAATGAAAGAACAACAGAAAATAGCACAATCGGTATGAGTCTTCCAATACTTAAAGGAAAACTTACACAAATTTGGGGTAGGTATTACAGATAGCTTCTGAAAGAGCAAAGAGAAAAATCATGCTGGATGAGAAATTATAGATCAATTGTGATCAATAGTACTGAATAGAGAATCCACATTGAAAAAATTACAGATTCTTAGAAGTTTTGAAAACAATTGTCTATGTGCATTTGTTATAAAACAACTAATTAGGCTATTAACTCCCATAGAAAAGTGACATCTCAATTTGTATCTAAGCATCTAGCTCAGTGTTTCTCACTAAGCAGAACCTTAAAAATATTTGTTGAAATCATATCAATTATTTGAAATTAGTGAAACATTCCCATATGCAAGGTCAAAATATTCTGAAATTAGTGGCAACACAACCTTCTGTAACTCATAGAAGATTGCTACTCAAAGGAAAGTGGCCACCACACATATGGATTAGAAATTATTTTCATCAACCACAGCTTTCCTTTCATCTTCCACAGCTGAAAAATGAAATGTATTCATTTGAATTTAACCTAATTCATTTTCTTAACACTTTTCATGCAAACATTATTACATTATTGTCATCATCATCACTATTAATTGTAGTGGTTCAAAAAAATGCAAGATGTGCAAATTTAGGGACATCTTCATTCTAAATGTTTATACAGACTGTGTTCAACTAGTGATAGAGCCTTCCAAGGTCATGTTGGTCTATTCAGTCACCATCAGTCACTTTGTATATTGACCTTGACACAATAATGTTATTTTGATCATTTTTAAGTATGGACAGTAACTATGATCATGGCTAATGCTAGTAATAATGCTCTAATATTTTAAGGGTTCAGGCTTTCATTAATATGAGTACTCTATTGATGCTAATTGTAGTTTCAATCTATTTTAATAACTATGAAATGCAGTTTTTATTTTTGCTCTGTTCCTCCTCAAAAGTCTTTTTTGGTTTCTGATCAGTTTCCCTTAATCAGCCTTTCTTCTTATCACATCCCTCCTACTTCCCTGGATGTCTACTTCCAACAGAATGTGTGTATGTTTTTCAGAGGCTTGAGCAAACCCCTTTTCTCTCTCATTACAAAATTACCTCTTTGTATGCCTCATTATGTGAGATAATTTTCCCCATTAGTTCTCTTCCATCCCCTTATTCCAGAACATCCATCTTTTTCAGTCTTCTGTTTTTCTTTTGAGAACATTCCTGCTCAGTAAACATACCTCTGCCTAGAGTTTTTTTTAAGTACCTTAAAAATGATAGAGTGCTTGAGGCAGGGTAGGGTTACATGTATCATTTTTTCATTTAGTAATATAAACAGTTTTTTAGCTCCTCATGATTTCTCATTCATGTTTATGCCTCTCTCAACTGTTGTATTTGAATGTCAAATTTTCTATTCAACTTTAGTCTTTTCATCAGAAATGTCAGGAAGTAATCTATTTCATTAAATACTCATTTTTCCCCTGAAGGATAATTCTCAGTTTGTCCAGATATGTTATTTTTGCTTATCATTTTAGCTCCTTTGCCTTTTGGAATGTTATATTCTAAATCATCTAGTCCTTTATCATAGTAACTGCTTGATCTTGTGTGATCCTTACTGTGACTTCATGATATTTGAATATTTTAGCTGATTACTTTCAGGATTTTTCCCTTAATCAGAGAATTCTGCAATTTGGCTATAACATTCCTGGGAGTTTTAATTTTTGTGTCTCTTTCAGGAGATGATTCATGGATTCCTTCAATTTCTTTTTTTGTCCATTAATTATTTGTAATTAAAATAATATATAATATAGTTATATTATATATTATATGTGATATAATTAATATATTTGATAATTTAATTGTAAATTAAGCAGTTTTCCTTTTTAAATTTTTGAAATATAATACTTCTGTCTTTTATGAATTCGCTTTCTATGTTACGTTGCAATAATTCTTAAATTATTATTAACTTAAATTATCTTTCCTCAATCTATTTTCCAGGTCCATTGTTTTCCTGATAACATTTTTCACATTTTTTATTTTTTTATTTTTTAAAATTTCTGTTTTGCTTCTTTGTGTCCCATTAAGACATCAGGTTCCACTTAACCAATTCAAATTTTTAAGAATTTTTTTTTCTGTAGTGATGTTTTTATACTTTTTTTTTACCATTTGATGAATTCTAATTTTAAGGAGTTACTTTCTTCACCATTTTTGTACTTAAGTTTTTAATTCTCTTTTTTGCAATTTTCGTTCATTTTTCTCATTTCTTTTTTCAAACTTTTCTTAACTTTTTGATTTTGAAAATAATTTTTTAGGTTTTGGGGGATTACCTTTTTTTAGATTTTCTAGAAATTCTTGTTAAGTTTTTGCCCAGTTTGTATTTGTTTACTTTGAGACTTTACTTGTAGATATTTCATGGCATTGTCTTCTTCAGCATTTGTGTATTGAGGTTTCCCTGTCACCAAATTAGCCTGTGATGGTCAGCTTCCATTTTTTGTTGTTTCCTCATTTTTCTATTCTATTTCTGAGCAATGCAACTGGATAATGGGCACCAGAGTTGTCAAAGGGCACCTATTTCCATACTCTGTAATATCATTTTGACCAGATATCCAAGTTTGTTTATTTGTTTTTCCTGTATAGTCAATTCGTGTGCTACTATTATTGCTGCTGCCATAACTGTAGCTATTTCCAAATCCCATAGCTGATGTAACCCATGACTGTGCTGTACCCTTGACCAGACCTCAGGTGCCATAGGCCCCTTTTTCTGATTGCCTAAATTTTCCTGGCTGGGAACAATATCTCATTTGGGTTTGCCATTCCAGAATTTGATTTGACATATTATTTTTCAGTTGCTTATAGTGAAAAGTGGGAAGAGTTCAGTTTGAATGTTCCTTTTACTCCACCACCTTGTCTCTACCATTGTGATATAGCTTACATAAAAATATAATATCCAGCTTTCAGTGATTATCTTTCAAATGTAAGAATCTGTAAGATTACTATTGTGCTATAAGAAATGATGAGTTCAATGATCTTAGAAAAACATGAAAAGATTTACACAAATGAAAAGTGAAGTGAGCAGAACCAAGAAAACATGTTTACCATAGCAACAATATTTTTTTTAAAAACCCTTAGAGTGAACAAGTTCTTCTGACTATTATCAACACCTAAATTAACTATAAAGATTTGAAGAAAGATACTATCTGCATCCAGATAAATAGAAGTATTTATCGAATGATTTTACAGGTATATACCTCTTTTTTGTCTAATGGTGTTCATCTCTAGGATGTGGAATTGGAAAGGAAGAAAAAAAGAAATTTACATGATAGCTTTTTGTTGTATATTTAGCAAGTCTTCCACAATAGATTTGATATTTCAGGTACTTGTTTTATTTCATTAAATACGAAAAATAAGCCATTAAATACTATATAAAGTAAAAATAACTGTAAAATTTTGAAAAGCATCAATTTCAAATGTTTCCCAATATTTCTGGAAGTTTACTCAGAAGATACAAAAATGGTCATGAAAGTCTCTGTAGACAAAATGTCAATGAACCTCACTTATTGACTTAGACTGATTCCTTGAAAATAGACGAAGCCTAACCCTGGGCTGAACCCTAACCCATAACTGAAACTTTTGAAACTTAATAAAATATTTTAGAAATACTTTATTGTCATAGATTTTAGGAAACCCAGGGTCATCTTACTGTCACAATCAACAAGTAATTATTGGGTACCCACTATTTGCTACAATGAGAATTATTAGAGAAATGATGATAATAAGTCATAATTATATAGAACTTTGCAATTTACAAGTTACTGTCTTAATAATCCCTTGGGATGAAAAGCAAGTACAAGTAAATGATTCCCCCTATACACATCAGGAATTAAAGTTATTAATGATTATATAACATAACTCATGGTCTCACTACTGGTAAGTGACAAAATTCATCTTCTGATTCTCAATGAGATATTGTAGTTCAGTAGAGGAAGGACTGATTGGGGTTCAAATCCTACCTGACATTTCTGTGATCTTGGACGTGTCATAACCTCCCTAACAATTTCTTCATATGCAAAATGTAGAATTCAGTCTAGATGACCTCTTCCAGTTTTAAATATATTCCTATGTGCTTTCTCATTCAATGAAAGCTATCTTGTTTCAAATATTAGGCCTCAAAAATTATTTTAGATTTCAGTGGTTTCAGACTATATAAAAATAGAATTGAAACAACTCATCATTGTTTCAGAAACAGAAAGATTAAGCCTATACTGAGCTACCTTGGTACCTGAGTTCTTGCAAAGTCTGTGCTGGGTGACCAGAATCAAGGCAGAAAAACCTGTGATCAGCAAAGAGTACAATAGATCTTGCTATTTCATCAATAGTAAGAGAAAGTATTAATAATATTAATGATAAGATAGAATATGATATAATGATTATATAACTTACTATAATCATATCATATAATGATACAATATGATATTTTAAAGTTACGAATTATTTTACATACATCATCTCATTTAAACAATAGTAATCCTGTGATATCTTTTTAAAAATTTTTATTTTGTTTTCCAAATACATGTAAAGATAGTTTTCAACATTCATTCTTTGTAAAATTTTGAGTTCAACATTTTTCTACCTCCTTCTCTCCTCTCCCCCTCTCCATGAGAGTGAGCAATCTTATCTAGGCTATATATGTACGATCATGCTAAAAAGATTTCCATGATAGTCGTGTCATAGAAGAAGAATGAGAAGAAAAGAAAAAAGAAAAAAACAAATTTTGAAAAGTGAAAATTGTATGTTTTAGTCTTCAATCAGACTCCATAGTTCTTTCTCTGGATATAGATGGTATTTTCTATCACACATCTTTTATAAATATTTTTAATCATTGTACTGCTAAGAATAATTCTTTCATAATTGATCACACAACATTGAGATTCCTATATCAGTGGTATGAATATTTTTATCCCCATTTTACAAATAGATAAGTTGAGTCTCAGAGAGAATAAACAAATTGCAAAAATCACACAAGTTAGAAAGTGAAGGGATAGATCACAAACCCAGGTCTTCTGACATTAATTCCTCTTCTCTCTTTCCATTACCTTATTTCTATGATTTTGGAAGAGAGAAAATATCAGCACATGTTAGTAATGCTAAAGACAACAGTATAAGAAATAGTATATGGTTCTTGGGGAACCATGGGATAGTATTTGTCCTGGCTTCATCATGGGAGTTATGTTCTTTATGATAATGAGATAACATCCTATTGAGGACAACAGGATATAAAAGAGGCATATCTTCCCTGAGGTACTGATCTTGTCAGTACCTAATATAGACCCAATGAAAATATCCAGCCAGTCCTGAGATCAGTCACTAGAGGTACACACAGGAAGAAACCACTTCAGATATATTACATTTTAAAGTGTTCCTCTTGCCTCAAATTCTAACTTTGTTCATCTAAATATCAATTAAAGCAATTTTGACATAACTGTTTTAACCAGGGAATCATAAACAATATTCCATATGTAGATGAGGCTGAAGAGTAACCAATCTGTGTGACAACAAGGAGGCCCCACAGATGGTGATGGCTCCCTGTACAGCAGATGGCAACAGCCCCTTAGGGAAGTCAGAGAGGGGGCCCAAGACAAGTTTAGCAACTATTTCCTGCAGTTGTTCCAAATGAATGGGCAACAGGTATTTTTGATAGTTCTTTTGGAGTAGGGCACAGCTGCATTAGAATTAGTTCCAGAAGGCATCTAGTTTGTCCTATGACTAATTCTGCCTGTACCGAATTGTCTTTGAATGTCTCTCTTCATCATCTTTTCTCTGTTTATTTAATGTGATGGTCTGAAACAGTAAGTCATGATAAGTAAGGTCTGTCCTTCTGGTCTAATAATTCCTTTTGTTAATGTATATCTTTAGCATCTGGAATTCTAACTGTTCCACCACCCTGCATGAAAAACAGAAAAGCACCTTTTTCATCCCTGCTTCTATTTAAAGTATCAGTTAAGATGGTAATGTCTGGATAGGAAGCAATATATCTACAAACAGGATATGAGGTTCTGATCACATACTGATACCCAAACAATTAGATAGGCAACACTGGAATTTGGGAAGTATTGCTGTAACTTGGTCAGGAAAACAAAATGAGAATTTCACTGAGTCATCTCCACTGATTTAAAGTTTAAATATGAATGGTCTTCCATTGTTGAGAATCAGTATGACAGATGAGGCTTCAGATAAGAGTTCCAAATTCCAGAGATATATATGTATACACCAAACCTCCCTTCCTGAAAGCCTTTTAACTCTCAAATAATAAAGCCAGGAACTTTGTGGGAGTATTCTTTGGACAATTATTGATAATTCCTGTGGGCCTTCATTCAGGCACTCTGGCACTACTTACTTCCCCACCCTACCCCACTCCACCCTGAGATAAACCTACAACCTGAGAACAATGAAGGCAAAAGTTAAATTAAGTTTACAAATCAGACAGTGGGCATTTTTTGGTGGAAAGCTCCAGGGGCAGAGGTATGTCAGTTCTACTCTTCAAAAGAAATAACTTTTTCCTCCTGGTTCTATACTGATGGCCACAAAATTTTTTCACTTCTTTCTTCAAGTCTCAAAGATGGGTTCAGTTTAGATAGTTAAGAATAAGAGCATCTTGCACAAAACTTGGGAACAGACCAAGGTTGCTTTTAGCACTTGCTACCTTCCTTTCCATCACTCTTCTCTCTTCTAAGTTATCAGTGTTCTCATTCTCTCTTCATACAATCAAAACAATTAGACTGCTAAATATGAGAGAAAATTAACTGATACTATCCCCATTAGGTTGTAAATAACAAATAAGACAGGGTGTTACCCCTCCCAAGAACATTTGCATTTTAATTGGGTCTAAAGCTTTAAGTTAAAGGAATGAATCTCTTTACCTATCTCTAAGCATTTGAAAACCCCATCATTATTGAGTAAAGGTCATCTTCCTTAAAGAGCAGCTCAGTGCTGTAATTAGAGTACCCCAATGGAGTCAAAAAGACCCCAGCTTAAATCCTACATCAGACCAGCTGTGTGACCCAGGGTAAATCACTTAATCCTATGTGTTTTTCCTTATCTATTAAATAAACTGGAGAAGAAAATGGCAAGCCACTGCAGTACCTTAGCCAAGAAAACCAAAGAGCTGGATTTGACTAAAATGACCCACAATCAACAAAGAATCCTTGAAGCCCTCTAGAAAGTTTTCTCTTCCTTCAAACCAAGTGCTCTGTAACTTTCTTAGACACTTCCAAAAACCCTCTATCTGTCTTATATCTCCTACCAATTCAATAAATCCAAGGAAAGGAGTTGGTGGGGTTTCTTTTCTCATTTTTGAAGGGCCTCACACCAAACTACATTATGTATGGTATCCACACAATGGCTTTTTGTTGTTGTTGACATTCCATTTATTAGTGACAGATTAAAAAGTTGTTTGCTTTCTTTGTTTTAAGTCTGGGCCTTCTGAATACAGCTTAATTACCTGAAATGCTGGCTTTCTATTTTGTCTATTTGCAAGACTGATTCTATGTCATAGGTAATGAAAAGTCTGAATTTGGTGTCAGGAAATTGGGGGGAGGGGTCATAGCTTCAATTTTGTCATTAATATTGAATATGAATTGAGGGAAGGCATTCTAGCTGACAATGACATGAGCAAAATTTCAGAAGTGGAAAAGTCTTAGATAAATTCAAGTAATGATAAGTAACCTAGGTTGGATAAGTTTAGAAAGAGAGGTTAAGGCTAGATTATAAGAATTTTGCATGTAAGGCTAGGGATTTGGGGTTTTATTCTTGTAATCAATTTAACATAAATATATTTTTGGAGAGAATGAATGAACGGTAAAATTAGAGCTATGCTTTTCTATGATTAATCTTATAGATTCTTTCAAGGCAATCTCTAAAAGAGCAGGTAAGAGGCAGGTGCAATAGTCTGGTGGAGCAGCAAGAAGGTCAAGAGTAGTAGATGATGGCAAAGTTGACTAACACTGGTTCTTTATTCTAGTTGTTAATCAAAACAAAGAAACGGTCTTTTAAAAATATAAAAATTATCTGATGTGATATTTACTGACATTGTGACAAATCATAAGTAAATGTGTCTTCACTAGGAACTCAAATTGTCATATAAAAATTTTAACTATTCTTTTTATAAAAATAATTATAATTTTTTCAGATTAAAATTTTCTTATGAGGTAATCCAGTAGCTTCCTTCAAGCAATAATCAAATATGGCATTGGAAAATGTATGAAGAATTTTTATTCCCTTCCATTATTGGGTAATCCTAACATTTTAACATTTTGATCAATATGAGTAATTACATTATAACCCTTAATCATTATATAAAGAAAACAATAGTTTCAATTATTGCTGGTTTAGGGGTGGCTAGGTAGCGCTGTGGATAGAGCACCAGCCCTGGAGTCAGGAGTACCTGAGTTCAAGTCCAGCCTCAGACACTTAATAATTACCTAGCTGGGTGGCCTTGGGCAAGCCACTTAACCCCATCTGCCTTGCCAAAAAAAAAAAAATTATTGCTAGTTTATCAGAATAGGATCATTGCCTTTCAAATGAGCCAGTTCCCAAAGGTAAGTATAGATGCACTTCACATAAACAAGACACTATTACTACTAATAGGAAAAGGAAAGAGTATCAGTCATTGCTACATTCATTACTTGTGCGGTTGTCTTTTGGTCTCTGTCATACTGCAGATCATGAGAAGTTACTTCTCTCTATTCTAAATGTTTCTCCTCTTCCTTTCCCCATGATGGTGGTCTTTAATGAACATTTATTGATCTGTTGCAATGAACTACTATATGAGGTACCACAGTTCAAAGATATAGGAGTATGATGCACTTTATTTTAACAAAGTACAGTTTCTGCCTTCTTCAGGCTTATAATCTACTTGGGTAGACAAGAAATATATATACATATATATATGCATATATATTTATGTGTGCATATATGTATGATTAACTGTTAGATGCATCAGTATATGATTAATGTCATATCAGTGGTATAGCTTAAAACCACTATAGGAATTCAGAAGAGAGAGAGATTAACTATGATGATTGATAAGGAAAACTGGAAAAGTTGATGTGTGACTGATTCTTGAGGATAGATAAGATCCTCATGGTAGATAGTGGGAGCAGAAATTTAACATTCCAATTGGAAGTAGCAGCATAAACAAAAGTACAGAATATTCAGAACTGGTCATGTTCATCAGGATCTATTCACTACAATAAAGTATGGATTTGATCAACCAGCAGGTGGTGGTTATTTGGTTAATGAAAATAACATCATTGCGTAGTAACTAGCATCTAAGTGTAGTTAATATAGGACTTGGACAGACAATTATTTAGGTGATCTGGGGATCAATGAGAAAAAGTCTTTATTCATTTTACTGGTAGGCTATATTAAATGTAGGTAACGAGGTTCCAGGTCTGAAATCAAGAAGATTCTTCAGATCTGGTCCCAGACACTCTACCTATGAAACCCTGGTCTAGGCATTTAACCTTGTTTGCCTCAGTTTCTCCATCCAGTTATCTTTTGCCAAGAAAACGCTAAATGGGTTAAGAAAAATGACTGAACTACAATATATCACATTCAGGTACGCAAAGACTCTTGTCAGGGTCAGCACAATTGTGAACACTTCTGAGTTCTCAGGAATCTAGTAAATAGATTCTGAAAGCTTAAATCAGAATTCCAGTTATAAAGCACTGACTAGGATCGTAATATAGAGATAAAAAAGTTCAAGGAAATTTTAGGGACTGGAAATAAACTATTTTTCCTCTAGATTAGAGGATTTTTGTAGAGAAGCAGAGATAGCTAATTAATAGAGATAAGATTGTAGAAGCCATTGCAAACAAGGCTACAGAATTTGGACTACAAGTGGCCATTAATGTCCTTCAGAGAGTAAAAAAAATATGATTTATGTGATATTGTAGTAATATTAATCTTATGATTAATTAATTAATTAAAGTGAAAGGCCTCTGTCCTCAAAGCAGTTTGTTGAATGACAACTTGCAGATCCTTCATTTTGCTTCTCTGAGAAGTCAGATGAGAGCTCTCACAAACTGTTCCCCCATAAGAGCAGATGTAAAGCAAGATTCATGAATAACTCCTGTAACTCAAAGCTTTATTTATACCATATGTATGTGACAACATTTAAGTTAATTCAACAGATATTTACAGTCATCTATTCTGTGCAAAGCACTGTGACAGGCACTAGAGATAGAAAGATATCTACAACAGTTCTTGTCCTAAAGTTTCTTATATTTGATGACACAAAATGCCAGTAATATATGAAGATGACAGGGATCACTAATATACATTAATAAACTCATCAACTTATTGAACTGAATTACAAACATACTTTAGCAATAGTCTCAGACACTCTTGATTCTCAGTTCTGACAAAGTTCTACTTAACCTTCTGGTATAAACTGTATAGGTCTAAACATATACCTGATTGATCTTCTTCATTCTCAAGATTTCATCTCCTTTTGTTCCTGTGCTTTTGTGACAGCCATCTGCCCTTTCCTGGAATGCTCTCCCTCTTTACCTCCAGTTCTGTAAGAATATTTCCATGACTTCCCCTCAATAATTCCTACTCTGTACTGGCCTCTGCACCTCCAGTGTAAACACTTTGTATTTATTTGGCATACTTAGTATTTTCTTATCTATGTAGAAGCTGTTTCCTCCATTGATAGGAAGTCTTGAAGGCAGTCTTTTGCCTAGAACCTTATGCGGTATTTGTAGGTATTTAATAAATGCTTTTTGATTTTCTTCATATACAACACCAAAAATAGTCATTCTTAGGAAGATATGTTTATTGAACTGTGTGTCTTTTTTCCCCTTGACAGTTGCTGGTAGTTCTGCTAATATGATCATTGAACAGTGAGTACTTTGTTTATATACAAAATACTTAGTTAGATTCCTTTGATGGTTGACTTTCTGAATCAATACAGAACAATTTCAGGAAGTAGGTGATTATGAACATTTGACTAGATTCAAGAGAAAGCAATATTAAGGATGATTTGGGCTGCCTCTGATTAGAACTAGTCCCTTGTCTTAAGGACAATCAATATATTTCAAAAGTAGACATCAGAATTGAGATCACCTAAAGTTTTAAGAGAAAGAACAAATTCATTTTTAACCTCCAGAATGTGCATTTTGACCCATTTTAATAGCAGGGCAAATGGACAAATTGTAAACGGACATTAAATTTGTCACAATATAGATACATGTTTGTATGTGTATATCATATATATATATATATGTATATATATTATATATATATAATATATATACATATATATATATATTATATATATATATACAAATACTCCCCCATATATATATGGGGGAGTATTTGTACAGTGAACAAGCAGTGCTAGTTTGGAAGTTCTTTATGTAAAAGTCATTACTGTGAATACAACTGTGATTCTTTGGACAATATAAAGATAATATGAATTCAGATTTGGTCCATTCCTCTCTTTATTCCTCCCTTCTTCTTAGAGACAGGAAAAAAAGGGAATGAGCATTTATAGAGTACCTACTATGGGCCATATATTGTCCTAATTGTTTTAAAAATATTAATTCATTTGATCCTCACAACAAAATGAGGCATACAAAGTTAATTTTCATACCCAAGGTTACACACCTAGTAAGTATCTGAGGTCATATTTGAAAGTAAGCCTTCCTGATTCCAGGTCCATTGATACCTACAGAGTCATCTAAATGCCCTTTGGGAGAGGTGATTATGCCAACTTGGAGTATGTAGCACAGGGCACCTCTCACAGACTTATGATTTAAGGTCTCAAGAATGCTTAGATAAGAGCACTAACAACTTTCCAATATGCCAAGACTATTATGACTTTCACAATGCTAACACTTCCTTGATGCTTGAATTGTTTAATAGATTTTGAATATGTCTGAAATAGAGATAAGATTACCTGTATTTTAGTAAATTTGCTTTATTTTCAAATTTTTTTTCTGAGTAATCAATGCAAATTTTGATCATCTACATGTTTATAAGAATTCTATTTTCTTGTTTTTCTTTCCATTTGGCCATTTTATTCACTATATAGTGTTGGGGGGGTTAAATTTAAATATTTTATTTGTTTTTCCAATTACTTGCAATGGTAGTGTTTATCAATTTTTTTTCTTTCAAGGTTTTGAGTTTTACAATTTTCTCCCTCCCTCCTTCCCTTCCCTCCCCTGACAGAATAGATCCATATTGATCATGTTATGGGAGAAGAATCAGATCCAAATGGAAGGAAAATAACCTCAGGAAAGAAAAATGATATAAAACATAAGACAACTTTTAAACACTGAAGATAATAAGCTTTGGTCTTCATTTAATCTCTACAGTTCCTCCTCTGGCTATGGATAGCATTTTTCATCACAAGTCTTTTAAAATTGTCTTTGATTATTGTGCTGCTGAAATGAACACATCCATCAAGGTTGATCATCACTCCATGTTGTTTTTAATGTATATAATGTTCTTCTGTATTTGAAAATCAAATACATTTGCCTATTATGGGTGCCTTTAGAAGAACCTGGGCAATTTTTCGAATGCAACATTATTACAAGTTGTATGAAACTACTTCAAGTAATTTGACCAGAACTTCACTCTCCCTGTCAGAATGAATGCCTTTGGAAGAGTTGTCCTAAGTTAGTGCTACAATTTGTCATTCCAAAACTTGTTCTTAATGAAGAGATACACTTCTTCCATTCAGTAAAAGGCCTATTTATTTTGGAAATCCTTTGGGTGAGATTTCATTCTTATGAAGAACATGGAGATTCAAGGAAGTGAATGAAGTTTTGGGGCATTAGTAATTCACTCATCACCCCTGTCCTGGCTCCCTCCTCTGTCAATTCACTCTTGCAGAGACTCCCATAATGACCATTATATTCTTGGACCATTCTCAAGTGAACAGCACTTAGCATTTTGTGCCCCAGTTATTGAAACCTTACTTCATCTATTCTCTATGAAGCATTTCACTCCACTATTATAGAAAGTTTAAATAGACAAGTGCAGTTGAGTTGGGAAGCAGTAGGGACAAAGGAGGCCTTCTTCTGATTTCGGTGTCATTTCTCATTTTGTTAGTTAATTTTCCTTTGTATTCCACAATGCCTCCTTCTGATAAAAGGATACTAGTCTCTTATCCAAAGTCTACTCATCTTGCAGAAGAAAGACATTGATTTTATTACTAGCTCCCTTGTACCCTAAGTAAGACTACTGCATAATCATTCTAAAACTCCTTTTTAAAAAAATCTGAATAAAAATAATATATGAATCATATGGACTTATGAGAATAATTTTATAAAGTTTTAAAGTATATTTACAACTATTCTTGTGGGCAGAGATCATTTTGGTTTTTTTTTTATTACTAGCACCTAGTAGGTACTCAATGCCTATCTGTTGATTTTTATTACAATTTTTTTCTCAGATCTGTTATTTCATTTTTATAGGTAACTGCCTTAATCAATGCAAATTACCATAAGCCCTTCAATTTATAGTCAGAGAGCTTTTTCCTGAATCTCTCATTTGAAGTATGAATTGAACCCATGTCTTCTTAACTCTGAAGTGGGTTCACTATCCCCATGCCATGCTTATTTTTTCTTTTCTTTTTCTATTTTTTATTTTATTTTTAAAGAAAAAAAAATCACTGCTCTAATTCTGTGAATTCTGTAATCTAAATGCTGTCCACAAATAATTTGAACAGATTTCCAAGACTGGAACATAGGAGTCTTTAGAATCACAAAACAGAAGTCTTAGGTTCTTTTCAGCTTTGCTGTACACTCTTGTCTTGGAACACAGATTCCATGGTCAAGTTCATTCCCTTAGGAAGAGGAAGGAAAAAAACTGAAGTCAAGACTGAGTCTCTCTTGGAACAGATAAATCACAGGATGCCACTGAATAGCTCATAAAAGCTCATTTCCAAATCATTTGCAGGAATTGCAAGAGACCACAAACTAAATAATTTATAAATATAATTTTACAATCTAAGCCAGGCAAAGGGGCCCACCAGGATTTCCCCCTCTTCCTTTCCCTCTATTCACCATATGGTTGGGTTCAAAGTCAGAGACTCTGACCACATTGAGTCTTTGCACAAAGCTTAGAAACAGCAAGCACAGTGTTGTTGTTATTATTATTATTATTATATATTTTATTATTGCTTTTAGCCAAGTAGAAAAACCAATATACCAGCACTCAGAAAGAATGGATTCTAAACCCATCACCATTTAGAAGTTGTGTGATCTAGGGCATCTTATAATTTTTCTCTGCTTTCATTTGAAAAATGGAGATCATTGTGACTGATTTGTTTTTAGAGAGGTGTTCAGAAGTAGATGTTCAATTTTTTTTTTTTGCCTATGACACTCAGAACTGTTTTAAGAAATACAGCAAAAGGAGCAGTTAGGTGATGCAGTGAATAGAACACTGGCCCTGGAGTCAGAAATACCTGAGTTCAAGTTTGAACTCAGATATATGATACTTACTAGCCCTTTGGCCTTAGGCAAGTCATTTAATCCCATGGGTTTGCAAAACAAAAGAAAATAAAAAACAACAAAAAAGAGAAATATTGTAAAGTACTTAAAAAAGACAGGTTTTCCTATCTTTTCTTATTAGTCTAGACTCAATTCCTGTTTTTTTCTTCTAGAAATCCCCAAAGAAACAATGTGCTTAGTGAGTAGAAAGGACAATAGGTCCCCCCCCCCACAAAAAATATATTTAGAATTTCAGCTGTAAAGAAGACTAGAAATTAACAGGAAACAAAATCTAATGAAGTAGTCATTAAAAAAGCATATGTCTTATGTTTCTAAACATAAGCATAAAGAAATAGAGGGGAAGAGAAAGATGAACTAGGAAAAAAGACAAATTTGGATTCATAGAAAGAAATTATTGAGATTTGGATGAATCTTCCTCTGGAAGAATATACTTTATTTGAAGAAATAAGATACATAAGGTGGGGGGGAGAACAGCATTACAGAATATCCTTGAATATTAACTATATATGAAATATAGGAAACTAGATATATGAAATATAGGAAATCCAAAAACCAGAGCAGCTTAGAATGAGAAAGTATTTGAATAAGGACCAATGTAGGCAGAATCAGACATGAAGTTGTCATCAGATATACTCTAGACCACCTGTAGAGAAAGAGGAAAAAGGAAGAGGAGTTTGGAAAACAGATCACAAGCCTGGCACAATGCTTTGGATATAGCGGGGATAAGAACTTCAATTATCCAGACAGCTGCTGGATTACTCAATCTTGCTTATGCTGAATAATTCATAATTTCTTGATTTCTCTTAGTGGTAATTTCATCCTTCAAAATGCAGAGTAACTGGAAAGGAAAACTACTATTCTGCATAGGAGTCTCACCAAAATAGGAAAATCGCTGATGTGGAAATGATGGGAAACTTGAAGATTTGCCACTATATTTTAGAGTTTGTAGAAGAGGAAAGAAAAGACAGGAAAACTGTGACATAGAACCCTTTAGATTTCAAAGATACAGACTGCAATCTGAGTTTGATCTAGACCACTAATCTCTCTAGGCTCTCAAAGCTTGTTCAAGCAACTCAACTAGCACTCATGTTGACAGGTTAGGTTTTCTTAGGGATCAAGTTTTCTCAGGGTCCTAAGGGTAACCCTGGCATGGAGAGGTGTATTCTTATTATATGTCAACATAACTGCAAAGCTCCCAACAATGTACTTCTGATTTTATAAAAAATCAATCACAATGATAACATTGAATCAAATATTAAACATTTGCTAAACAATAAGGCAAAGACAAGAATAATCAAACATAAATTCCAAACCTGGGTTGCATTCTCTCATGAGTGTAAACAGTATCGGTGGAGTGAATACATACACACACACACACACACACACACACACACACACACACACACACACAAACACACACACAGACATTCTTAAAGAAAAAGAAGCAAGTGAGTAGGAAAATCAAAGTTTCTTGGAGTAATTCAAAACTCTTGCCTACAAGTGTTTTTGTACTTGGTTCCTTTAGAAAATGGTCTGCATTATGAATCACCTTTTGGTAAAAATTATTTTATTCCTATTCTTTGGGTGTTGAAATTCATCAAGGTCTTTTAGCAAGCATCTGTCTTTGGTAGGGCAATAAGAATTTATTTGACTCTTTTTGACAAGTAATATTAGCAATATGCTCTTTCAGCAAAATAATAACCTTTAGCCTTGTAGCTTGTATTTTGCTTTCCAGATTTGCTTCCTTAGCTATTTGCTAAAGAGCAATAAGGAACATCTTAATCAATTCTTCATATAGCAACACATTGCTTTCTCCACTCAGCTCCCAGAAAATATATTTTTTTAATTCACCAAAGCTTAGAGCAAAATATTGACAAAGCTTAGTTTTTCCCTTTTCTGTTCCCTCCTCTTTAGCTCTTAAAGGGCAACAAAAGGCATATAGATGACGCTAAGAGGTTTCCTTTCTATCTGACAGTAGGTGTTGACAAAGGGTAATGCAGTCTTTCTCCAACTAATCAGCCTCCATCAAGGGGCAACTAGATGATGCAATGGATAGAGCACTGGCTGTGAAATCAGGAGAGGACCTAGGTTCAGATTCAGCCTCAGATGTTTACTAGCTGTGTAACCCTGAGTAAGTCATTTAACCCTGCTTGCCTTGAATTCAGAGTTACCTCCAGTCATCTTTTTTAAATTGTTTTTTGAATTTTACAACTTTTTCCCCAATCTCACTTCCTTTCCCCCTTATCTCCCACAGAAGGCAGTCTGTTAGACTTTACATTGTTTCCATGCTATACATTGATCAAAATTGAATGTGTTGAGAGAGAAATCATATCCTTAAGGAAAAAATAAAGTATATGAGATAGCAAAATTATATAATAAGATACCTTTTTTAAAATTAAAGGCAATACTCTTTGGTCTTTATTTAAACTCCACAATTTTTTCTTTGGATACAGATGGTATTCTCCATCACAGATACCCTAAAATTCTTCCTGATTGTTGCACTGATGAAATGAGTAAGCCCATTAAGGTTGATCACCCTATGTTGCTATTAACCTCCAGTCATCTTGATTCATATGTGGCCACTGAAGTCATGACTCTGGAGGAGAAAGTGAGGCTAGTGACTTAGTACAACAACCTCCCTACCTCAAATTCAATTCACTTGTATGTTATGGCATCACTTCCCTGAGAGCTTTTTTAAAATTATATAAATATTTTATTTGCTTTTCCAATTACATACCATGGTATTTTTACTAATCAGTTTTTTGGCAAAGTTTTTGAGTTTTACAATTTTTCTCCCTCCCTCCCCTCCCTTTCCTCCCTTCTTTCCCTAGGAAAAGGCAATCTGATATAAGTTTTATATTCGCAACTTTGATAAGCACAAATAGAAATTGAACATGTTGTGAGAGAAGAATCAGATCCAAAAGGAAGAAAACGAAAGAGAAAACAAAATTACATAATACATAAGACAACTTTTAAAAATTGAAGATAATAGGCTTTGGCTTTCATTTAAACTGAACAGTTCTTTCTCTGGATATGGATGGTAATCTCCAGCCCAAATCCCCTAATATTGTGCCTGATTATTGCATTAATAGAATGACTTAGTCCATCATGGCTGATCATCACCCCAATTGTAGTTAAAGCATATAATGCTCTTCTTGTTCTGTTCATCTTACTCAGCATCAATTCATACAGGTCTTTCCAGGCCTTTGTGAAATCCCATAATGTTCTATCACATACATATACCACAATTTGTTTAGCCATTCCCTGATTGATGGGCATCCCCACAATTTCTAATTCTTTGACACTACAAAAAAAGCTGTTATGAATATTTTTGAACATGTGGGATTTTTACCCTATTTCATTATCTCTTCAGGATATAGACCCAGTAGTGATATTGCTGGAACAAAGGATATACACATTTTTATTATCTGTGAGCATAATTTGATCTCCAGAAAGGTTGGCTCAATTCACAGCTCCATTGACAATGTATTAGTGTCCCAGATTTTCCACATCTCTTCCAGCATTGATCATTATCCTTTCTAGTCATATTGGTCAATCTGAAAGGTGTGAAGTGGTACTTCAGAGATACTTTAATCTGCATTACTATAATCAATAATGATTTAGAGTAATTTTAATATGACTATAGATAGCATTGATTTCTTTGTCTGAGAATTGCCTTTGTATATCTTTGATTATTTATCAGTTAGAGAATGACTTCTTTTTTTTTATAAATTTGACTCGGTTCTCTCAATGTTTGAGAAATGAGTCCTTTGTCAGAATCACTAGCTGTGAAATTTTTTTTTACCATTTTACTACATTGCTTTCAATCTTGGTTATAGCAGTTTTGTTTGTGTAAAAACTTTTTAATTTAATGTAATCAAAATTATCCAGTTTGCTTTTTATTATGTTCTCTATCTCTTCTTTGCCCTTTTCTATAGATATGAAAAAGGTAAACTATTCCTTGTTCTCTTAATTTGCTTATAATATTGTCTTTTATGTCTAAATCCTGTACCCATTTGTACCTTTCTCTTGGTATATGGTGTGAGATGTTGGTCTATTGCTAGTTTCTGCCACACTATCTTCTACTTTTCCCCCAGAAATTTTTATCAAAGAGTGAGTTCTTATCCCAGCATTGGAACTCTCTAGGTTTTTCAAACAATAGATGATTATAGTCATTTCCTGAAGTCTCTTTTCCACCTAATTCATTCCACTGATCTACCATTCTACTTCTTAGCCAGCATCAGACAATTTTGATGACTGATACTTTATAATACAATTTTCAATCTGGTGGCTAGGCTGCCTTCTTCTGCATTTTTTTCTTTAATTCCCTTGATATTCTTGACCTATTGTCCTCCATATGAATTTAGCTACAATTTTTTCTAGATCACTAAATTAATTTGGCTCACTAAAGTCATAACTTGGTTTGACACTAGATAAGTAATTTAATTTAAGTAGAATTTGGCCTACCCATGAGCAATTGATATTTGCCCAGTTATTTATATCTGATTTTTTTATTTGTGTGAAAAATGTTTTATACTTATTTTCATAAAGTGCCTGATTCTGCCTTGGCAAGTAGACTCCCAGATATTTTAAGTTGTCTGAAATCATTTTAAATGGGATTTCTCTTTCTATTTCTTTCAGCTTTCTTGTTAGTAATATATATATATATATATATATATATATATATATATAAATGCTGAGGATTTATGTTGGTTTATTTTATATCCTGAGACTTAGCTAAAATTGCTAATTGTTTCCAGTAGTTTTTTAAAATGATTTTCTTGGGTTTTCTAGGTACACTATCATATATCATCTGCAAAGATGAGTTTTGTTTATTCATTATAATTCTAATTCCTTCAATTTCTTATTCTTCTCTTATTACTAAAGTTAGCCTTTCTAATACAATGTTGTGATAATGGACATCCTTGTTTCACCCCAATCTTATTGGGAATGCTTCTAGTTTATACCTATTGCATATAATGCTTGTTGATGGTTCAGAAAGATACTGCTTATCATTTTAAGGAATAATCCAATATTACTATGCTCTCTAGTATTTTAGTAGGAATGGGTGTTGTATTTTGTCAAAAGCATAATCATATGGATAATTACCATATAGTCAATTATACAGACAGCTTTCCTAATATTGTACTAACCCTGCCTTCCTGATATTAATCCTGCTTTGTTATAGTGTACTATTCTAGTGATAACTTACTTTAATCTCTTTGCTAATATTTTATTTTAAAATTCACTCAATACTCATATTCATTAGGAAAGTTGGTCTATAATGTTCTTTCTCTGTTTTGACTCTTCCTTTTTTCAGTATCTGCACCATATTGGTGTTATAAGAGGAATTAGAGTTCTGTCTTCACTTATTTTTTCAAATATTTTATATAGAATTGGAATCAATTGTTTCTTGAATGTTTGATAGAATTCACTTGTGAATCAATCTGACCCAGGGGATTTTTTCTTACAGAGTTCTTTGATGTATTCTTGAATTTCTTTTTATGAAATAGGTTTAAGTATTTAATTTCTCTTCTTTTAATCTGGACAATTTATGTTTTTGTAAATAGTCATTCATCTCACCTTGATTATCACATCTATTGTCATACAGTTAGGTAAAATAGTCCCAAGTTAGTACTTTAATTTTCTCCTCATTGGTGGTAAATTCAGCTTTTTCACTTTTGATACTAGAAATTTGGTTTTCTTTCTTTCTTTCTTTTTTTAAATCCAATTAACCAAAGGTTTATCTATTTTATTGTTTTTTCCCCATAAAACCAGCTCTTGGCTTTATTTATTAGTTTGATGGTTTTCTTGCTTTCATGTTATTAATTTCACTTTTAATTATCAGAATTTCTAATTTGACATTTAATTCAATTAGTTTCTAAATTAATCTTTCTCTAATTTTTTTAGTTGCATGCTCAGTTAATTGATAATCCTCTTTATTTATTTGTTTATTCATTCATTCATTCATTTATTTGATTTTGTTTGTTTGTTTTGTTTTTGCAAGGCAATGGGGTTAAGTGGCTTGACCAAGGTCACACAGCTAGGTAATTATTAAGTGTCTGAGGCCGGATTTTAACTCAGGTATTCCTGACTTCAGGGCCTGTGCTTTATCCACTATGCCACCTAGCTGCCCCTTTTCTCTATTTATTCATGTAAGCATTTAAACATATAATATATCCCCTAATTACTGCTTTGACTGTATCCCATAAGTTTTGGTATATGATCTCATTTTAGTCATTGTCTTGGATAAAATCATTAATTCTTCCTATTATTTGTTATATGATCCACTCATCTTTGTAATTAATTTATTTAGTTTCTAATTAGTTTTAGATCTATCTCTCCATAGTCCTTTCTTGCAACTGATTTTTAGAGACAGGAGGAAGGGGGACACTGAATGGGGTAAATTGCATCACATGAAGAGGCACAAAGGATCTATTGCAATAGAAGGGAAGAAGAGACTCTTACTAAATTACTTATGCCAGAATTTTACTCTCATTAAATTTGCCTCAAGGAGGTATTAACATATACAATCAGTTGAATTTGGAAATTTATCTTACCTTCCAAGTATTAGGAAGCAAAAGAAGTCAGAGGGAAGGAGGGACTGACAGAAGGAGGGAAGGAAGAAGTGGAAAAGGGAAAGGGGAAAGACAGGATTGGATTGGATAGAAGGGGATAAACACACTGAAGGAAGCAGTATTTAGAAGCAAAGTACTGAGAAGAGAGATAAGGTGGGAAAAGGGGGGAAAATGGAAGGGAGATATCACGGAGGGCAGTAAAAGCTCTGAAAAGGATGCATTCAATATTTATGCCTTTCTGCATTTGATTATGGGGTTTTTATGCCCTAATACCTGGTTAATTTTTGTGTAAATGCTATGACTACAGAAAAAAAAGTATATTCCTTTCTATTCCCATTCAGTTTTCTACAGAGGTCTGTCATATCTGTTTTCTAACATTCTGTTTACCTCCTTAACTTCCTTCTTGTTTATTTTATGGTTAGATTTATCATACCATAATAACTGGTGGGAGGGCCCCCACCAGTAGAACGTTGCTGTCTTTGTCTCCCAGTAACTTATTTACCTCCTCCTCAAAGAATTTGGATGCTATACTGCTTGGTGCATACATATTTATTATTGAAATTATTTCATTGTCTATGGTACCTTTTAGGAGGATAGTTTCCTTCCTTATGTCTTTTAATTAGATCTATTTTTGCAGCTGCTTTTTCTGAGATAAGGATTGCCACACCTGCCTTTTTCACTTCAGCTAAAGCATAATATATACTACTCTAGCCATTTGCCTTTATTCTGTATGTATCTTTCTTCTTCAAATGTGTTTCTTGTAAGTAGCATATTGTGGGATTCCAGTTTTTAATCCACTCTGCTACCCTCTTCTGTTTTGAGTTATAATTACTATTTATTGCCCTTGATAATATCTCCCCCATTTATGTTTTTTCTCTTTTTTTAATCTTATCCCTCCTCCCCAGTATTTTGCTTCTGAATAGTGTCTCCTTCAATGTGTTTATCCCCTTCTATGCAATCCACTCCCTTTTTTTCCACCTTTTCCTTTTCCACTTCTTCCTTCCCTCCTTCTTAGTCCCACCTTCCCTCTGCCCCCTTTTCCCCTCGGAATACTTGGAAGGTAAGATAAATTTCTGAATTCAACTGAGTGTGTGTCTTTTTTTCTTTTGTTTTCTTTTGTTTTGTTGCAAGGCAAATGAAGTTACCCAAGGCCACACAGCTAGGTAATTATTAAGTGTCTGAGGCCTGATTTGAACTCAGGTACTCCTGACTCCAGGGCCCATGCTCTAACCACTGCACCACCTAGCTGCCCCTTGAATGTGTGTCTTAATCCCTCTGAGCCAAATCTGGTAAGACTCAGGGAGTTCTCCCTTTCTCCCTTCTTCACCTCTATTGCAACTAGTCCTTGGCCCCTCTTCATGTGATATAATTTACCCTATTCAATCTCCTTCTTCCTCCTGTCTCTTTACTGTCCCCCCTTTATAATGAAATACATTTTTAAATCATTCCATAAAAGTCATGAACATATCATGAATGACCATTCCTTCTACCTAAGTATATTCCCTCTAATAGATTTACTATTCTCAAGAGTTATGAGAATCTCCCTCTTGGGCGGGGATGTAGCCAGTTTAATATTATTGGATAAGTTTTTTTTTCTTTTCCCCTGTTTACCTTTTCATGTAACTCTTGAGTCTCCTATTCAAAGACATTATTTTCTGTTTAGCTCTAGTCTTTTCATCAAGAAAGATTGAAAGTCTCGATTTTGTTAAATGTTCATCTTTTCCTCTGAAAGAGAAGGCTCAGTTTTGCTGGATAGTGGATTCTTGGTAGTAAAACAAGTTCCCTTGCTCTCTGGAAGATCATATTCCAAGTCCTTCAATCCCTTAAAGCTGATATCACCAGGTCTTGTGTAATCCTAACTGTGGCTATTGGTTGGTATTTGAATTGCTTCTTTTTGACCACTTGCAGCATTTTCTCCTTGATCTGATAATTCTGAAGTTTGGCCACAATATTCCTTGGTATTTTCATTTTGAGATCCCTTTCAGAAGGGGCTCAATGTATTATTTATTTTTTAATTTTTGCAAGGCAATGGGGTTAAGTGGCTTGCCCAAGGCCACACAGCTAAGTAATTATTAAGTGTCTGAGTCTGAGACCAGATTTGAACTCAGGTACTCCTAATTCCAGGGCCAGTGCTCTATCCACTGTGCCACCTAGCTACCCCTCAATGCATTTTTCAATTACTATTTTGCTCTCTGGCTCTAAGATATCAGAGCATTTCTCAACCATATTCTGAAGTATGGAGGGAAGGCTTTTACTTCAAGGATTTCAAGTAGTCCTATGATTTTTAAATTGTCTTTCCTGGATTTGTTTTTCTAGGTTAGTTTGTTTTGCCATTGAGGTAATTTACATTTTCTTCTATTTTTTCAATTTTTTAAATTTTGTCTAACAGATTCTTGGTGTCTCATGAAGTCATTAGTTTTGACAGATTCCAATATTTTTTTAAGGGAAGAATTTTCTTCAATTACCTTTTTTATCTCCTTTCCAATTGGTTAATTCTATTTTTGAAGGAGTTGTCCTATTATTGTTTTAAGAGAATCATTTTCTTTTTGTATTTGAATAATTTTCTCTTGCATAGTGTTGATTTCCTCTTGTGTTTCTTTTCCATTTTTTCCATTTAAATTTTAAACTGTCTAATCTCTTCTAAACTCCTATCTGATCTCTTTCTGCTCTGGAAAGCAATTCATATTCTCCTATGAAGCGCCATACCTTCTGTTCTCCTTTTCTGAGCTAGTATTCTTATCTTCAAGGTAACATTCAATAGACCCTGCTTTGCACTATCTTTCTTCATTTTTCAGCCTTTTCCCTAGGGTCTTATGGTGGGGGGGTGGGGCTGGTTTGCAGACCTTCAGTGTTGAGATCCCTAGAGGCCTTGCTCACTAGAGTTAGGAACTCCAGAGGATTACTCAGGGCTCAAAAATAAGAAATAACAGGAGTTTTTTTCTGGATTGTCTGTGTTGGAGATGTCAGCGGCCTCCCTAGGCCTGGGACTGGATTTGGACTGTCCTTGCACAATCTAGGCTGGACCCTCAGGCTAGAAAAGTCACATGCTCTCTCTAGGTAATCAGCACTGGGGAAAATCTGTCACCCACACCCACTGAATGTCCAGGGCAGCCGCACTGCAAAGGCTTCCACAACTGTGGTTCTCAGGCAAGTCCCCAGCCTCACCCGAGTACCCTGTATTAGGTCTCCGCTCTCTGCCCCCAGATCACCCAGGCTCCCCCATTATAGACCTTGATGGGAAATGTTTCCTCTGTTCTTTTGTGGTTTCCATGGATCCAAAATCCCTTAAGAGGTTTAATTCCTGTTGGTTCTGAGAGAAAGTCAGGAGAGCTTAAAACAGTGCCTGACTTCTCTCTGCCATCTTGGTCAGAAACCTGGCATGATCTTTTTTTTAGAAAAAAGGACAAATAAAATCATCATTTATATCACCTATAGCAAAGTAATTCCACCCTTTTATTCAGCTAAGGCATCAGAAAAGTTATTGAAGAGGATTTCTTCTCCAGTTAAACTATCTCCATATGAAGCAGCTACTATTCTACACTTTTGTGTTCTCTCCCTTTGATAGCCTCTTTACCTTCTGTCAATGTCAATGACAACTTCAATGCCAGCTTCTTCTGTCTTCTGACTGATTTTCTTGCACAGAAAGTTGGGGTGGTGGTGCTGTTGATGGTGCTTTCTATTTTTTCTTGGACTTTATACACCTGAAGAACAAGAATGATGTCATTTTCTTATTTTTAATTCCCTGCTACTCTACAATTCTTGAGTAATCTAGAGTTGTATAATCTGGAGTAAACACTGAGTTTATTTTACAACCATAGCTATGCTCACAACTCTTCTACTATTCTGCAAATCTCTCTCTCTCTCTCTCTCTCTCTCTCTTTCTCTCTCTCTCTCTCTCTCTCTCTCTCTCTCTCTCTCTCTCTCTCTCTCTCTCTCTCTCCCCCACCCCTTAGTCCATCCCTTCCTCTTTTTTTGTTCTCCATATGTCTAACAGCAATGGGATTTTATGATGGGGATAACTGAATAACCCCCCCCAGCTAGTGAGCATCCCAAAAACTTATAGTCTTGCAAGATGAAGTGCAAGAGATAGTAAACTGATTTTTACTAATGAAGTCACTCCCCCCACTCCTTTATTCTCCTTTAGGTATGTATTAAAGGATTCTATGACACTGAAGCTGAAGGAAGAGTCTTTCAAAATCAGGGAAAATATATGACTTACAGAGAAAGTTTCAACTAAGTTTGGTTTAGATGAAGAGTTACCATCATTGGCATTTAATTTTAGAGGACTGAAACTAAATAAGATGGTTTACAGTCGAAAGCTGATTATCCAATCATTCTCTCTAACAATTTCCTGATATCAGTGATTATGGAAAGAATAAATTTCTCCAATTATTATTTAATGAAACAACAAACTTTGTTGTTATTTTAGACACCATGCTACACCATTGAAAAGTAATTATAGTTGCTGTCCTATAGAGGACTACATTTTAATGAGGGAGACAACATAAGCATAAATTGGGTACACACAAAATAAATAGAGCATAGATTAAAAAGCATCCTTGGTGAAGAAGGCAGGAACCACTGGGAAGACGGAGAAATGACAACATGGAAGAGATGAAGGAAGACAAGGATTCTGTAAATAAGAGATTAGAAGAGAAAGTATTCCAGAATCAGGCAAAACCAATGGAAAAGGCACAAAACATTTGTGAGAAACAGCAAGCAAGTCAAGTAAAATTTTAAAAGATTGGAAAGATAAGGAACATCATGTAGAAAGGATGACAAACAATGGAGCTTAAATTTGATATGAGAAGTGATGTCAGTGAAAGTGAGAGAGGGAGAGTGTAACAGATTAATACCGTTATTTTAGGAGATTTTTTTCCTCTGCAAATGCTGTAGACTTTTAAATTTTTTTTATTTATTTAATTTAGTGGGGTTAAGTGACTTGCCTAAGGTCACACACCTAGGCAATTAATAAGTGTCTGGGGTGGGATTTGAACTCAAGGTCCTCCTAACTCCAGGACCTGTGCTCTATTCATTGCACCACCTAGCTGCCCCAGTATGGAGACCTTTTAGATTTAAGGGCTTAGTTGGGAAAAAGATAAGTCAATTCCAAGCTGGGAAAGCAAGAATCCTAACTAAGCCTTTTAATTTATATCCATTATGCTAGTAACCCTTCTAAGATAACCACATCAGTCATAAATTGTCTTGACTATGAGACAGATTCAATTGTGAAAACCTGTGGGTGTGAGATTAGTTCTTTATGACTTGATTTGCAGATAAGGAATAGGAAACTTTAGCTTTTTAGTTTCCTTGGTTTTGCTACTTAGAAAACATCATTGTCTTCATGGTTAGAAATAACTTTTCTTTTTGTGCATGGGTGGTGGAGTCAATGGATGTTTTAGTTGTCAGAAAACCCTGTCCTGGAATCAATTCTTTTTCCAGTGTGACCAGCTTAGTCACATCCACTTGGAAGTGTTCTTTCATTTTGATTTGGTTGGCCTTCTTAAAAGCTGCTGCTATCTATTTATTGAATATTGCAAAAATGGGATAATGAATGTGTCTTGACTTTTTGTGGTTGATGTGATAGGTGGTCAGGTGATTCTTTGGTATGATATAGTTACAAGGATAGAGCTACAGGGTTAGACTAACTTTTTTTAATAGGAAAGTGATACTGTTTGGGGTGGCATATCATCTAAGCCAAATCATTTGTTTTAGATTCTCTTGGGTCTTTTTAGTTCATGGAATATAAGAAGCCCTAAGTGTAAGTGAATTAATGATAATTCTAAAAGCTTTCATTATACACCCCATTGAGATATTTTCTTAATTTTTCATCTTCCTGTGTTACTTTAGGTCCTCGGTGCATTTTTCTTATACCATGGAAAAAAATATATTTTCTGGTTGGTCTTCCTGCCTCTGATTTTCGCGTCTTAGAAATTACATTATAACCAGAGAGAGCTTCCTAATACACAGTTCTTTCCTAATGAACAAACATTACATGGTTACTCCCTTATTCAAAAACATTCCAGGGATTTTCCGGAGCAAAGATGACAGAATAAGCAGTAAATTGCCAAACTCTCCCATATTTACCTCCAAACAATCATGAAATAGTGTCTCAAATCAAATCCTGTGACAGTAGAAAAAGCTAAAAGGCAGGATGAAACAATCATTGAGACTAAGAAACTTGGAAGATTTCAGGGAAAGTTCAGCTTCATTCCATTAAAAGAAGAGTACAGTCTAGGAAAAAAAATCCCAGCATGGCAGCAGCAAGCTCTATCTCAGTAAACCAATGAGAGGTCCTAAGTTCCAGTACAGTAGAACAGGCAAACATCAACACCAGGATCCATCATTTGCCAAAACATAGCCCGAGGAACTGGCAGACTCCAGCAGCCAGACAGCCATCTGCTTCACTGTAACCTTAGGGAAATACAGAAACACTCCACTGACCTCAGTACATACCAGTCACCAGCACTACAACCCATAAGCTACAAGATCCCTATGACCTTTAGAAGCATCAGCCATCTGCCATCCCAAACTCTCAGCACAGCACCAGACAAAAAAGGTCCTCTAAGGGGTTCAGGACATCAGTGTAATACCAACTAGACAGTCAGAGCCTGTATCATCTGACACAAGAAGCCTGAGGCAGTACCCCTTCCATCCTAAGGGCAGAACTCAAATTTAAGAGAAAGGAAAAACATTAAAAAAAAAAAAAAGAATCTGACCATCAACAGTTATTATGGTGACAGGGAAGATCAAGACACAGACTCAAAAAAAGAACAAAAATATTGAGACACTGATTAGGCAAACCCCCAAAGAAAAATGGGAAGTAATCTCAAATCCAGAAAGAATTCATTGAAGAGAGCAAAAAAAAAGGTGCTTTAAAAAATCATGAAGGAAAGATAGAGGAAAAAGTGAAAAAAAAATAAAAGTGAAACAATAGAAATATGACAAAGTCAAATGCTTGGAGGGAAGAGGGGAAACACAACTACTTAAAAAGGAGAATTAGTCAAATAGAAAAAAGGAAATAGAAAAGCTATGTGTTTAAAAATAGAATTGGGCAAGCAGAAGCTTGAGACATGAAGAATCAATCAAACAAATTTAAAAGAATAAAAAATTAGAAGAAATATAAAATGCCTCATGGGATAAACAACTGACCTAGAAAATAAATGCAAGAGAAACAATGTAAGAATCACAGGATTATCTGAAATTCATACCCAAAAATTATCAAGGAAAACTGCCCTGACAAACTAGAACCAGAGGACAAAAGAGTCATTAAAAGAATTCACTGATTAATTCAGAAAAGAAACCCCAAAATAAAAACTCCAAGGGACATTATAGCCAAATTTCAGAACTATCAAGTAGAGGAAAAAATACTTCAAGTGGACAGAAAAAATATTCAATTATCAGCGAACCATAATCAGGATTACATAGGACTTAGCAGATGCAACATTATTGAATCAACAGTGATGCAAAATGATATTCTGGAAGGTAAAGGATTAGGATTTCAACCAAGAATCACTTTCCCAGTGAAATTAAGCATACTTCAAGAGGAAAAAAAAGGTCATTCAATGAAATAGAAGAATTTCAAGCTTTCATAAGGAAAATACCAGAATTGGCAAAAAATTGATCTCTAAAATTAAGACCCAAGAGAAGCAAAAAAAAAAAAAAATGGGGGGGAAAGGAAAAGAAAAGAGGAAACTCAATGGAATTAACCCTATATGGGAAAATGATATTTAAATATATAGAAAAGAGTACAAGTATAAAGTGAATTTGAGGGAGTGACATAAAAAAGAATTAAGGAATGAGAAAGAGGAGTTCATTGAGAAGGGAGAGATAGAATAGGATAAATTATTTCACATGAAGAGGTACAAAAATCCTATAACAGTGGAGGGAAAAATGGGAAGGTGGAGGATGGGCATCACATCTCTCATCAGTATTGACTCAAACAGGGAATAATATATAAAATCAATTGAAAATAGAAATCTAATTTACCAGCAGGTAAATAGGAGGGGAGAAGATCAAGTAAATGGCGGGGGGGGGGGGGGGGGGGGGGATAGAATGACAGAAGAGAGAATATAATGAGGGAGACAGTAGAAAGAAGCAAAACATGGTTAAGGAAGAAAAGTATAAAAGGAAAGAGAGGACTAACAGGAGAAAAAATAGGGTAGTAGGAGATACCCAGTTAGTAATCTCAACCATGAATGTGAATGGAATTAATTCACAAAATGGAAGCAGATAGCAAAATGGCTCAAAAAATGGCAATTCTACAATATGTTGCTTACAAGAAACTCACTTGAAGCAGAGAGACACACAGAGTAAAGGTAAGGGGCTAAAGTAGAATCTATTGTGCTTCAGCTAAAGCTAAAAAAAAAGCAGGGGTAATAATCCCGATCTCAGGCCAAACTGAAGCAAAAAAAAAATTAAAAGAGATAAATCTTTTTTGATTGATATTATATTTTTCCAATTATGTATTATGAAGTTTTTCAACATTCATCCACTTGCATATATAGAAGTTACACATTTTTCAGCTTCCCTTCCCATTCCCACTCTCCTCAGTGGGAAACAATTTAATAACAGTTGTACATGTTCATTTTTGTTTAACATGTTTACATATGTCATTTTGTGTATGAGGAGTTAGTACTAGATGAAAAGGAGAAAAAACACATGGGGTAGGAAGGAAAAACATAAGTTTTAAAAGAATGAATATAGTACCCATTCAGTTTATGTTTTTGCTTTGTTTTTATTTTTTATTTTGTTTATTTTATTTTTTGTTTTGTTTTGTTATTTTGTTTTCCTATGGATGTGGATACTGTTGTCCATAAGAGGTCTACTGAAGTTGTCCTAGATCTAAAAAAGATGTCTTGCTTAAAGGTAGCATAGACAATGAAATAGTATTAATACTAAACAAAAATGGACCAAATTGTATAGTATCCAAATTCTTAAAGAAATTAAGCAGGCTTCAAGAAGAAAAAGACAGCATAAGACACAGTCGTAAATGACCAGTGACCTAGTGTCTCATAAACTCAAAGGCAAAAACTGCCAGAAAAACTAAAAAACAACAAACTAGGTTGTTCAATAATAAACCAAGCTAAGCTTATTTAAACTTATTTATTTAAACATTATTTAAACATAAAGGGAAACACCATGAGTAAATTAGAAGAGTAAACCATAGTCTACCTGTTTAATCTATGGAGAAGTAAGGAACTCTTGACCAAACAAGAGCAAGATGGCAGGGTAAAGACAGGGAATCACATGAGATCTCTCCTAAACCTCTTCAAATGCCTTTAAATAATGACTCTAATTCTTGAGTGGCAAAACCCACAAAAAGATGAAATGAAACAATTTTCAGGCTAAAAGTACTTAGAAGATTAATAGGAAGGAACGGTTGTGATAGGATAAGAATGGAGCATTGCCTAAGCGCAGCCTGAACCAGTTCAGACTAGGCTCCAGCAAACAGGGGTGGACCCGGAGGTGAAGAATGGTGGCTGCGGTGGTGGATTCCAAGCCTGGCCTCTCCGTCCAGATGCCAACGCCAACCAGACTTCTAATACAGAGTCAGCTGAGGGTATGGACTAGCACAGAGCTGTCAAATGCAAGGCCTGTTGTGGACACCACACTTCCACTTTAGAGTACAGATTAAACTAAGTACACTGAAATTGGAATTTTAACACAATAAATGAAAATTCAATAGCAGGTACGTAATGTTAATACATAGTTTTCTAGGTTAATATGAGGCCCAAAAGTATTTCTTATGCATGATTAAATGGTCCTATTTCTTTTTGAGTTACATACTGTTAGGCTGGAGAATCCTGAGGTTTCCTTCCAATATGAAATCTTGTCTTGTGCTAAGACAAAAAGCATTCTTAACTATGGTACACTAAGGATATTGCCAGACCTGGAGTCAGGAAGACCTGGGTTCAGATCTAGCCTTAGATACTTTGTAGATTTGTAGTCCTGGGCAAGTTATTTCCTTGTTAGTAAAATGGGGAGGGAGAGGGACTAGACTATGACTTCTAAGATCCCTTCCTGCTGTAAATACAGGCACACACAAGCACACAAATCTATGATAAGTAATTAAATACTTAAAAAACAAAATATCATGAGATCTTAGAAGCAAATATATATATTAACAACTGAGATAATTAAAGTTTCATGGAAAAGGTAGTATTTATGCTTTTTTTTTTCTGCATTTAAAGGATGGGCAGAAAATCATCAGGAAAAGAGAGACAGAAGAGCATTCCCAACATAGGAAATAACATAAACAAAGACACGGAGGTAGGAGAGCATAAGGTACATTTAATAGGAAGGAAAATCAAAATAACCATTTATTAGGCACCTACTCTGTGCCAGTAAAATACTTTACAAAATTTAATACATTTTGAAATTCACAACCCTAAGGAGATAGATAGTATTATCCCCCTTTTTGCAGTTAAGGAAAGTGAGGCAGAGAGAAGTCAAGTGATTTAGTAGTTAGTTACACAACTAATAAATGTTTGGGACTAGAGTTGAACTCTGGTTCCAGCATTCTTTTCTTTTCTTTTTTTTTTTTTGCAAGGCAAATGGAGTTAAGTGGCTTGCCCAAGGCCGCACAGCTAGGTAATTATTAAGTGTCTGAGACCAGATTTGAACCCAGGTACTCCTGACTCCAAGGCCGGTGCTTTATCCACTGCGCCACCTAGCTGCCCTTCCTGCACTCTTTTCACTATGCCACCTAACTGCTGACATTAGGGCAGAGTAAACCAATTTTCCTCATTTACAAAGTTTATAGAGGAAAGTAATATAAAATAAGGTAAGGAGGGCAAGGTGATGCTAGACTGAAGATCTCAAACACTTTTCAAGCACTATGTGACAAATGATATTTTTTAGCAGCTGAGTGAGTGAAATGACTAGCTCTTCTAAGAATATGTATGTGTATATGTAAACATATTACATAGGTATATACACCAGATGTATACATGTGTATTCAAGTTGTAATATAAAGAATATAAGAGGAGGGGAAGGGGAAAGGTAGATTAAAAAACTATAGCAATAGTCAGAGTAGATAAGGGTATATACTTAGGTGGAACAATTGGAATGTAGAACAGAAAGAGAGAGAGGTGGAGGTGGAAGGACTAAAACCTGGTAGCTAATTAGATATGAGATCTGAGGGAAAGGGAAGAAACAAAGATAACTTAAACAATGCAAACATAGGAGCCTGAGTAAATATACACTAGAACTGAAAAGTCTTAGGAAAGCCTAGCTCAGAAAGAAGTAGAGCTAAGGATAGACCTGCATCCTATGGAAAGAAAATGTTGTGTATACATATCGGGTCTCTCTCTCTCTCTTTTAGGAGTCAATAATGAAAGCATTATAATTGTATTTTCTTTCACACAAGTAGGCTAAGAGTTGGTGAAAAAAACATCAGCAGGACACTGTAATCATATTGTCTAAGGAATATATACTTGGAACCTCAATTCCTAGATCTAGGAAATGGACCCCTTTGAAGATATATGAGACAAATATTCACAAAACTTAGGGCACCTGGCCATTGCAGTACAGTGCATGGAATGGTAGGCCTGGAGTCAGGAAGCTCTGAATTCAAATCTAGCCCTTTTTACCTCAGTTTCCCCATCTGCAAAATAAGCTGGAGAAAAAAATGGCAAACCCATCTATCATCTTTACCAAGAAACTGCCAAATGGGGGTCCCAAAGATTCAGACTCAACTGAAAAGAGTCAGAACAACAACAATGACAAAAATCCCAGAGGATAAAAAGACCTTGATGGATCTTGAATTGAACCTTTACATGTAGTACTAACATAGATAAATAAGTATAGAAATAATAAAACTATGTTCTGAAAACACCATATGCCCCATTTAACACAGCTTGTATTTCAACCCAAAATATCTGACTTTAGGGCTTTTTGTCTCAAGCTTGACATTTCAAATTTCTGTAGAAGAAATTACTTAAAAACCAGGAATATACATATATTGGGCACATGGACTCAGTTAAGTCATGGCTTAAAGTATTTCTATTTAATAAGATACTTTCCTTCCTTCTGTTGGTTTTCATTATGGCCCTCTTCCAGGCAACCAAGGAAAAGTGTTCCTGGAAGGTTAGACAATGGAAAGCCTAATTCCTATTGAATGTTCCCCAATGCCAAGGCCTCAAATGAAGCATGTATCTTGGTTCTAGGTTCTGCTTCCCACTCCAAAATGAACATAAACAGAATATTTCCTAAAAGCCTAGCTCCTTTATCTCATTGTACAAAACAATGATTATAAAATAAACCACAGTACTTCCCAACTCTACTCCCCCCATTAAGCCCCAAATAATATATAGTCATCAAAATTTCCACACTCCAATCTACACTCAGATGCCAAAATGTTTTTCCAGAAACACAGGTCTGATCACGTCCCTATGAAATAAACTCCAGTGTCAGCTTATTACCTCCAGGAACAATTGGAGTCTTCTGTCTGGCATTTAAACATCTTGGTTCCTTTTCACCATTCCAGTCTTCTTATACTCAACTCCTTTCATCTACTCTATAATTCAGAAACACAGACTGTTTGCTGTCCCTAGTATATGATATTCCATCCCCTGTCTCAGAGTCATTGCATCTCTGGATCTGGAATTCTCTCCCTTGTTACCTCTATTTCTAAGCTTCCCTGACTCCTTTCAAAATTCAGTTCAAATCCTACCTTCTTCAGGAGACCTTTTTTTTGACCTATCCCTGGTTTATAGTGAGATTACTTTCCATATAATTTGAACAAGTCTTATATATTTTTATAGACAGAGGCAATACTTTTGCCTTTCTTTCTCCAATATCTAATGCAGTTCCTGGCACCTAATAAACATTTCCAAAATGATTGTTTACATTGTTGTCCAATATCATAGAGTAATCATGATAAGGGAATTGTAATCATATGAATAATGTTAAACAAATGTTAAACAAATCTCCTAGTTCCATTGCATCTTTCAGGTACTACCTGGTAGCTATGGTATGATGGGCTATTCAACATTTCACCTTATCTCAGGGATCATTTTCTGTCAGAGAAGCATTTTTTTCAAACTTTTATGGCTACTGCCTAAGATGGGGCTTTTATAATTCTCTGCAAAGTGACTATTCTCCCAAGTGTAGAGAGGAAGTTTAGGTCTTGGTTGGGCATAGGATACCAATTATAGTTTTATCATTATGCCTCTTCTTTTTTATTAAAGATAAATGACAGGTGATAATGCCAATTCTTTTGATAAAGTTACAATTTATAGACTAAGGAAACTCTTTAAGTAAGCATCTTCCCTTTTATTTTCATTTCAAAGGAAGTTGCTTCCTTAAAATATGACCATCTCTCTTATTTTCTCTACATATTTTGGGGAAGGGGGGTGAACTTACCCTCCTAACTGTCCTGGATGAAAGGAAAGCAAAACAAATATAAAGCTGAAGTGAATTCAATTGTGTTTCAGTAATAATTAGAAAATAAAACTAAATCTAATTCCAAATTCCATGAATTTGTCCTGGTGAATATACTAGTGTTCTTATTATGTAAATACCTGAAAAAATAGGAAAGGAAAAACTTTAATATCATTTCCAGCCCCGCCCCCCACACCCTTTGGAAGAGAGGGGTATATAGCTCTTTCTATCCTTTAGGTCCGCCATTAACTTTTGGTCTTTACATACATTAATTAATGCTTTATATAATCCCACCTATGTTCAGGAATTGTCAGGACTGTCTAATAATGTATTAGACCAAAGGGTCAGTAGTGAGTAGTATTTAGGGTAGTAGAAAACAATACTTTCTTGAACTTCAAGCAGGATACTATTCCTTAGGCCCCCTCCCCACCCACCCAGTCTATGATGTCATTGAACATCACTTAAGCTAGTAACATCTGGTGTTGACACTTAAATCTTGAGACACAACCCATCTTTTGACAATACTTTCAATTAGTAATCTCAATCACTGAGATTACTTCACAAATGCCCACAAGATTTCTCCTGACCTGGGGAAGGAAGATAGCCCTCCCTCTTGACAATGCAAGCAAGAAGACAGTTTCTGTCTGATGTGGACTTTATCTCTTTTGGCTAATTGCAACCTAATCTCCAACTTTCAAATGTGAAGTCATTTTTGCTCCCTGGAAAATATTGGAACAATTTTGGGGTTAGTGACTTAGTGACAAAGGAAACATGTACCCCCACAAATTATGACGATTATAGAACATTGTATATTTTATAGCCCTTTGAAGGGCGCATTTATAAGTGTTCTGGGGGGGCAGAGCCAAGATGGCAACATGAAGGGATCCAGTCTTAGGAGCTCTCTGATAAAATTCATCAGCTAAGGACTCTAACTAAACTTTCCAGAGAGAGAACCCACAAAGGGACCCAGTGAAGCAGTTCTCTTTCTCAAGGTAACCTGGAAAAAGAGCAGAAAGTCTCTGCTCCCCGGAGTCAGAGGGGCAGCCTGCCAGAGCGAAAGAACTTCAGCCTCCTGGAGGCAGCCCCAGGGTGCTGGAAGCCGTGGCTCACAGCAGCGGGGGAGTCTCCTGAGCTGCACCCCGGGAAGCACTGGGCACAAAGTGGGGGAACAGCAAGGGACCTCTGCCAGAGTGAGCACCTGGAGCCCAGCCCTCAGGGCACACAGCCAGCAGCCTGGTCTTTCCTCAGCCCAGATCCAGAAACAGAAGCAGACAGAGCTGGTAAGCAGGAGCCCCCAGGGCATGAACCCATTGAGCTGAGGGAGGGGAGTAAAGAAAGAGAGACTGCAGAGCTCTGTCCTCTGCTCCTGGAACAGGACTCTGGAGCTCTGACCACATTCAGATCCTGATCCCAGTCTAGGCGCCCCCCCCCATAGAACAACAGGGCCCCCCCACCTCAGGCCCGTGGCAGAGAGGGGAGCTTATGGTCATTCACAGACTAGGAGGGAGGACAGAACCTCACACACTGAGACCCTTGTGGGAGTGTCCCAAAAGCTCTGGAAGCACCCCAAAAAAACAGGCTTAGGCTGGGAAAATGAACAAGCAAAGAAACAAGAGGAAGACTATTGAGAAATATTTTGCAAATGAGCCCAAGAAGGATCAAAATACTCAGTCTGAAGAAGAGGAAGCACAAGCTCCTGCATCTAAAGACTCCAAGAAAAACAGAAATTGGGCTCAGGCTATGATAGAGCTCAAAAAAGACTGAAAATCAAATGAGGGAGTTGGAAGAAAAACTGGGAAAAGAAAGGAGAGAGATGTAGGAAAAACATGAAAATGAAGTCAGCAGCCTAGTCAAGGAAATCCAAAAAAATGCTGAAGAAAATAGCATGCTAAAAAACAGCTTAGGTCAAATGGATAAAACAGTTCAAAAAGTTATTGAGGAGAAGAATGCTTTAAAAAGCAAAATTGGCCAGATGGAAAAAGAGATAAGAAAACTCTCAGAGGAGAACAAATCCTTCAGACAAAGAATAGAATTCAGTGAGATTGATGAATTTACCAGAAATCAGGAAGCAATACTTCAAAACCAAAAAAATAAAAAAATAGAAGAAAATGTGAAATATCTCATTGAAAAAACAACTGATATGGAAAACAGACTTAGGAAAGATAATTTGAAAATTATTGGAATACCTGAAAGTCATGATCAGGAAAAGAGCCTTGACATCATTTTCAAAGAATTACTACAGGAAAATTGCCCTGATATTCTAGAAGCAGAGGGCAAAATAGAAATGGAGAGAATCCACCGATCCCCCCGAGAAAGAGATCCCAAAAAACCAACCCCCAGGAATATTATAGCCAAGTTCCAGAACTCCCAAGTCAAAGAGAAAATATTACAAGCAGCCAGAAGGACACAGTTCAAATATCGTGGAGCTGCAGTCAGGATCACACAGGACTTAGCAGCAACTACATTGGAAGCTTGTAGGGCTTGGAATACAATATACCGGAAGGCAAAAGAGCTTAGAATGCAGCCAAGAATGAACTACCCAGCAAGGCTGAATGTCCTCTTCCAGGGAAAAGGATGGACTTTCAATGAACCAGGGGAATTTCAAATGTTCCTTTTGGAATGGCCAGAGCTGAACAGAAGGTTTGATCTTCAGATACAGGACTCAGGTGAAGCATGGAGATTGGAGGAGAGGGGGGGAATATGAGGGACTTAATGAGGATGAACTGCATGTATAGAAAAATGATACTGATAATATTCATATGAACCATCTCAGTTAATGGAGCAGGTAGAGGGAGCTTTTATAGTTGAAGCACAGGAGAAACTTGAATTCAAAGATAAAATATGGTGTAAAAATGGAGTCAATAGGGGAAAAAGGGGAAATGGAATGGGAGAAAGAAAAAGGAGAGGGGGAATAGTTCAAGATATTTCACATAATAAGATTTTTTTTATTACAATGAGCTATTGCAATGATATGGAAGGGGGGGAAGGCAAGGGGGAATGAGGGAACCTTTGCTCTCATCAGAGATGGCTAGGAGAGGAAACAGCAAATATACTTAATGGGGTATGGGCATCTGGAGTAAGAAGGAGGGGGGGGAGCAGGGGGAAGGGGTGGGGATGTGAATAAAGGAGGAGAGGATGGACCATGGGGGGACAGTGGTCAGATATAACACATTTTCTTTTTTACTTCTTGCAAGGGGCTGGGATTGGATGGCCTGCCCAGGACCATAGGGCCAGGTGGATTCTGGGCCTAAGGGGTGGTATGGGGGCTCAGGGCTTCTTGGCCCCAGGACCAGGGATCTGTCTGCTGTGCCACTCAGAGACCCTACAGCAGAGTCAGAGTGAAAGGAGAGAGAAAATAGAGTACATGGTAGAGGAGAAATAAGAAAGGAGGGAGTTGCGATCAGCAATGGCAACGTTGGAAAAATATGGAAGTAACTTTTGTGATGGACTTATCATAAAGAATATGATCCACCCACGACAGAGTTGATGGTGTTAGAACAAAGACTGAAGCACATTTTTTGTTATTATTATTTGGGGGAGGGTGCAGGGCAAGTGGGGCTGGGTGGCCTCCCTAGGACCACATAGCAGGGTGATCTTTGGGTGTCTGGGGCCGGATTCGGACCCAGGTGCTCCTGGCTCAAGGGCCAATGCTCTGTCTGCCACCCCTACTATTATTACTATTTTATTTTATTTTGGGTCTTTTTTTTTTTTCTTCTTTTTGGTTTTTGGGGATCTGGTGGCTTGCATGTCACATGGCTGGGTGATTATTGGGTTTATGAGGCTGGATATGGACTCGGGTTCTCATGGCTACAGAGCTGGTGCTTTGTCCATTGTGCCACCTGGCCATACCTACAATTATTACTATTATTCTTTTTAATTTTATTTTTTTTTCTCTCCCCTTTACTTTTTTGCCCAAGCAAGTCTATCTATATTCATGGAGGGAGGGGTATTTTGTTTACTTGTAAACAAGTATATTTTATTAATGTAAAAAAAAACATTTGTACAAAATGAGAATAAAAATAAATAAATTTTAAAAAAGTTAATATGATACTAGGGGCTTTGGTAAAGAACGTTAGGTTATATTGCTTTGGTTATTGCAAAGGAAGAATTGGATTTTAAGTGTGGGGGACAATTTAGTGGACCACAAATTCAATCTGATCCAATGGTATAATAGAATTGCTACAAAGTCTGATGATTCTTAGCTTACATTAATAAAAACAGTTTCTAGGAGGAAAAAAAAATGTGTTCTGCATACACAGGTGAATTCAAGCCATATGCAGAGAAATATTTGGTACTATTCAAAACATTTAGAATTTTTGACTCTGGCCTCCAGTATGGGACATAAACAAAACACTTCTCAAGGGTTATATTGAAATAACTTTTTAATATCTGCTTAACTCAAAACTATTAGAGGCTTAGTGCCTTAAAACATTTTCTAATAGGTTGCATTTATTGGACTTCTCACAGATAATTTACATTTAGATTATCAAATTCCTCTTTCTTTTTTCTTTTTTTTTTTGCAAGAGAACGGGGTTAAGTGACTTGCTCAAGGTCACACAGCTAGGCAATTATTGTATATCTGAGGCTGGATTTGAATTCAGGATTTGACTCCAGGGACTGTGCTCTATCCACTCTGTTAACATTAAAATTGATTTTGAATGACCTTATCCTTCTTATTTAGGTAAAAGAGAGGAGCTCAAATGAATTTTCTTCTTCAAACAGACCAGTTTCCACAGATGATAAAATTCACAAAATGAACATGAGATGATTTATACTACATACAAGAGTTCTGAGGACCTAAAACAATAGTTACAATAGCTTTGGAGAAACTTTCAGGAAGTAATTTCTTAGCTAGACCTGAAATGAAAATGACAAACATAGAAAAAAATGACATGAGCAAAAGTATCAACAAGTTTCATGGGTTCATAAAGTCAAGAGATTAAAAGAGACAATAGAAGGATATGTCCAGTTTACAAGGCTATGCAAAGGAAAAATAGTCTCCTTTGACTTGCTACCTGAATCTTTAAAATCATTAAGGATGAGTCAATTACATTTTTTTGTCTGCTGTCTCTTTTTTTGGTTGAACTCTCTTTTTTGATGGCTCTTTTCCACTGATCTCTATCTGATGTGCTTTTTTCAGTCACTCGTTAACTGCTGCATCCAGAGGATGAAGATCCCAGTTCAACCAGAGCAAGAACATTATGAACTAAACCAGTGACAGGGGAAGGTTTTTTTTTTTTTCTCTTGCTCCTTTCCTTTTATCCCAGCTCTAGGAAAAGAATCTAAGGGTATTATTATCTCCCTCTTCTACATTGCATATCCTCAGTTTCAAGTGCTGAGATAATGCCTAGATGATGAGATACGGCAGTCAGTTATTCAGGCCAGCAGGGAAACCTTGAGAAGGCAGGATAAATGGAATTCAAGTTGGAGGGAGTTTTGGGATTGAAAGTCTATGCTTTATAGGAACCAAACAAAGCTACTAATCGTTGTCTCCTCTCCAGGTACAACGGGGGAAAGAGATTATGCCTTTCATATGTTAGAGAAACAACTTTGTATATTTGTGATTATTCCTTCTGAAGTAAATATCTTGTGCAAAAGCTAATTTCAGTAGTGACTAATGAAACTGGGCCATAGGGAACAATGGAGGGAACACCATCATTGTATACTAAATGGTATAATCAGTTCATACAATGGAAACTCTACTTTAGGTAAAATTGTATCGTGAGAAGTATGATGGTTAGGTATATAAAGCAACAACATCATAAATAGAAGATATATTCTTCTGTGTCAAAAAGTTGAGATATAAAAACTTTATATTGTTTAAAGGAAGTCTGAAGTACTCTGTAATATAAACTAGAATAATAAGGAAGGAGTAAAGGAAAAAAAAAGGGGAAAAAAAAGACTTATTTAAGAACTAAAAGTAAAATCCCCAGAGGAATCTAGTATTGTAAAAATAGCAAACAAAATTAAAATTTTGTTGTAATGCATATATTTGATTAGACCTCTAACCTAGAGTTTTAAGAGACATCTGCCTACTCTGCCTTTTTGCAGGGAAATAGAGCAATCAATGGGACAGTAACTTTGAACTTGCCAGAAATTAAACTTGTTTTAAAGCAATTTTTCTTTTCTTTTTTATTCTATAAATAGCTAAGTATTGCTATATGATGCTGTTTCATTGTGAATGGAACTACTACTTCCATAAGGTCTATCTCACTTTATTGTTCTTTGTTTTATTACACTTGACAAGCATTGTGTTTTTAACAAATTTAAGGCTTGTGCTAAGCCTGCATTGAGCATGTCTATAGACACCATTTTTCTATCAGCATATATTCAAATTGTGACTCTCTGTCCATTTTGTAATTCTCAATATTCAAAATTTTTCATTCTTATTATATCTGTTATTATGATCTGTGATCAGTAATCTTTGATGTTACTATTGTAATTATTTTAGAGTGCCACAAACCACACCCATATAAGACTGGGAACTTAAATGATGTGGTAATCTGACTGCTCCAGCAACCAGATAATTAATAAATATCCAATGACCTCTAAATGATCAAATGAAAGGAAAGGAAAAGTCAATTGTTACTGTAAAATTCATTATTGTCTTATCTTCTTAAATTGTCACAGCCATGGAAGCCTTCAGCAACTACCACCCTGATCAGGTCAGCAGACATCAACACTGAAGCAAGACTCTCCACTAGCAAAAAGATTATGATTTACTGAAAGTTAGAACATGGTTAGGATTTTGTTAACAACAAAATGCTTTTGATTAAGAGGGTACATTAGTGGGGGGGATTTTTTAGACATAATACTATAGCCCACTTAATAAGCTACAGAATAGTATAAATATAATTTTCATATGTTCTGTAAAACAAAAAATAGTCTTATAACTCACTTTATTGACTAAAGAAGGCAGATTAGATCAAGTACATGGACCAAGAAAGTGCACCCTAGAGGCACCATGATTCTGAAAACCATTCTCATTCTATCTAAAAGAGATTTCAAATGTTTGGGCTGGGGCTGTGGGGGTAGTTTGGAATCACAGACATCATTCCTTCTGAAAAGGGTCAATCAAGAAAATGAGAATGAGAACTACTAACTACTAACAATTCTCATCTCTACAAACCTTTATGAGAATAATTTATACTTCTATTGAGAATATCCTCCATGAAAATATGATGCAAACTCTCATGATTGACTAAAACTGAAAGACTGCAGATTGCATATTGGTTATTGAGTATTAAAAGTGGAATTTGATTTGGTAATGCAAAATGCTTTGAGTGGATAGAGCCCTGGAGTCAGGAGGACATGAGTTCAAATTCAGCCTCAGACACTTAATAATTGCCTAGCTGTGTGACCTTGGGCAAGTCATTTAACCCCATTGCCTTAAATAAATGTTTTTTTAAAAGCTTACTTAAAGGTTTCCCTCCTATAGTTTTTCCCCTATAAATGTTAAAATCTTACCTAATTCGTTGAAAGATAAAACTGAATTAATTTGTTCAAATACCTTATGACAGTTCAAATCCAGGCATAAAAGGCAAGGCATAAAAAGCAGAGGAATATATTACAGTGAAAAGAATAGTGATTCTGGAATGAGAGAATTCTAATCCTTCTCAGGTTTGCTCCCTGTGTGACCTTGGGCAAATCTTTTAACCTCCCTGGGACTTTTTTAAGGTGATTGAACACAGTAGCTTCTAAATCCCTTCTTGTTCTATGCTATCATTCTATGACCTATAAATCATTGCTATTGAAATCTCAATGGAGCTGAAATAAAGAGGAATTCCTGATAGATGGTGAGAGATCCCTTGAAGCTTCTGATTACAAATGATATTGTGTTGATCACATCAAATCCTGGAATAGTGCCTGGACTCCCAAATGCTTCACAGTGTTCAACTTAACTCAGTTCAAAAGAATGAGATGCATCTCACTTATCCCCCACACCCCAATAGTCAATCTTAGGGCTTTTCTCCAACACAACTACACAATCCTCTTTACCCATTATCTCACTCCTTTGAATCGAATTTACTCATTATTTTATGACTCTTGGGCTCTTACTGCAATCTAATAGGAGTATGAAGATTGGCCAATGGTCAAGACAATTTAATACATTTTGATGGAAACCTTGTGAATTTGGTCCAGAATTAAATATATCTCAGATAGGTAGTACAAAGGACAATGAATAAATTAAGCCAAAAACTGACTTGGAGGAACAAAATAAGCAATGTTAATTTGGCAAATTGTGCAGCAGTTCAAATGATTTCACATACCTCTCTGATAGTAAAGGCCATTATTTTTAACATCAATGTTCTTCCAAAGATGCTATATAACTATAGATCATAAGATGTCATAACCTCAAAAATATGCAAGTTGGGGGTCACCAAAAGGATGGCTGACATACATGAGGTGAAGTAAATTGTTGAAAAATATTGGATGCAAAAAGTGATATAAAAAGATATGATTCAAAGCTAGAAAAAGTTGGACTGGTAGTGAGCATAAGAAATAACAGAAGGACAGCATGTATACAACACTAAAAACTTAGAAGAAGGCCCCCCACAAATGTAAGGAGACCCCTGTGTTGAAAGGAGTATAATGTGTAAATTGCAATGATAATCAATCTTCTTGAAATTCCAAACCTATAATATTTCTGGTAAAAATTATATGGGAAAACTAGAAGTGGATTTATATCAGGAGCAAGATATAGTAGCTCAGGGATATCTGTATAGAGAAGAGTTTAAAAAGGTATTGGAGTGGGAAAGGACAGCTTCTGTGAAATGGGCTTGATTTCCAGGCAAATAATTCATATCTTAATTCAACAAACAATTACTGAGAAAGTGCTTACTCTGTATAATGTCCTATGCTAAGCGCTGAGAAGTATGTAAAGGTGAATAAGACCCACTGTCTTTCTAAAAGGAACTGACACTAGAATAGGTATAAATGAAATGTATGTGCAGTATAATTAAAATAATTTGGGAGTGCTTGTAAAGAATAGGCTAAGTACTTTGAAAGTTTATAAGAAAAGGGGTGCTCTTCAAAGTGTGGAAATCCAAAATGGTTTCATGGATGAGTTATCATTTAAATTGAGAAGAATAAAGAGAATTTAAATTGGCAGAGATGTGAAGAATTGCAAGCATAGAAAATATTATGAAAATTATGAAGATACAATGTATGTGACAGTCAAGAACAGTGAAAAAGCTCTTTATGGAAGATGAAATCATATAATAGAGAGTGGTATGGAATAAAGTTCAAAAAGTCACCTAAAATCTGATTGTAGAAGGTCAAGAATGATTGACTAAAATTTTTTGACTAAATTACATAAGTAATAGGAAGCCATTGATCATTTTATAACAAAGCTTTATTGTTTTCTATTGTTACAGTTTAGAAAAAAATGAAAGAATAAGTGAAAAAGCATTTATTAAGCCTTATGACTTAGTCACTGTGCTAAGTTGTAGAGAAAGACATACAAAAAAAAAGACCTGAAGCATCTTATATTCTAATACAAGTAGACAAAACATATAGTGGAGTGGGGACCAAGGAAAAGAGTTTTGGTCTGGAGGGCTACACAAGTATGATCAGTTTATCCATTGGATGATCAAAGAGTATTCCTTTTTCAGACCAAATACAGTAATGATTGAAATAGTGTGCCTTGTGCAAGGTTGGCAAGGAGGGCAGTTCTGATGTATAGCAGCAAAATAGTGGACAAGATGGTCTATTTGATCAATCAGATAGAATATGAAGTGTGTTCTATAGCTGCTTCAGTATAGAAGTTTGCACTCATTCACTCATCAATCAAGATGATTTAATCCCAAGGTCTGATATTTCAAAGGAGTAGTGCTAATAACACAAAGGATGGCTTGAAGGAGAGAACAGATTAAAGGTAAGGAAATTAGGAAGATTCTGCAGGATCAATATTGAGAGGTGATCAGACTTATCTAGTTTGGTAGTTGAATTAATGTGGATCCTTTTAGTTCTAAAAGTGAAGTAAATAAACTTTCAGTGCAAAGCTAAGAAAGCAGTATGAAGCTAGGAAGCTCCTGAAACTTGCCCAAAACAACTTTAAATGAAACCTCTACACAGACCTTAAAACTATAGATTACACACACCACACACACACACACACACACACACACAGAAATAAAACAAAAACAATAAAACAAAATAGTGAAACAAGTTTTCAACTCAAAATTTCAGGAAGGAATTTCAGTAAAGTTCTGTCTCATCTGGGTAAAAAGGAAGTATAGCCCAACACAGATGAGTAGGAAAGCCAGTGAGAAGGTCTTAACCACATGCAGCTCAGGTCAAGGTTCAGCAAGTCAGTGCTGCTGCTGAGAGGATCCCAACCCAAGCTTGGAAGACAAAGTTTGAGCCCATGGAACTCTGGTACATCAGATGGGACTGAGTTGGGATACCCTAAAGATTGGAACAAACCTCTACACAGGCAAAGCCATAGGCAAGTAGTAAGTCAAGAATCAGACCCCTGGCCCCAAACACAAAAAGCTTGGGACTATAGACCCTGTGCCCTAGGAGCAGAGCTTAACTAGCAAAATGAGCCAAAAAACAAGAAAAAAGTGCTAAGCATGGATAACTACTATTCTTATAGGGATGATAAAAACACCATCATCTCAGAAGAGGAAAGCAGTTACAAAACTCATCTACTTGTGAAGTTTCAAAGGAGTATATGAATTGGTCTCAGAATAAAAACTATAAGGGATATTATAGCCAAGCAATTTAAATACTATGGAACCACAGTTGGGATTGCACAGGACTTATCAGCTTCAACAATTCAGAGGGACTGAAATATGTTATTCTGGAGGAAAACTACCTTGATTTCCAATCAAGAATCAACTACCCTGCAAAATTCAGCATATTCTTTCAGGGGAAAAGTAATCTTTCAATGAAGTAGAGGACTTTTGAATTTATCTGATCAAATACCAGTACTGAACAGAAAATGCATTCTTCGAATACAATATGATGATGCTTGGGCTCTTGAGAATTGTATTTCTAATGGGACATTTCAAACCACAGAAATCATATGATCAAAACCCACAGCCCAACAGCAAGAGAAAGAAAGGGAAATTTCTTTTAAAGTATCTGTAGGCAATATAAAATAGTTGGGCATCTTTGTGAACACAATTACAAATTACTTTTCACATAAAAAAAACTAACCATTTGAAAAAATGTTATTTGCTCATGGCTAAGTCAAACTATTGCAATAAAAATGATAATTCTACCCAAATTAAATTACTTATTTAGTGTCATTCCAATCAAACCACAAAAAAAAAATTTTTACAGAGCTATAAAAAATAGTAACAGAATTCATTTGGAACAGCAAAAGGTCAAGAATATGGAGGGAATTAATGAAAAAAATGCAAAGGAAGGTGACCTAATGATAACAGTTCTAAAACTTTATGATAAAGCAGAAGTCATCAAAACTGCCTGATCCTGACTAAGAAATAGAGAAGTGGATCAGCATATTAGATTAGGTACAAAAAAAAAACCTAAAAGACACTAACTTCTGGGATAAGAACTCATTCATTGTCAAAAATTGCTGGGGAAAACTATAAAATAGTTTGACAAAAACAAGGCATAGACCCACATTTCAAACCCTTTGCCAAAATAAGTTCAAAATGGGTACAAAACTCAAACATAAAGGGAGATACCATAATCCAATTAAGAGCACAAGAAATAGTTTCTCTGTCAGTTCTGTGGATATGGGAGAAGTTTATGACTAAACATGAGATAGAGAATATTATAAATTGTAAAATAGATGATTTCAAGTATATTAAATAAAAAAGGTTTTGCACAACTAAAGTCAATGCAGTCAAGATTAGAAGGAATGCAGAAAGTTGTAAAACAATTTTCACAGCTGATGTTTCTTGGCAGAAACTCATTTCTAAAATATATAGAGAACTGAATCAAATTTATAAGATTACAACATTCTCCAATTGATAAATAATCAAAGGATATGAAAAGGGAACTTCTAAATAAATAAATTAAAACTATTTTTAGTCGTATAAAAATACTCTAAATCAGTGTGGATTAAAGAAATGCAAATTATCTATTAGATTGTCTAGGATAACAAAAAAGGAAAATAATTAATATTGGATAGGTTGTGGGGACAGTGATGTACTGTTGGTGGAGTTGGGCACTGCTCCAACTATTCTAGAGAGCAATTTGGAGCTATACCCAAAGGGCAATAAACTAATCATACCCTTTGGTCCAGCAATAACATTACTAAGTCTACATCCCCAAAATGGGGAAAATCCCATATGTACAAAATTATTAGCAACTTTTTGTAGTAGCAAAGAATTGGAAATTGAAGGGACACTCATCAGTTGAGGAATGGCTGAACAAATTATGGTTTATGAATGTTATGGAGTTACTATTGTTCTGTAAGAAATCATGAGTAATTGGATTTTCAAAAATCATTGAAAGTTTTGCATGAACTGATGCTGAATAAAGTGAGCAGAACCAAGAAAACATTGTACAGATCAACAACATTGTGAAATGATCAGTTATGATGGATGTAGTTCCTCTCTGTGGTTCTGAGATCAAGGACTATCCTGAGAGAGCTATTACGGAAAATGCCATCCACATCCAGAGAAAATATGACTTTGAATTGTGAGAAAAGCATATTATGTTCACTTTTTAAAACTTCTTTTATCTTTTTTTCTTTCTTTCTCATGGTTCTCCCCCCTTATTTCTAATTCTTCTTTCACAATATGACTAATAAGGAAATATGTTAAATAGGATTGTACATGTACAACTTTTACCAGATTATTTGCCACTTGGGGAGGAGAAGAATGAAGGGAGGATGATAGAAAAATGTTCATAAACTTGCAAATGGATGAATGTTGAAACCTACCTTTGCATGTAATTGAAAGATTAAAGTAAAATAATAAAGAAAAAAGGAAATAAACATAATTGACAAGATTGATGTTTGAGTGAAATTATAGCTTCTATAGGGGCAGTTAGGTGGCACAGTAGATAGAGTATCAGACCTGGAATCAGGAAGACTCCTCTTCCTGAGTTCAAATTCAGCTTTAGATCTTTCTTACTAGTTGTGTGATCCTAAGCAAGTTACTTAATTCTATCTGCCTCAGTTCCTCATCTGCAAAATGAACTGGAGCAGGAAATGACAACCAATTCCATGTCTTTTCCAAGAAAACTCCAAATAGTGTGACATCATCAGATGAAATTAAAATGACTCAAAACCAACATAGAATGGATCAAATAATTTTGAGAAGCAGTTGGATAGATGCTCTAAAAGTGCAGGTGATGGAGATATTTGCTTTCCTAGAATAGATCTGTAGATGTGGGAGAAGAAAAATTGCATCAGATAATTATCACAAAGGAAGGCTCTCATTGTCCTTGTAAACTGATCTGATCATAGAGGGTCATGGAGAGCAAGGAGTCATAAATATTTCCAAGTCTGGGATCATAGGAGAATGATCATGCTGTTGACAGTAATGAGGAAGTCAGGAAACCCGGTTTCCAGCATGTTTAAATTCCAGGTTTTAAAAAGACCACCAAATAGAGATGGACTTTATGCAATTGATGCTTTAAGATTGAAGGAAGACTGATATATTGAGGCTAGAGATAAAGTTTTGGAGGAACTCTATCCTTTCCTTCCTTTTCTTTTCCTAAGCACCTTTTCCTTCTTAAAAATCGTCTTCAACATCTATTTCATAAATATACATACATGTATATACATACATATATATATATATATATATATATATATGCAGTTACTCAGGTCAAAATTTCATTAGAGCAAATCATGACAATACACTTGAAATTCAAACTTCCTATAACCTATGTGAAATTTATTTTGCTTGAATGTGCATATTTTTACAATTGTTTTTCTTTTTTCGAAGGAGGGGAGGCAGAGGGAGAAAGTAAATAATTGCTCATTAACTTTTTTTTAATTTAAAAGAAATAAAGGTTTAAAGTTTTTCAAATTCCTAAGATCATAGATTTAGAACTAGGAGGAACTTCAGAAGTTATCTAGTCTAGTTCCATCATTTTACAGATAAAGGATCCTACCTGAAATAATCTGCTAAAGGTGACCCTGGTATGTTTGTAAAAGGGGACTTGAATGCTGCTCTAAACACCAGTCTTTTACAGCAAAACCAATGCTTTATTCATTATTCCATACTGCTTGCCTTTTTAAATTTAACTTTTAAATCAATAATTCTATTTGTTATATATTTATATTATATTAAAAATATAACATGAAACTTTTCTTATGATACTTAAACACTAATCAAGAAAAGAAGGCATATTATATGTTGTGAAAAACATATTGTATTTGGAACTAATATTTCTCCCATGATATGAGTCTTCAGCAATCCATTTTATTACTTAGGATTTATAGGTCCATTTCTCCTTGAGACTTATGCAACAACATGTACCAATGTGTCTGCCTTCTTTCTTCAAAGGGCAAAAACTTTAGGTCAGACATCAGTCAGTTGCTGAGAACATCTGGACTAGTGAAAGTCTATAGATTACATTTAGCATACTTAAAGAGCAATGTAAGGCATTTCTGTAAGTGATGTCAGCTTATTTCTGAACTTGTAATGCCCAGATTTATAATGTCTGCCTTGTTCTTAAATCAAAACATTGCTGACTATTCTGATAAGAAGTTTTTTCTTCTCCTTGCAGCTGTTGTTCCAACAATAACCCCATTAGTTTTCACAAAAGGATCTAGTATTGAACCTCATAATAAATCATTCTCTTTCATTTCCTATTATGACCTGAGGTAGACTTCATCAGGCAATTTGTAACTGAATGAATATGTTAGGTGAAAATGAATTTAACCATTTATGTTGGGGCCCTTCTTGGATTTATCATATAGCATAAAAAACAAAAGCATGACTAGGTCAATTCAAAAATGCCCTCCCCAAATGATAATGATGATGATGATGATGATGATGATGATGATGATGATGATGATAAATGTTATAGAGTGCAAAAAGTTAGCTTCTGATATACCTTAAGTACATGATCCTGGGCAGTCATTCAAACTTTCAATGTACTAGGCAACTAATTGCAGAAAAGGTGTTGACCTGCATTGGCAGAAGTAGTTACCCTTGCCCCCAAACTCCCTATTCTAATGAAATACCCTGTAAATTTCCAAACCTATGCCTTTGTTCCCAATAAAACTCACACATTATATTTTCACGATATTGATCATTTCCATGACATATTGATCATTTCCATGACATACTCTCAGTCATATTTTCGCCTTTGCTCTGCAAGACAACCTTTTTGGAGGTAGACAGGACAAATATTCTTACTTTTATTTCCTAGCTGTGCTAACTGGAATTTAGAGTGATTTAAAGGTCTTAGACCTTTTATGAAGCAGACTTAGTAAAAGAACCTAGTGAACCAACCATTTTTTTCCATTAAGCCATTCTCAAAAAAGGATTGCAGATCAGAATGACAACAAATTGGTAAACTGTTAGAGGAATCTAGAAAGGATTTCTTAACTAGGAAGAATTTTATTTTTCTTAGATACTATGATGAGTATAGAGATTTAGCAGGATTATAATTATATGAGTGACAATTAATAACCAAGTATTTCGGCACAAATAGTGTACATGGAATGATTTAAACATACAAAAAGATATAGAAAATATGGTCTCTGCTTTAAACACATGGAAACTCAACTTTCCTGTAGCTACTTAAAATAGCAATAATATTTTAGCTCACTATACAACTTAGAGTTATAAAACAAGCTCTTTGATTAGCTAAAGACCAGAAAATTACATTACATTATATAAGGTCTTTTAAAAGTGGATTAGCAAAGTCTGTGTGTTTGTGTGTGTGTGTGTGTGTGTGTGTGACAGTTGTGATATTATCTCTGAACAATGCTTCTAGTTTTTATTTTCCCCAAGTCTTCTGAAGAAATCATATTTATCTAGTGAACACATTAATAATGGAAAGCTCTCAAAGGTCACCAGGCAGTTTCCACCCAATTAATTGTAAAAGAATAATCTCTAAGATCAACAGCATTAAATAAGAAAGGGAAAGCCTTGCACAGGGCTTTCCTCCTGCAGAAGCGGAAAACTTGGACCAAAGGTCATACATGAAACCTCCTTTAATTGTGCCCCTGAAACACAAAGCATCTGCCATAACTATTAGTTGTAAATAGCAAGCTCTCTGCCAGGAATCCTTTCTCTTATGTTTACTTCCAGGTTCAAATTATGAAAATAAAATGTTCCAAGTTGAAAAGGTGAATGGCATTCCATGACCATCATGAAAAGATTGATCCAGGAAATCAAGAAAAAAGCAAAGTGAAAAATTATAGAGTAGAAGGAATTTTGTCCTTGTATTCATTTACATTTGGTTGTCTTCCCCCAACACTTACACAATGAATGTCTGACACAAAAAAAGCCAAACAATCCTTCTAAAGTATAGATTAGAATGCTCTTGTACATATAATTGGAGCTTGTATCTATGAGTAGGATTTATCCAATATGACAGCACCAGTGTTGACTCAGAGTGGGCATCAGGATTCTGGAATCATAAACAACAAAATTTAATGAAATGGATGTGAAAACATTTGAGAAACTGATCTTTTAGAAATATATAACATCTGAGGTAATCTAATCTGATCCACACTTGAGAAAGAATCATATCTACAGCATTCCTAATAAGTTGTCATCCAAAATACATGTGATGACTTCTATGGATGGGGAGCTCACTACCTCATTGGAAAAAGTTTTCCTTCCACCCTTTATTTCTAATCAAAATTCAACTCTCCATACCTTTTATCCCTTAGGAACAATGGTTAAACAGTTTTGTTAATAAAAAATAAATAAACATTTTTGCTAGGAACTATTTTGTAGTCTGGAGAAAAAAATTTTAAAAATCTAATTTCTCCTATATATTGTAGTCTTTCAAATGATTGAAGTCAGTTGTCATGCTTGTAAGTGCTCTATTTTTATGCACAAAACGAAACAGCTCCAACAAATGTTTTAGCTGATTCTCATATGACACAGTCTCTAACATCTTTACCATTCTAGTCATCTTCTCTTGGACATACTTCAACTTGTCAGAGTTCTTCCTAAAATATGATACCCAGATCTGAAGATACTACCAGAATAGAGGATATTGGAATTCTCACTTGTATGTATTATTTATATTGAAACCAATGTTTTATTAATGTGATGACTGAGTGTATAGAGAACCAAGCCTGGAGTCAGGAAGACCTGAGTTCAAATCTTGACTAAAGACACAATGTGTGAAACTGGGAAGGTCACTTAACCCTGTTTTTTTGCCTTAGTCTCCTCATTTTTAAAATAAACTGGAGAAGGAAGTGGCAAATCACTAAACTGTCTCAAAAAAAAGCCCAAAAAGGGATTGCAAAGAGTCAGAAATAACTGAAAACAATTGAACAACACAATAAAAAGTCATATTCTGCATTTTGGTTATGATGTTAAAATGCTGTTTCATATTAAGTTTTTGGCCCTCTAGAAATATTAGACTTAGGCAATAAAAGGAAAGAAGGTGAAGAAGGAAGAGGAGGAGAAAGAAGAGGAGGAGGAGGAAGAAGAAAAGGAAGAAGACAAGGAGGAGAAAGAAAAGGAGGAGGAGAGTCAGAATTGGAGGAAGGAGAAGAAGGGAGGGGATGGAGAGGATAAAGAAGAGGGGGGAGAAGGAAGAAGAAGAAGGAGGAGGAGGAGGAGGAGGAGGAAGAGGAGGAGGACGGAAGGGAAGGGGGAGGAGAAAGAAGAGGAGGAAAAGGATGAAGAAGAAGAAGAAGAAGAAGAAGAAGAGGAAAAGAAAGATCATCCCTAAAAGATGCCCAGTGAAAAAATATCAAAGTTTTGAAATAGATCTTACATTCTCACACAGGAAAAAGGAAGTTAAACATAAAAGAATTCTAGCATATAGTAACAGAATGATTAGAACAGAATGTAGAAACATCACTAGAACAATAATTTGGGAAACGTGTATTTGAGATTCAGAATAAAAAAGTTTTTTGGAAAACTAATTTTAAATTTCACCTCTACTGAACACAGTCCAAATAAATGTCAGTTTCATTCTTCTCTTTTTGACTCCTCTTTACTTCAGGCAGCTTTTGATCTTGCTTAGGTTTTGTTTCCTGGTACTGTCAAATTTCTCAATGTGGGCATTTTCCTTTGTCATCAGTCTTTGCTTCTCCAGTAGAAACCATTATCATCACCTTGTCTGTGGGAAATGTGCCACTGCAACTGCAGACCTACCAGGCTTTTAAAAGTTCTTTTAAGGCCCTAAGCAATGGAAACAAGACACAAGAGGGAGGCAGTACCATCTCAGGTAACATCTTGCCAACTCAAGCTTAAACATCCCCCTTCCAATTCTCTAGACAATTCACAGTATCATCCCCACACTTCTGAGACAAAAGGAAAGAGAGAATGCTAAGAGGTAGATTGTCTCTTAAGTATATACATCTAACCTCTTAGAACCCTCACACTATGAATGAATCAAGGTTACATCAATAACATTCAATATTCTGCTTTAAACTCATTTCCTCTGACCCTCAATCCAGACTCTCAAAGACCACAAAATGTAGACAGAATTGATCAGTAAAAGGCAGTCAAATTCCAATTAATTGTAATGATCAATTTAGTCCCAATGAGATTTCTCTCCACTTGGTGGATTTATAAGAGGTCTTGCAAATACTTGCAGATTGTCCCATTCCTCCCAATACCAGTTGGCAAGTAGGGAAAATACTAATCAAAAGGTGATAGATGGTGCATTGGATAGAGCACTGGCCCTGAAGTCAGGAGGACCTGAGTTCAAATGTGACCTGATACTTGATACTTACTAGCTGTGTGACCTTGGGCAAGTTATTGGATTCGATGGCTTTATACTCATAAAAAAATGAATAAAAAAATTTATAAAGTATCTACTATGTGCCTCCTACTTATTTGTTAACTATTCATACCGTTCTAGGCATCTGGGTTACAAAGACAAAAGGAAAACATCCCTCTTTGCAAAGAGCTTATATAGGGGACAACATGTACACAATAAACCTATGAACCATACAAAGTAAATGCAAGACATTTATTATTTGTGGGAAAAGACTGTTAAATACTCTGAATACAAAGGGGAGCAGGAATAGTCCCTAATCTGAAGAGGACTGGAATAAAGGAAATAACATGCAAAAAACTTCAGATAGTTTTACTTGAATAAAATTTTGAAGGAAGTAAGAGATTCTTCAAGATTGGATGAATTGGGAAAGTGTTTCAGGCATGATAAAAAAAAGGTGCTGCTATTTGCCCTTGTTCTTGAAGAGGTCCATGACATCAGGGAGGTGACATGACAAGCAAGTGAATTGGATTTAAGAGAGGGAGGACTGTGCAAAGTCACCAACCAGCCTCACTTTCTTCTCTGGAGCCATCTGGGCCCAGTGGCCAGATAGGAATAAAGACAAAAATAGATGGTCCCAGTGTAATGGAGACCCTTGATCTCTTTAAGCTAAAGTCTTTATCAGATCTCAATTCGATTGAGACAATTACTTGATTTAGGGAGATAAAGAAATGCAGAAAGGTTTCTTTTACATAGTAGTAGGGTGAAGAAAAGAGAAGTAATGTATGATGAAATTGGGAAAGTAGCTTCCTAAAGACATGGCATCCATGAATATGAGTGAGAACAATGCAGATCATTGATACAACTATCTTTATCTCTATGAAGAAATGTAAAGTTATAAGCATATGTATCAATATTTATAGCTATAGCTAAATGTATACATAGATATTTTGATATATATATATATAGTATATTTAGTCTATTATTGCATTGAGTATTCATGCACAGTATTCCTCCCACCTAAAATGCCTTTCTGCTAAGATACCTCCTCTTGAGAGATGCCCATTTCCCACTGTCGGTGTCTTAGTCTTCACATTTAGGTAGTTCTCTGTGCCACTACTGATTGGCCTTTATCTTTTTCAGGTGTGTTAGTTCCATTTCCCTAAGCAATAAATTCCTTCACAGCATGGACATTTTATCTTTGAATTATTTAGCACAAGACTTTGCATCTAGTAGGTGATATTCAACACTTCAAAATAGATAAGTTAAGGTCTATGCCTGTAGTCTTCTAATCAATTCTGCATGCTTCTCTGACAAGTGAACTAAGATAATACAGTTTAAAAAATTAGAAGCATGAGACAAATTATCTGATCATAAAGTTATTTTAAAATAGGAATGGGGGAGGAAGGGAGTGAGTGCAGAAAGAGGAAAGAAACTTGTCTTTTAAGCTAATTTTCCTTCCACAATGCAAGCTGACTATTTTTTTCCACTGGCAAACATGCTGTGAGTGACCTCTTGCTGAATGTCAGGAAACATTCCCATGAGCAAATCAGAAATGCCAAGACTCCTTCAAGTGGAAGGGAGAGAAGTTGAAACTCTGGGTCAAAGTGGGATAAATTAATTGCCTATGGGAATCTCCTATGGGTAAAGGATTCAAAATCATGCCATATGAGAATCTGCTGGAGGAATTAGGGATATTTAGCCGGGAGAAGAAAAGACTTACAAGGGACATGATAGCAACCTTCAAAAATTTGAAGGGTTGTCAAATGAGAATAGGATTCAACTTTTTTTTTTTTGTTTAGTACTGAAGGGCTAAACTAGGGCAAATTGAGTGGATGTTATAAGGAGGCTCAACATAAGGAAAAACTTACTAACAATTAGAGCTGTCCAATAGTGGAATGAATGAGATGCCTCAGGGGGATAGTGTGTTCTCTAACTGGAGGTGTTTAAGCAGAGGCTGTATGACCACTTATTTGGAATGCTGTGGAGTAGACAGTCTTCATGATTTAGTTTTGGATTGGACTACATGACCTCTGAGGTGCCTTTTAACTCTAAAAGTCTGTGATTTCATGGAAGATTTTTGCCTTCATATTTTATTCAGTGGATCAAATTTCAAGATTAAAAGTTCTTCTCAGACTATTGTTGAAATCTGTGCCAAATTACAACCATAAAAAATGATTAAGAATCATAAAATTTAGAACTGGAAAGGGTCTTAGAAACTCAATTTACTCTAGCTTTCTCATTTTACAGTTGGAGAAACTGAGACTCATAGAGATTAAGCAATATTTTTCAAAAGTCTCATAACTAGTTAGTGACTGATCAGGACTTGAAGTCAGGTTCCCTTAACTCTTAGTTCAGTGATTCATGCACTATACTATATTTCCCCCTACTATGTTGGTCCTTTAATACATTTTTTAAACTATAGTTCTCTTTCCATTATTCTACTCTGATACATCAGATTGAGCCTTTATCATTACATCAAACTCCACTACTCAAAAATCTTCATTAGCTTTCTATTGCGTAAAGGAAGAAATATTTTTTTTTCAATCTGGCATTAAAGTCCTTCAGAATCTGACTCTTCTCCAATGATCCAATGATCCAATGAAATATTTGTAAAAAGCAATTAGCACAGTGTCTGATGCTAATAAGGTAGGCACCTTATAAATGCTTATTCTTTTTCCTTTTCAGATTTATTTTACACATTTACAGAATCAGATGGTACAGCCGGCCAGCAGTACCCTAAATGAGACCTGTTCTATGACCCTGTCTTTACATAGTCTATTCCTCATGGCTGAAATTCACTCCTTATCATTCCTGTGACACTTTGAATACAAAACTTCCTTCCAGGCTCTGGCTCAACTTGTCCCTTCTTATGTAAAATCTTGCCTTATCCACCAGTTCTTAATCTTTCCTTCTCTAGAAATTTCTCTTCCTCATCATTGTTGTACCTAGCATATTCCTTGGGTAGAATGTAAGCTCCTCAGGGCAGAAGCTGTTTGGTATTTGCCTATGCATCTTCAGTCTCTAACAAAGAACAGAATTTATTTGAATGGGATTGTTGAATGAGAGATATAATCTCAGATCATCTGTCTAATCATTTCTCCATTGTGTAATATTCTGTTCATCAGTGAATCTGTATGTCCCCTGAAGTCAATTTTAGCATGTTTCCCTGGAACTTTTAGAGAGCAGAGGTGACACCAATTTTGGACTATGGTCACTTAATCCTGCAAACCACAATGTACTACCAACTTTAAACCAACACGGATTGTCACTAAAAAAGAGAAGGTAACAGTTTGAAACAAATCTAAAAATTGCCCCAACTGTCAGATTAATTATACTATCCTTTTTTTTTCCATGGAGTGATTCAGAGGCTTTTGAGTGATAGGAAAGGGAAAGGAATCCCTTTTATTCTGCTTATAGAGCTTTTTGTATTTGAATTTGAATTTGTTTCTCATCCTCTTAATAACCTTTCCACCCCAAAGACCCCTAGGATAAAACTACTGGAGAGTCAAACATACCATAGGATCTGATGAAGGTTGAGGTTAAAAAACACTACATTAAATAAGTAAAAATGTTGAGCTAGATAGGGGCCACTTGCTTCCTGTTTAGCCTGAGTCTGTTTGTACTGGCATCAAATCTGCTTGAAGATTGTCTCCACTAACTCTTTTCAAAAAACATTGTTTCTGCTTTTCCAAGTCAAAAAACTTTAATCCAACCACCTGTGTATGTGGCTGGGTAAACTTTGGGTAAACTTACCTAGATGAGTTCTGGCACCTGTATTTTAAAACCCAGAGGACTGAACTTAAGCAAGGTGGACCACTAACAAGTGTAATCTCCTAGAGCTGTGGTTTGGGGGATGTTGCTGTTGGGGTGTGCATTTCATCTCAGGAGACTCTCAACAACAGGAGAGCTAGACAAAAAAGAAAACACATAAGATTAAGCACTATTTGGATTGTCAATTTTCCAACATTGCAGGAGTGAATGGTTCACAGATGTAATACCTTTAAATGGCATTTATGCTTCTATTGTTTTTTTAACCTCCTTGCCCATCTTAATCCAAGTTTCTTCCCCTGAAAAATAACACTAAGTGTCCTGTGCCTCTAGGTGATAAAGAGCATATTTCCACTAAAATGTAAGGGAGGGCATTTGATGAACTATGTGATAGGCTGAGTGTTCTGATCAACTTCAAAAACCAGCAATACTTTTGTGATTACTTAAGCTTTCATGTTTTCGTGCCATAAATTCTTCAAGGAATAAAACAGACCAAAGCTTGTATATTTAACACACTCTTATTTGGCCCAGTAAACTACTAATTTACAGATTATTCTGACACACATAAGAAGAAACAGCCTTTCTATTTAACAGCATTTGAGGATTTGGGGGTAGGAAAATTTAAAGGCACACTATTAACCAGTAAGAACTGTAACAGTCTCTAAAAATATATCTTTAGAAGACTGGTCATCCTTAACCATAAAACTCCAGGTGATGCATCTTTATTGAACTTACCTTGGTTTCTCTAATTTCCATTAGGTTGCTAGTATCTAACCATATGTCAACAATCAACTGAGTTCCCAGCTGACTCATTAGTGAAGGCACATGCATTAGAGTATGCTGTTAGAGGTTATTTCACTAGGCAAATCCCTTTAGATGAACAATAGGTTAAGTTTAGAATTGACTAGAAGGAAAAAGACAGAGTGAATGATTATTCTGGGAAAATTTTGAAGTACATTTGACAACCCCAGATGATATTTGGGGCAAAAATCTATCTTTTTTACAGAAATGTTCTGTTGGAAATGCTGTTTGATTACAAATTTTAAAATATCATAATCCTCTAGGAATTAAAGTTTCAGTGGATAAAAGAATGTGACAAGACCTATGTTTGAGTAATTTAAGGGAGATCACTGAGAAAATAAATACATAATATGAAAAGAAAATGGGTTAGTTATGTAGCCTGTACAAGACTAACAAATCGATGATCTAGATGCTCTCCTCAGAATGGAAAAACACCTAAAATAAGGATCGTGGCAGCAGTTGGGGAGACACTTGGAGGAACTTCAAAAGATGAGAAAACATGGATAGGTTACGATCTGCTTCAATGGATAGAATATCTCTATTGATGGGCTGTAAAATGATGCCAAAAGGTGCCCAAAATATATAAACATAGTTGTCAAACTGCTAAATTGGAAATCAATCATTTGAAAATCACAGTTTGGGGATGTTCAGGACAGAGAAAAGATGATAGCAGGAAGTTAGCATGCTTCTGGAGTTTTTCTGAACAGAATGCTAAATGAAGCCTCTATACACATTAAAGCTACAGATTCCATCAATAAGAAAAGATTGAAACAAGTTTTCAACTAGAGACATCTGGGAGGATCTTCAGTGAAGGTCTGTTTCTTGGTAGGGAGGGGAAATAGAGCCCAGTTAGGAGAGCAGGAAAGCCAGTAAGAAACTTTTGGACTCAGTGCAATCCAGGTCCCAGTAGTGAGACAATAGCAAGGTCCCAGCAGCTAGAAAGCAAGCCAGCAAAGAGAGTCCCAATCCCAGACAAAGTCTGAACCCTGGGAACACTGGGGTAAAGAACAGAACTAGGTTGGGAACAAACCACTACAAAGGCAGAGCCTGGTCACAAAGGAGGAAACAAACCTCTGCTTAGGCAATGCCTGGGCTTCTGTGTGTCAGTGATAAACCCAGTCCCAGCAAAAAAGTGTGGGTCTATATTCCCTATACCCCAGGAGCAAAGCTCAAACAATCAAAATATCAAAATAAGTAAAAAAAATAAAAGAGCACCAACTCTATGAAAGCTACTGTGCTGATTGAGCCGATAAAAATGCCAGCTCTGAAGAAGAAATGAAAAATTATCTACATGGGAAGGCTCAAAGGAGTCTAAGAGTTGAACTCAAATCCAAAATCTCATAGAAGAGCTTAAAAAAGAGTTTAAAAACCAAAGAAGAGTGGAAGAAGAAAAATAGAAAAAAAGAAATGAGAGTCATGCTGGAAAATGATGTAAATTGACAAAGAATTTAAAGACTCCTTTTAAAACCAAAATAACCAACTGGAAAAGGAATACAACTCGTCTAAAACCCAAATTGGAAAACTGGAAAAGGAATGCAACCCATCTAAAACTCAAATAGACCAAGTGGAAAGAGAAAGTAACAGCAAAAAAGTAAAATTATCCAAGAAAAAGGAAACACAAAAGCTAACTGGAGAAAATAAAACCCTAAAAATTAGAAGTGAAAAAATAGAAACCAATGAATCCTTGAGACACCAAGATTCCACCAAAGTCAAAAGGCTGAAAATATTGAAGAAAATATAAAGTATATTTTAGGAAAAAACAAATGATACAGGGGAGATAATTGATAAATTATTAATCTACCAGAAAAACTAGCTCAAAAAAAAAGCCTGGGAAATATCTTTTAGGAAATTAATGGAAAAACTGCCCCAGAGTATTCAGTTCAATATTCATTATATTCAATTCAATTATGATGTTTGTCCTTCACTCTTGGAGAAGACCATGACATCAGGGAAGATGATGCCATGACAAGCACATGAATTGTATTTAAGTGAGGGGGTGCTAAGTCACCAGTCTCACTTTTTCCTCCAGAATCATCTGGATCCAGTAACCAAATATGAATCAGGATGACTGGAGATGGCCCTGGATGGCAACCAAGGTTAAGTGACTTGCCCAGGATCACACAGTTGGTGTCAAATGTTTAAGGCTGGATTCAAATTTCCATCCTCCTGACTCCAGGGCCAATGCTCTAATTACTGTGCCCTTGAAAGAATACACATAATGCTTCCAGAATCAAAATGACATCCCTATATTTGAGACAAATTACTGTGTATCTGACTGTATCTGATCAGTCCAATATGAGCTCAGAATGCTGTATCACAGGTCAGATACAAATATCTAGGGTATTTACTCTAAACTTAAATAGTCCACATTTCCTTTGAACTACTTTAATTTTGCCTTGCTCATAGAGCTCAGCACATTTTTTGATGAGAGCATCCTATGGTGGGTGGTCCTATGCCAGGGTCTCCCAGACCTTACAATCAATGCTAAATTTCTAAAGAGAGAGATCTTCAGGGTGTCCCAGTACTTAGAGTACTTAGAGGCTCTATACATAATTAAATCTGAAATGGCCTTACATTAGTAGTACTTAGAGGTTTATAGTACAATAGGTGAAAAGACTGGGATCATACCTAAAAGGATTGAACATAAAGAGATTAGTAAGTGATCTTATCTTAATCCATACTTTAGTTAAAGAGGTTTTGAATATCATGGTTGGAGTGCTAAAGGGATCCTAGGAGAGTATCCCAGATACTTTGATGGGGGGGGGGCTTATAGAGCTATGGTTGGAGTACTATAGAGATAGAGGGAGAGAGTGAGTATACTTAGAGGGACTGGATATGAAAGCATCACAAAGAGATATGCTTTGCTTGAAGCTTTGGTTTCAGAAGTATGCTTGGGACAGGGGAAGGTACAAATGTTTCAGGAAATGATTTGGCTTTGCATGTTGCTTCAGCTCATGAGAATTGTGTTTATAGAGGGTACTTGAAAAGGGGATAAGGTATAAAATGATTATAATTTTATGTGATTCATGATATATTTCTAACGAGACAGAAGAGGGGAGGATATTTAGTGACTATGAGACAATGCTGCCTATCAATCAATTAAGCAATCAATCAACCTTTGATTTATTGTCCTTTTATTGATAGTACTTTGAGTTTCTCAATCAACCATTTCATTTATTATACTTTGATATTTCTATCAGGTCACATAAAAGGATTATACTTTGACAAAGAGGATGTAAGTAAGAGAGGTTAAAAATGATAAAAAAAAAACAAATAAAGAAGGACTACACAAGGAGAAAGCTAAGCAATAGTGGATACATACCAGGTGGAGAGGCACAAAGATCTATTATAGTAGAGGGAAAGAAGGGAGGGTGTGAACACTGAGTAAATTCTACTCAATACATTTTGCCCAGAGAGCAAACAACATATATTAAAAATGTATTCTACCCTAGAGGGAAGTAGGAGTGGAGGGGTAGGAAAGAAAAAGAAAATGGAAGAATGAACTGAAAAAAAGGGAAGGCAAAAATATGATTGAAAGTAAAGTAAGTTAAAATTTAAAAGAAAAGTTAAAGTGCAAAGGGAGCAAAATATAGATGAGGAGGAATAAGAGGAAAGGAAAAAGTATAAATGGGGAAAGATAACATGGGGGGAAAATAAAGAATTAATAATCTTAACTGTAAATGTGAATGGGATGAACTCTTCCATAAAACAGAAGCAGATAGCAGAATGGATTAAAAACTATAATCCATTGTTTACAGGAAATGCATTTGAAGCAGAGACATATACACAGAGTAAAGGTAAAAAGGCTGGAGCAAAATATATTTTGCTTAAGCAGAAATAAAAGTAACAGGGGGTAGCAATCCAGATCTCAGCAAAGCAAACACAAAAATGAATCTCAAAATGGTTAAAGAAGGAAACTACATCTTCATAAAAGACAAAATAGTCAATGAAGTTATATAGTTGTTAAACATACATACACCAAGTGGTATACCATCCTTATTCTTAAAGAAGCTGAATGAATTTCAAGGAGATATAGAGAGCAAAACTATAATAAAAGGGGACCTCAACCTCCCTCTCTCAGAAATAGATAAATTTACCCACAAAATAAACAAGAAGGAAATTAAGAAGGTGAACAGAATCTTGGAAAATTTAGATATGATAGACCTTTGGAGAAAACTTAATGGGGATGGAAAAGAATATATCTTTTTCTCTGTATTACATGGCACCTATACCAAAACTGACCATGTACTAGGGAATAAAAACCTTATAACCAAATACAGAGAAGTAGAAATAATAAATGCATACTTTTCAGATCATGATGAAACAAAAATTGCATGTTATAAAGGACCATGGAAAGATAACAAAAAAATTTGGAACTAAATAACAATTTTAAAGGAGTAAATCAAACAACAAATCATAGAAGTACTCAGTCATTTCATTCAAGATAATGATGACAATGAGACATCATTCTAAAATTTATGGGATACAGTCAAAATTGGTTTTATGGGAAATTTTTATCTCTAAATGCTTACATGAATAAAAGAGAAATGAGGAGATCAATGAATTGGGTATGCAACTAAAATCCTAGAAAAAGAATAAATAAAGATCACTAAATTAGAAATTCTGAAAATCAAAAAAGAGATTAAAAAATTGAAAGCAAAATAGCCATTGATCTAATAAATTAAATTAAGAGTTAGCTATATGGGGAAAAAAAACAATTGAACAGATAAACCTTTGGTTAATCTGATTCTTAAAAAATGAAAGAAGAAATCTAAATTACAATTTTGTTTGAGATTTGCAAACAATTATATTAGCATCAAAAATGAAAAGACTGTGGGGTGGCTAGGTGGTGCAGTGGATAGAGCACTGGCCCTAGAGTCAGGAGTACCTGAGTTGGAATCCAGGCTCAGACACTTAATAATTACCTAGTTGTGTGGCCTTGGGCAAGCCACTTAACCCCATTGCCTTGCAAAGACCTAAAAAAAAAATGAAAAGAGTGAATTCAACTCCAATTAGAAGGAAACTATGCCCATAAATTCAATAATCTGAGTGAAATAAATGAATATTTACAAAAATTATCCATATTAACAGAAGAGGAAATAAAGTACTTAACCCCATTTCAGAAAAAAGAAATGGAAGAGACTATCAATAAATTTCCTCAAAAAAAAAGATGTCCAGGTCCAAATGGATTTACAAATGAATTCTACCAAACATTTAAGGAATAATTAATTCCAATTCTACATAAACTATTTTAAAAATAGGAGAAGAAGGAATTTTGCCAAACTCTTTTTATTACACCAATATGGTGTTGATACCTAAACCAGAAAAAGCCAAACTATACAAAGAAAATTATACACCAATTCCCTAATGAACATTGATGAAAAAAAATCTTAAATAAAATTTTAGTAAAGAAATTACAAGTACTAGGATAATACATCATGATCAGGTAGGATTTATACCAGGTAGGCAGGGATAGTTCAATATGATGAAAACACTCAACATAATTGAACATATCAATAAAAAAATTTACAGAAAACATGATTATCTCAATAGATGCTGAAAAAAGCCTTTGGCAAAATAACAACATCCATTCCTATTAAAACCCTAGAGATTATAGGAACAAATGGAATTTTCCTTAAAATAATAACTACTATCTATCTAAAAACATTAACAGATATGATATGTGATGGGGGAAAACAAGGAGAATTTCCAAAAAAGATCAGGGATAAACAAGGGTGGCTATTATCACCATTACTGTTCAATAAAGGATTAGAAATGTTAGCTTTAGCAATAAGAGAAGAAGAAGAAATTTGAAGGAATTAGAGTTGGCAATGAGAAAGCAAAACTTTCACTCTTGGCAGATAATATGATAGTATACTTAGAGAACACCAGAAAATCATCCAAAAAAAACCCACTTGAAATAATAGGCAAATTCAGCAAAGTAGCAGGATAGAAAATAAGCCCACATAAATCATGTGTATTTCTATATATGAACAACAAAGTCAAAGGGCAAGAGATAGAAAGAAAAATTCTATTAAAGTTAACTGAAGATAATATTAAATACTTGGGAATCTACCTCCAAAGACAAACTCAAAAAATTGTATCAACATGATTACAAAAAACTTTTCATACAAATAAAGTCAGATTTAAGCAATTAGGAAAATAACAATTGCTAATGGTTAGGTGGAACTAATATAATAAAAATAGCAATTCTACCCAAATTAAATTACTTATTCAGTGCCATATCAATCAAACTATGAAATAGCTATTTTACTGAGTTAGCAAAACATACTAACAAAATTTTTCTGGAGCAAGAAAATGTCAAGAATTTCAAGGAAGGAGATGGCCAAGACCTCAGTGAACAGACAGGCACTGTGTTAAGTGCTCCTGGTATCTTCTCAAAAATAACATGAAAGAAAGCTCTTAACAGAAACTCGATTGACAAAACTCAGAAAAAAGAAGCTAGGTAAAGAACACCTACTAACAAGGTCTGCCTCAGGGGACCATGGGTAAACTGGGAACAGAGACTAGAGGGCAGGTTCAGGTCTGGCAGCTGGGGGAAGCCGGAAGGACCTCAGCCACAGAGACTTAACCAACTTTAGCTGCAGAGTCTTTGGCCTGGGGGAGGAGAAGTCTGCATGCCTGGAAATTGTCCAACTGGGTGCATGTCCGGAGCTCCATACTTTTAGTGGAGCATTCTTCCAAAAATAAACAGCAGCCAACCCCCTGACCCTGATGTGGACTACAGAGACTGGCTTCTTCCCCCAGGGCCCAGCCCATTGTTCAAGGTCAACTCAAACCCTGCTGCCTTTCCTCACCCCCTCCTCACTCCCTCCAGGATTGGGAGAGGGCTTCAATCACTGCAGATGAACAACCAGCGCCCTAGTAGCCAGCCCTTGGAATTACTAAATCAAGTAAACAAAGCCTCTAGGGCTTTCAAGAGCAAACCTTTGAGAGCTAGCCCCTCCCCCAACACAAGATCCTAGAAAAATGAAGAAAAGCCAGTGCATAGGAGGACCCATGGAGAAATACTTAGAAGAAATAGATTCTAACCCAGAGAGCTAGCACTTATGAGGAGAATATGAATTGGTCTCCAGCCCAGAAAGACTTCTTGAAGAAATCAGGAAGGAATTTAAAAATCAATGGGAAAAACTAGGAAAATAACTCAAGAGAAAATTAACACACTGTAAGAGAAAATTAATATCTCTCAACAAGAAAACATCCTTGGAAAATACAATTGCACAAATACAAAATGGAAATAATTCTCTCACAACTGCACTTGGACAAATGGAAAACTCCTTCAAATATAGAATTGACCAATTGGAAAAGGAGTTACAAAAGGTAAATGAAGAAAATTCTTCTGTTAAAATAGAATGGAATCTGTGGAAACTAATGACTTCTTGAGACAAGATTCTGTTCAACAAAACCAAAAGATTGAAAAAATAGAAGAAAATGTAAATTACTTCATTAGCAAAACCACTGACCTTGAGAACTGATCAAGAAGGAACAACCTGAGAATTATAGGATTTCCTGAAAACATTATAGAGAAAAAAAGCTTGGACTTAATATTACAATATTTAGTGATGGAAAACTGCCCTGATATCACGGAAGCAGAGGGCAAAATAGTTATTCAAAGAATGCATCAATTCCCTCTGGAAAGAGATCCTAAAATGAAAGCACCAAGAAATGTTGTGCCCAAATTCCAGAACTATCAGATAAAAGAGAAACCCTGCAAGCAGCCAGAAAGAAACAATATAAATATAAAGGAGCCACAGTAAGGATTACACAGGACCTGGCTGCATCAGCATTAAGGGATCAAAGGGCATGGAATGAGATATTCCAAAAGAACCAGGGGGCTAGGAATGCAACCAAGAATCCACTATCCTCCTCCAGAGGGAAAAGATGAAAATTTAACAAAATGGGAGACTTCTGGCATTTCCTGATGAAAAGACAAAAGCTAAACAGAAAACTTGGACATCAAAGAGGAGGCTCAAGAGACACATGAAAAGGTAAAAAAAATATAAAGGAAAAAAAATAGCTACTATCCAATAAGATGAAACTGGCTATATCTCTATCTAGGGGAAAGACTAATTACTCTCAAAAATTATAACTCTATTAGACAGAATATACTTAACCAGAAGTGATGGACACTCATGACTTTTCTGTGACTCAGATAAAATGATTTAAAAACAATATCTCCTTAAAAAGGGGGACAGTAAGGAGATAAGAGGATAGATGAGACTGAATGAGGTAAATCACATTACAATAAGAGGTACAAAAGACCTCTTGCAATAGAAGGGAAGAAAAGAGGAGGTTAGAACCACCTGAATAAATTTAACTTATACACAGTTAAGAAACTTATCTTACCTTTCAAGTATTGAAAGGGGAATAGGGGAGGGGGGATGGGGGGGAAGGAGGAACTAACAGGAGGAAGGGAAGGAGGAAGGGGAAAAAGGGAAAGGGGAAAGAAAAGGGAGGGGGGCTGATATAGGAGGGCAAACATACTTAAGGTGCCAATATTCAAAAAGAAAATACTAGGAAATATGGATAAAGGGGAAAAAGGGGGGGGGGGAATACAAACAAAGGGGAGATAGCATGGAGGGCAATAAAGAGTTAGTAATTATAACTTTGAATGTGAATGGGATGAACTATCCCTTAAAACATAAGCAAATAGCAGAGTGGATTAAAAACCAGAATCCTACAATATGCTGCTTACAAGAATCTCATCTGAAGCAGAGAGATACATATAGAGTAAAGGTGAAAACTTGGAGCAAAATATAATTTGCTTCAGCTGAAGTGAAAAAAGCAGGGTTGCAAACCTTATCTCAGACAAAGCAGTGGCAAAAATAGATAGCATTAAAAGAGACAAGGAAGGAAACTTCATTCTGCTAAAAAGACAGAAAATAAAGTAATTTCTTTTTTTAAAAGATTTTCTTTTGAGTTTCATAATTTTTCCCCTAATCTTACCTTCCTCCCTCCCTCCACCCCCCACAGGAGGCAATTTGCCAGTCTTTACACTGTTTCCGTGGTATACATTGATCCAAATTGAATTTGATGGGAGAGAAATCACAACCTTAAGGAAAAAACATAAAGTATAAGAAATATCAAGATCAGACAATAAGATATCAGGCTTCCCGCCCTAAATTAAAGTTAATAATCCTTGGTCTTTGTTCAAACTCCATAGTTCTTTCTCTGGATACAGATGGCATTCTCCATTGCAGACAGGCTCAAATTGTCCCTGATTGTTGCACTGATGGAAGGAGTAAGTCCATCAAGGTTGATCATCACCCCCTTGTTGCTGTTAGGGTGTATAGTGTTTTTCTGGTTCTGCTCATATCACTCAGCATCAGTTCAGGCAAATCACTCCAGGCTTCCCTAAATTCCAATCCCTCCTGGTTTCTAAAAGAACAATAATGTTAAATGACATACATGTACCACAGTTTGCTAAACCATTCCCCAATTGAAGAACATTTACTTGATTTCTAATTCCTTGCCACCACAAAGAGGACTGCTATGAATATTTTTGTACAAGTGATGTTTTACACTTTTTCATCATCTTTTCAGGATATAGACCCAGTAGTGGTTTTGCTGGATCAAAGAGGATGCACATTTTTGTTGCCCTTTGGGAGTAGTTCCAAATTTCTCTCCAGAAAAGTTGGATGAGTTCACAGTTCCACCAATAATGTATTAGTGTCCCAGATTTCTGTCACCCCTTCCAACATTGATCATTGGCCTTTCTGGTCAGATTGGTCAGTCTGAGAGGTATGAGGTGGTATCTCAGAAATGCTTTAATTTGCATTTCTCTAATAAGTAATGATTTGGAGCAATTTTTCATATGACTATAGATTGCTTAGATTTCCTCAGCTGTTAATTTCCTTTGCATATCATTTGACAATATGTCAATTGGGGAATGGCTTGTTTTTTTGAAAATTTGACTCAGTTCTCTCTATATTTTGGAAATGAGTCCTTTGTCAGAACTGCTAGTTGTAAAAATTGATTCCCAATTTACTACAGTTAATTTGATCTTGGTTACAGTGGTTTTCTCTGTGTAAAAGTTTTTTAATTTAATGTAGTCAAAATTATATAGTTTGCTTCCAAAGATTTTCTATATCTCTTACTTGGTCAAAAACTGCTTCACCTTACATAGATCTGACAAGTAAATTGCTCCTTGATGTACTAATTCACTTATAATATGGTTTTTTATGTCTAAATCCTGTATCCATTTTCATCTTATCTTAGTATAGGGTGTGAGGTGTTGGTCTAATCTAAGTTTCTTCCACACTAACTTCCAATTTTCTCAGCAGTTTTATTGAAGAGAGACTTTTTTATCCCAATAGCTGAACTCTTGGGTTTATCAAACAGCAGATTACTGTAATCATTTCCTGCACCTAGTCTATTCTGCTGGTCCAGCACTCTGTTTCTTAGCCAATACCAGACAGTTTTGATGACTGATGTTTTATAATATAATTTTAAATCAGTAGGGCTAAGCCACCTTATTTTCCAGTTTTTCTCATTAAATCCCTGAAAATTCTTGATTTTTTATTTCTCCATATGAATTTACTTACAACTTTGTCTAACTCATTAAAGTAATTTTTTGGAATTTTGATTGGTAGGACACTAAATAAGTAGTTTAGTTTTAGTAGAATTGTCATTTTTATCATATTAGCAACCATGAGCAGTTGATGCTTGCCCAGTTATTTAAATCTGATTTAATTTGTGTGAGAAGTGTTTTGTAATTATTTTCAAAATTTTCTGAGTCTTTGAATGGGGTTTCTCTTTCTAGCTCTTCCTGCTATATCTTGCTAGTCATATATAGAAAAGTTGAGTATTTATGAGGGTTCATTTTATATCCTACAACTTTGCTAAAATTGCTAATTATTTGCAGTAGTTTTTTGGATGATTTCTTGGGATTCTTTAGGTATACCATCGTGTCATCTGCAAAGAGCCAGAGTTTTGTCTCTTCCTTCCCAATTCTAATTCTTTCAATTTCTTTTCTTCTCTAATTGCTGAAGCTAACATTTCTAATATGATATTGAATAGTAGAGGTGATAATGGGGATCATTCCCCCCCCATCTTATTGGGAATGCTTCTAATCTCTCCCCATTGAATATAATGCTTATTGATGATTTAAGACAGATACTGCTTATTGTTCTAGTGTGTTTATAGTTGAAACAGGTGCTGTATTTTGTCAAAAAGTTTTTTCAGCATCTAAGATATAATCATATAATTTTTGATAGATTTATTCTTGATATGATTAACTCTACTAACAGTTTTCCTAATATTGAAACAACCCTGAATTCCTGGGATGAATCCTACTTGCTCAAAATGTATTATCCTAGTGATAACTTGCTGTAATCATTTTGTTAAGATTTTATTTAAGATTTTTGCATCTTTATTCATCAGGGAGATAGGTTTTTCTTTCTCTGTTTTTAACTCTTCCTGGTTTAGGTATCAGCACCATATTGGTTTCATAGAAAGAGTTAGGCAGAGTTCTCTTTTACCCTATTTTTCCAAAGTGTTTGTATAGAATTGGAACCAATTGTTCCTTAAATGTTTGGTTGAATTCACTTGTGAATCCATCAGGCCTTGGAGATTTTTTTTTAGGGAATTCCATGATGGCTTGTTGAAATTCTTTTTCTGAGATAGGGTTGTTTAGGTATTTAATATCCTCTTCATTTAACCTGGCCAACATATTTTTGTAGGTATTTGTCCATTTCACTTAGATTGTCAAGTTTATTGGCATAGAGCTGGGCAAAATACTTCCAAATTATTATTTAAATTTCCTCCTCATTGCTGGTGAGTTCCCCTTTTTCATTTATGATACTAGCAAGTTGGATTTCTTCTTTCTTTTTTTTAATCACATTGACTAGAGATTTATCAATTTTATTGGTTTTTTCATAAAACCAAATCTTGGTTTTATTTATTAATTCAATAGGATTTTTGCTTTCTATTTTATTAAGTTCTTTAATTTTTAGGATTTCTAATTTGTTTTTTGTTTGTTTGTTTTTTAGGTTTTTGCAAGGCAAACAGGGTTAAGTGGCTTGCCCAAGGCCACACAGCTAGTTAATTATTAAGTGTCTGAGACCAGACTTGAACCCAGGTATTCCTGACTCCAGGGCCAGTGCTTTATCTACTATACTACCTAGCTGCCCCTGACTATGCCACCTAGCCGCCCCTTAATTTGGTTTTTAATTGGGGATTTTCAATTTGTTCTTTCTCTAATTTTTTTAGATGCATATTTATTTCATTTATTTCCTCTTTCTTTACTTTATTCATGTAAGCATGTAAAGATATAACATATCCCCTGACAGCTGCTTTGAGTGAATCCCATAGGTTTTGGTATGTTGTTTCATTATTGTCATTATCTAGGATGAAATAATTAATTCTTGTAATTTCAATACTAAATATGTAACCACCCAATGATATATCATCCAAATTCTTAGAGGAGAAGTTGAAAGAGCTAGAGGAAGACATAGACAGCAAAACTCTATTAGTGGGTGACCTCAACTTCCCACTCTCAGATCTAGATAAATCGAATCAGAAAAGAAACAAGAAAGAATTTAAGTAGGCAAATAGACTGTTAGAAAAACTAGATATGATAGATTTATGGAGGAAATATAATGGGGATAGAAAGTAATATACCTTTTTATCTGCAGTACATGGCACTTACACAAAAATTGACTATATAATAGGGCATAAAAACCTAATGATCAACTGTAGAAAGGCAGAAATAGAGAATACATCTTTCTCAGATCATAATGGAATAAAAATCATATGCAATATTTGGCCAGGAAGATATAATCCCAGTACTAATTGGAAACTGAATAACCTCATTTTAAAGAATGCTTGGATCAAACAATAAATTATAGAAAGAGTTATTTCATCCTAGATAATGACAATAATGAAACAACATACCAGACCCTATGGGATTCACTCAAAGTAGTTGTCAGGGGATATATTAAATCTTTAAATGCTTACATGAATAAATTAGAGAAAGAGGAATTTAATGAACTAAATATGCAACTAAAAAATTAGAAAAAGAACAAATTAAAAAACCCCAATAAAATATCAAATTAGAAATCCTAAAAATTAAAGGTGAAATTAATAAAATTGAAAGCAAAAATACTATTGAATTAATAGATAAAACTAAGAATTGGTTTTATGAAAAAACCAATAAAATTGATAAACCTCTGGTCAATTTGATTTAAAAAAAGAAAAAATAAAACCAAATTGCTAGTATCATAAATGAAAGAGGGAAACTCACCAGAAATGAGGAGGAAATTAAAATAATAATTCAGAACTATTTTGCCCAACTCTATGCCAATAAATTTGACAATCTAAGTGAAATGGACAAATATTTACAAAAATATAAATTGCCCACATTAAATGAAGAGGAGATTAAATACCTAAAAAACCCTATATCAGAAAAAAGAAATTCAACAAGCCATTATTGAACTCCCTAAGGAAAAATCATCTCCAGGGCCAGATGAATTCACAAGTGAATTCTATCAAACTTTTAAGGAACAATTGATTCCAATTCTATATAAACTCTTCAGAAAAAGGAAATATCTTTCTATGACATCAATATGGTCCTGATACCTAAACCAGAATGAGTTAAAACAGAGAAACAAAATTATAGACCTATCTCTCTAATGAATATAGATGCAAAAAAATCTTAAATAAAATCTTAGCAAAATGATTGATTACAAGTTATCACTAGGATAATACATTATGTTCAAGTAGGATTTATCCCAGGAATGCAGGGCTGGTTCAATATTAGGAAAAACAGTTAGTATAATTAATTATATCAATAACAAACCAATCAGAAATCATATGATTTTATCAATAGATACTGAAAAAGATTTTGACAAAATACAGCACCCATTCCTACCAAAACCCTAGAGAGTATAGGAATGAATGGATTGTTCCTTAGAAGAATAATAAGTAGTATCTATCAGAAACCATCAACAAGCATTACATACAATGGGGAGAGGCTAGAGGCATTCTCAGTAAGATCAGAGGTGAAACAAGGATGTCCATTATCACTACTACTATTCAATATTGTATTAGAAATGTTAGCTTCAGGAATTACAGAAGAAAAAGAAATTGAAGGAATTAGAATTGGAAAGGAAGAGACAAAACTCTCACTCTTTGCAGATGACATGATGGTATACCTAGAGAATCCCAAGAAATAATCCAAAAAACTACTAGAAAAAATTAGCAACTTTAGCAAAGTCACAGGAAATAAAATAAACCCTCTTAAACACTCAACTTTTCTATATATGACTAGCAAGATACATCAGAAAGAGTGAGAAAGAAAAATCCCATTCAAAGTAACCTCATACGATATAAAATAGCTTGGAGTCTACCTGCTAAGGTAGACTCAAAGCTTTTTGAAAACAATTATAAAACACTTCTCACACAAATAAAATCAGATTTAAATAACTGGGAAAGCATCAACTGCTCATGCACAGGTAGAGCTAATATAATAAAAATAACAATTCTACCAAAACTAAACTACTTATTTAGTGCCCTACCAATCAAAATTCCAAAAAATTAAAAAAGCTGTAAATAAATGCATATGAAGAAATAAAAAGTCAAGAATTTTCAGGGATTCAATGAAAAAAATTGCAAAAGAAGGTGGCTTAGCCTTACCAGATATAAAATTATATTATAAAGCATCAGTCATCAAAACTGTCTGGTATTGGCTAAGAAATAGAGTGGTGGATCAGTGGAGTAGACTAGGTACAATAGTAGAAAATGATTATAGTAATCTGCTCTTTAATAAATCCAAAGAGTTCAGCTATTGGGATAAAAACTGTCTCTCTCTGATAGAAACTATTGGCAAAATTGGAAGCTAATTTGGAAGAAACTTAGATTAGACCAACACTTCACACCCTATATACCAAGATAACATCAAAATGGTTACAGGATTTAGATATAAAAAAACAATATTATAAGCAAACTAGAAAATCAAGGAGTAGTTTACCTGTCAGATCTATAGAAAGGGAAGCAGTTTATGAACAAGGAAGAGATGGAAAACCTAATTAAAAACAAACTAGATAATTTTGATTACATTAAATTAAAAAGATTTTGCAAAAATAAAACCACTGTAACCAAAAGCAGAAGAAATGTAGTAAATTGGGAAACAATTTTTACAACTAGTCTTTCTAACAAAGGACTCATTTCTAAAATATACAGAGAATTGAGTCAAATTTTCAAAAAATCTAGCCATTCCCCAATTGACAAATGGTCAAAGGATATGCAAAGGCAATTTACAGATGAGGAAATCAAAGCAATCCATAGTCATATGAAAAATTGTTCTAAATCATTAGTTATAAGAGAAATGCAAATTAAAGTATCTCTGTGGTACTGCCTCACAGCTCTCAGACTGGCCAGTATAACCAGAAAAGACAATGATCAATGTTGGAAGGGATGTGGGAAATCTGAGACACTAATACATTGTTACTGGAGCTGTGAGCTCATCCAACCTGTCTGGAAAGCAATTTCTATTTAGGCCCAAAAGGCAGCAAAAAATGTGCATACCCTTTCCAGCAATACTACTACTGGGTCTATACAATGAAGAGATTATGAAAAAGGGTAAAAATATCACTTGTACAAAAATATTCATAGCAGCCTTGTTTGTGTTGGCAAATAATTGGAAATTAAGTAAATCTCCTTCAATTGGGGAATGGCTTAACAAAATGATGTATGTGTATGTCATGGAAAGCTATTGTTCTATTACAAACCAGGAGAGATGGGAATTCAGGGAAGCCTGGTGGAATTTGGATGAACTGATGCTGAGTGAAATGGGCAGAACCAGAAAAACACTGTACAACCTAACAGTAACATGAGGGTGATGATCAACCTTGATGGACTTGTTCATCTCATCAGCTCAACAATCAGGGACAATTTTGGGCCATCTGCAATGGAGAATACTGTCTGTATCAAGAGAAAGAATTGTGGAGTTTGAACAAAGACCAAAGACAATTACCTTTAATTTAAAAAACCCAATATTTTATTGTATAATTTTGCTATCTCTTAAACTTTATGTTTATTCCTTAAGGGTATGATTTCTCTCTTATCACATTCAACTTAGATCAATGTGTACCATGAAAACAATGTAAAGAGGACTGCCTTCTGTGGGGGTGGGGGGGAGGGAAGCAAGATTAGAGGAAAAATTTTAAAACTCAAAATAAATAAAATCTAAGAAAAAAAGAATGTCAAGGGATCTGATGATCTGATGGGACAAAAAATTAAAGGAATATGGCCTTGCTTTACCAGATTTAAAACTATACCATAAAGTGACAGTCATCACACTTGGCTAGTGCTGGTTAAGAAATAGAGGAATGGACCAGTGGATTATGTTAGATTCAGAAGAAACAATAGTAAATTACTATAGTAATCTACTATTTGACAGACACAAAGACCTCACTACTAGACAAAATTGTTGGGAAAATTGAAAAATATTGTGGCAAAAAGTAGGCATGGACCCACTTCCCACACTTTATACCAAAAGAAGGTCAAAATGAGTACTGGACTTAGACATAAAGGATGATCCCATTGCTCAATTATGGAAAGGGGAGAAATTTATGACCAAACAAGTAATAGCGTACATTATAAATTGAAAAATGGATGATTTTGACTATATTAAATTAAAAAAAGTTTTACACTAATAAAACCAAGGCTTCCAAAATTAGAAAGAAAGCAAAAAGCTGGGAAACATTTTTTCCAGATAAGAGCTCTGATAGAGTTTCATTTCTAAAATATACAGAGAATTGAATCCATTTTATAAGGTTATAAGTCATTCCCCAATTGATAAATATGAAGGATATGAAAAAGGCAGTTTTCAAATGAAGAAATTAAAGCTGTATTTAATCACATGAAAAAATGCTCCATATCATTACTGACTAGAGAAATGCAATTTAAAACAAGTATGTGGTACCACCTCATGTCTCTCAGATTGGTTAAGATGACCAAAAGGGGGAAATGATCATTGTTATAAAGGTCTTGGGAGGATTAGAACATTATTGCTCTGTTGGTGGAGTTGTGAACTACTCCTAAGCCCAAAGAGCAATAGAGCTGTTCATACCCTTTGATCCAATAATTCCAATTCTGGCCTACATCCATAAGAAATCATAAAAAATGGTAAAAGTTCCACACCTTCCAAAGTATTCATAGTAGTCCTTTTGTAGTGAGAAAGAAATGGAAATTAAGGGGCTGCCTATCAATTGTGGAGTGACTAAACAAGTCATGCAAAATATAGTACTATTGTTATATAAGAAACCATGAATGGTTGGACTCTAGAGAAGCATAGAAAGAATTACAGGAACTGATGCTGAGCAAAGGGAACAGGACCAATAGAATATTGCATACATTAACAACAACATTGTGAATTGATTAACTTTGATGGATACAGGTTCTCCCAGCAGTTCAAAGATCTAGGACAATCCTGGGAGACCTGTTAAGGCTAATGCTATCTACATCCAGATGAAGAAAAACAAGACAAAACAAAACAAAATAAAACAAAAAACTACAAAATCCAAATGAACATTATGATCATTTCTTAAAAATATCTCATATTTTTCCTTCCTATCTCATGGCTTTCTTTTTCCTTAATTCTAATTCCTCATATAGAAAATGACTAATATGTAAACATGTTAAACATAATGTTTATGCACAATGTTCCCCAGACTGTTCACTTCTGAGGAGGGAGGGTTGAGGCGAGGGTGGAAGGAAATTATGTAACTTATGTGGATAATGTTGAAAAACTTTTATAACATGCAATTAGAATAATAAAATATAATGTCAATTAAAAAAAGAAAATCAGTTTGTACTTATATAAGTCCTTGAGGTTTGCAAAATACCTTCTTTACAATGTCTTCATTAACATCTTTATTTTGCAAATGAAGAATTTTGCCAAAAAAAGATTGTGACACATAGCTACACCACTTGAGTCAAGGGGTATACAGATACCAGGGGAAATTTGTATTTCTGGTATGAAAGCCTCCAAGTACTTTTTAGAAATGCTTTCCTCCTTTGGTGACCATCTCACTTGCAGCTCCAAGAAGCTATAGTTTATACAGCAGCTACACCCCACATGTAGTCAGATGGGATAAAGTACATTGAGAGTAACTAATAGGCCTCAAACCCATGAGCAAATTAGAAGAGTGTCTACCCTAAGAATGTCCACACTCAGAATGTACCCAAAAGGACACATGTGAACAATTTGCTTCAAGAGGTCATGAAGGCAACCAAAGCAGTCACAATGAGGCATCTTGACACTCTTGAGCTTGGTTAGACACTGAAGATGCCAAGTTTTTCCACTATAAACTGAGCCATTTCCAGTTGTATTGATTTTTATATTGCCACTGTACTTCAATGAACGAGAGAGTGAGGTCAGTGAGTTTGTACAACTGTGATTCACTTAAATTTAACATGCATAAACCAAAAGTCACCTATACCATTTTGCTATTTTTACCTTCCTCAGAGTTTTATGGTGACGTATAAGTAGCAGGTGCTGATACACTGAGAGATATATTTACAACTCTGCATATAGGCAGCTCAGTTCATAGGGTTATCTTCTCAATGGACTAAATCAGCAGTTCGATTTGGGAGACCCCTGAATTTCTAAGCAGATTTTTATAAGGACCATGTTGCTTACCTCCTGGCATGAGGAAGAGGACAGAAAAGGTGTCCTAAATATTGTCTGCTTCATTTAACCTAACACTAACCTGCTTGTATTGGCAGGTAGAGATCCTACCTTACAGTAAAATACACAAAAGAAATGTACAAAAGGGGCAGCTGGGTGGTGCAGCAGATAGTCAGGAGTACCTGAGTTCAAATATGGTCTCAGACATTTAATAATTACCTAGATGTGTGACCTTGGGCAAGTCACTTGACCCCATTGCTTAGCCAAAAATAAAGGGAAAAAATTACAAAAACGTTTGTGAAGAAGATTCCACTCTCCACTGGGACATGGAATGTGCTCATGCTTACAAACAACAAGAAACCCAATAGATTTAACAGTTGTTGTGAAAGAACTCAGCAAGCATTTATCCTAAAGTAGCCCCAAGTAAAACAAATGAAATAGGAAATGAAAGCCAGCTTATCACAGTTGGAGCTGCACACACATTTTTCTAAAGTGGCTGGAATGAAGGAGAGTTCTGTGAAGTTGGCCTAGGTTTTGCAATCAAATTAATCTAGTTAATAAGCTTATATATGGTCCCAAAAGGAAAGAATGACAAATTCTTAATAATGTGATTGCCACTTTCAGAAACACACACTACCAACATCATCAGTGAGTAAACTCCCATGAATTCAAATCCTGATGAGTACAAAGAAAAAAATTATAAGACCTAAAGACCCTCACTGTCAATGTGCCAAAAGACAACAAACTTGTGATTCAGGGTTACTTTAACTCCAGAGTAAGAACGGACTGTCAGTCATGGCAGGGAATACTTGGTAAGATTGGAGTTGGAAACAGCAACAGCAAAATTAAATTAAACTCACTCACTAGTGAAGACTTGTTCATCCCATGTCCTTTTGATCACCAAAACTGTCTTCTATTTATCTAAAAACAATAAAACTTCACATATGTATTCTTGTAGCAAACATTGGAATTTAATGGACTATATCTCTGTAAGAAGAAGACACAGACCAGATGTGAGAGTGATGAAGGTACTGTGTGATGCAAATTGCTGGACCTGTCAGAGACTTATCTTCTTCAAGTTATACATTAGCATTTCATAAGAGCAGTAATCCCAAGGAAAACAACTACTAGAAAACTTAATGTCAACAGATGGTGATTTCTCTGAGTATAAGAGCTTATTGCTAATTTGGAGGGGAAATTGAGCCAGCACACAGTTGGCAACAGTAGAGCAGAAAGGGAATGGGTAACTTTTAGAAATCTGGTGTACAGTGTCACATTTATTTTATTGGACCAGAATACTCTCAAACATCAAGATAGGTTTTATAAAATTATGGAGAAATTCAGAACCTGCTAGACAAAAATTGAGAATTCCATAGTGGTTTATCAGGAATGTAGTTCCTCTTTCTCTAAGAAGGTATTACTTAACTCCATCAAAAGTGAAGGCAAGCTTCTGTGGGGGGTAGGGGTAGGGAAGTAATATTAGGGGAAAAATTGTAAAGCTCAAGGGTGCCAGGTAGGTGGGCACAGTGGATAGGGCACCAGCCCTGGAGTCAGGAGTACCTGAGTTCAAATCTGACCTCATACATTTAATAATTACCTAGCTGTGTGGCCTTGGACAGGTCACTTAACCCTATTTACCTTGCAAAAACCTAAAAAAAAAGTAAAGGCAAGCAAATAGTAACTATTTTTTATACCATAAAGTTTATTTTTATTTTGAAGACCTGTAGTGCATCTCAATTACTTAGTCTTGATGAAGTCACATTGATTAGTGATAAGGTCATGATCCTGGAGAGATGGACTGGACATTTTCATCATGTTCTCAGCAACCCATCATCAACCAGTGCTGAAGGTATTGATCATGTACCTTAGATTGAAGTCATTCTCTCTCTAGCTGAACTTATAACTGAAGAAGTTTTGAGTGCCATTAGCTCATGTGATTCTGATTCTATTTCACAAGGCAAGGAGCCCACTGCTAATACAAAAGTTGACTGAAATCTCATTTTGTAATATCAAAAAGGTAATCCCCCTAAAATTTTAGGAATACCTCCATTTTCCTCTCTATAAAAGAAAATGAAATAAGTTGTCCTGTGACAATCACAAGAGAATCTCTACCTTAGATATTGCTAGCAAGATTCTTGTCAGAGTTCTCCTGAATAGGTTGATCCTTCACCTGGAAGATGATCATTTACATGGGTGCCAATGTGGCTTCGGAAGGAGCTGAGAAGCAGTCAATATGGTACTTTCTGCCCATTAATATCCCCCCCAAAATACTGGGAGTAGAGTATTAATTTGTTTACAGTGTTCATTAATTTGAAGAAGGCGTAAGATATTGCCAATTGTGAGAACTTATTGAATATCAAGATAAAATTTGGTTGCATTGATCAATATTGTACATCAATTTCATGGCAGCAAGCTTGCACAGGTTCTGGATGATTGGACAGTACTCTTGTGCTCTCCCAATCATCAAATGAGTGAAACTCCTCCTATGCTTTTTAACATGATAATTTCAGGAATGTTGTCAAATGCCTTCAAAGAGCATGAAAACAACATCTAGAGTGGCTACTGCACTGATAGTAAACCATTTGACTTGAAAAAGTTACAAGCTAAGACTAAAGTGAAAGGAAAGTTAGTATGTAACTTTTTGCTCACAGATGATTGAGATGCAACAAAATATCAATAAATCCCTTGACATTTGACCTAATTTTGGCTTGACAATTAACACCAAAAAAAAAAATAGATTCTCCACCAGTCAGCACCACACCATTCACATGGAACCATCCATCGATTACAGTAAATGGAAAAATTGTAAACTGCTTATCTATACTTATGGTTAAGTTCATTTACCTTGGCAGTATACCTTCCAGGGAAGTACATGAAATGATTAGATTGATACACACATTTCCATAGCTAGCTCAGTGTTAGGGAGTCTCTGAAGGAAAATATGGGAGAGAAGAGATATTAGACTGCCTTCCAAACTGAAGGTCTACTGAGCCATTTTGCTTACCTCATTATTCTATGCCTATGAAATCTGACAATATACTAATCCCATGCCAAGTAACTGACTTGCTTCTATTTGAATTGTTTAGTTAGATTCTAAAAATCATCTAGCAAGAAAAGACACTAGACACTGAAGTCCTTCCATGAGTTGAGCTACCTAGCATTCAACCTCTACTGCTGATCAGGTTGTTCAAATGCCAAGTGTACATTTGCCTAAAAGACTGTTTTCCAGAGAATTCACACAGGGCAAGCACTAACATGGAGGTCAGAAGAAACAATACATGGACACTTTCAAGATCTCTCTAAAGAACTTTGGAATTGATTGAAAGGCAGTTGAGACACTGGCAGAGGATCATGAACAATTAAAAAGAAAGGTAAGATGTGAACCTTTAAAACCATCTCCACTACAAATATTCCTATAGACCATCTGTGACTAACTTGTGGTAGAGCACTCCAAGTTTGTGTAGATCTAATCAGCCTTATTGCACTTTGACAGTAATTTGCTGGCTAAATTTTGGTACTCCAAGAGAACTGAGGACAAGAACCAACCAACCAATTATGTGACAAGCATTCTTCTAAATGCTGAAGACACCAAAAGAGCCAAAAGAAAATCCCTGCTCTCAAGAAACTTTCAATCCAGTAATGAAGATCAAAAAGAAAGAAAGAAAGAAAGAAAGAAAGAAAGAAAGAAAGAAAGAAAGAAAGAAAGAAAGAAAGAATGATGCTAATAATGAAGATAGCAAATATTCATATAGGATTTATTATATGATAGGCAAAATACCATTATATTTCATTTGATCCTCACAACAATGCTGGGAGGTAGGTATTGTTAGTATCATCATTTTACTGATGGGGAAACTGCAGCAGCTAGAGGCTTAGTGACTTGCCCAGATTCACACAGCTAGTGAACATCTGAGGCCAGATTTGAATTCAATTCTTTGAATACAGGATCAGAACTCTATCCACTTTAGAGAGGATAACTATCAAATATTTAATAGCAGAAAGACATTGAAATTACAGGATTTGGAAAAGTATCCTGGAAAAGATGAAGTTTTGGTTGGGGTTTAAAGGAAAGTCAGGAAAATCAGAGGAGGGAGAGTGTTCTAGGCATAAGAGAAATATCCCCCACACACAGAGACAATACCCAGAGCTAAGATATTGGATGGTTCTGTTTGGAGGACAGCCAAGATGAATGAGTATATGAGAAAGGAGTAAGGTGTAAGAAGAGTGGAAAAACAGAAGTAAAGAGGAGGTTATTACAGGCTTGTAGAGTAAAAATAGAATTTTGTTTTTCAAGAGAAGGGGTTCTGAACCTAAAGTGTATAAACTTTTATTTTTAATGAAAAATATTTTGATACATATATCATTATATTTTATATAATATAAATTTTCCATTTTCATTGTTGTTTTATGTTTGTAATTTTTTCTTCCAACTAGATTGTAAATAAAATAAGTATAATATCCTCAAATGCATAGTACAATGTTGAGTCCAAAGTAAGTATTTGACAAATTCTTCTTTGTCAGCTAATTGAAAAAAATAAGATTAGAAAACTTCAAAAATCTATTGGTAGTAAATCTCCAGTTTGTGGGAAATAATGTAGCTCCGGTTCTACCAGAAATGTAGAATCAATTAATCACAAGACATTTTATAGCATGTGAGAAGGGTTACAAAATTCTTTGTAAAGTTCTTTGTTCTTTATAGATGACAAGATCATCTTGTGAGGCAAATATTACTACTGACCTTTTATAGAATATAAAATTGAGTCTCAGAGAAATGAGCTCATGTTCAAATATTTGATTGGGTTGGTATTTGAACCCAAGTCTCCTAATGTCATCTAATGAATATCCCCACTTCATTGTCTTCCCCAGATCATTTTTTGATATCCTGTAAAATCTTGTCTTAGGTGCAAATGTTAGTGCTATCTTTTTTTGAAATAGACAAATTAAATGACTTTGTCAGGATACTTTATTCCTTCAAGAAAATGAGAAGGTTCTCTTTGTAATGAGAACAGAAGTACACTGACATTTTCCCTAATTGTAATTTCCTAACAATTAGTCTTCATACCTATTCAGTTTTCTTTGCCCAACATTTAATCACCGTGTCCAATTGGAAACTTAATAAATATGAAATGCTAACAATGGTAGATTTAAAACAATGCAAGATACTTCTAAATAAAGAGGAAATTAAACCAATCCTAAAAACAGTCATTGAGTCTCGTTTTTTTAAATAGGTGTATCCTTGGTTCTTTGGAGATTCAATATTGGATAAAAAAGTAATGTTGTTATAAAAAGACACAAAGAGAATAAGTATTATAAATTTATACAGAAATAGAATTAAGACTTTTCAATGTAATTTGTTTATGGGCTGATAGCTCAGAAAATATTCCATGTTCAAACAGGAAAATATATATTTTTCTTGAATTTTGAGAACAACTCAGATTTTACAAAATAGAAAATGCGCAAAAACAAAGGTCTGGCAAAGAATCAAAATAGATTAAAAGCATTGAGTTTATGGGCTTTTTCTCCATCTTCCTACATTTGAAACTCCTCCCTTTTTCCATCTGTCAAGTCAAAGAGATTTTATGAAGCCAGCTAATTTTTGTTATAACAAAGAAGGATCATATGGCAAGAAATATGAGAAATCTATTTATGGTCTTTTAACCAAAAGGGGGAAAAAACTCAAATCAACAAAGTCATATCCATGGTGTAGATCTCCATACTGAATTTTCTATATAGTTATCTTCATATAATACAGATACAGATAATATAGTAGGTCCTCTGGATCTCTTTGTAATTTTTTAACTCTATCGCATATGTTACTTTGACCTCAGAGGACACTATAATCCCAAATAATGAACAATATTTGCCCCTTCTACAGATCACTCATCTTTAAATTGTTAGGCAGCTCATAAACATTAATTAAAACTCTAGATTTCCTTTTAGTATAACTGGTCTGGTGAAGCTAAGAGGTTATCCAAGGTTGCAAGGCCTATAAATCATGGCAATGTCAAGAATTAAGGAGTAATGGGTGTATGATGTAAATTCAGAACTAAAAATGTCTCCCAAATCAAGCAAGACTGACAAGTGAATACAATTTTAGATCTTGATACTTCTAATTAATTAAAAAATGTAATGTGTGGCATTACTGTGTAATGGCATTACTGGCAAATGTGTACTAAATATAATAGATATTATAATACTACTATTAAATGTGATAAAATTGTCATATGAAATCATCAGTTGATCCTAGATGAGCTTCCCCCCTTCTAATAGTTATATTCAATGAACATTCATCAAGCATCTGCTATGTTCAAGGCACGTGAACCATAATACAAGAGGTTATATTGTGTGATAACTAAAGAGAACATCTAGCTCAAAACCCTAATTTTTCATATACGTAATATGAGAACAATAAAGGTTGTATTCTTCCTAAGGCCTCATGGGTAGCAATTGCAGAATAGTTGTAGAGTCCCACTGACCTATCTTTCCACTTCTATCCTTAAGCATCCAAGCACACCAGCCCACCTTCTTCTGTCTTTCTCTCCCTCTTCCCTGCATAGCAGATGATGAGTTAGGTTCCCCTTAAATGAGGAGGCAGTCAAACCACTCTGTAAGATTCCTGCAGATATCAAGAGTGGTTATATCTCTGTAAATTTTCCAGGTCTAGCAGATGTACTTCCATAGTCATCCAGTTCATAAGAAAAGAGAAGAAACTGCTCCCTTACATTAGGCACTCAATTGAGAAGAGGGAAATGGCAAAAGGCATACTATTCATTCAGTTCCCTTCTCTTTTTACAAAAGTCAAATAAAGACAAGAAGCATACCTAAAGTGACCTCTATGTGTTAAGCATTGGGTATAAAAAGAAAAACCAAAAAGCAGTCATTGGTCTCAGGGCTCTTATGATATACTGAGGGGAGTCAATAAATAAATAACCATGTAAAACAAGAAATGATTTTGGATTAATTGATGATAATTTCTCTTTTTAAAAATTATTTATTTATTTATTTTGAATTTTACAATTTTCCCCCTAATCTCACTTCCCTCTCTCCACCCCCCAATGCCCAGTATAAGGCAGTCTGTTAGTCTTTACATTGTTTCCATGGTCTACATTGATCTAAGTTGAATTTGATGAGAGAGAAATCATATCCTTAAAGGAAGAAAAATAAAGTATAAGAGATAGCAAAATTATATAAGATAATGTGTTTTTTTAATTAAAGGTAATATAATAGTCTTTGGTCTTCATTCAAACTGCATAATTCTTTCTCTGGATACAGATGGTATTGTCCATCATAGATACCCCAAAATTGTGCCTGATTGTTGCACTAATGGAATGAGTAAGTCCATGAAGGTTGATCATCACCCCTATGTTACTCTTAGGGTGTACAATGTTCTAGTTCTACTCATCTCACTAAGTATTAATTCATGAAAATCCTTCCAGGCTTCCCTGAATTCCCATCCCTCCTGATTTCTAATAGACCAATAGCATTCCATTACATACATATACCACAGTTTATTAAGCCATTCCCTATTAATTGAAGATAATTTCAAAGAGGAAGCATTACCAATAACGTACACTGGGAAATATTTCTTATGGAAGCTGAGATTCAATCTAAGACTTCATGAAAGACAAAGAAGCTAGGATGTAGAAGTGAGGAAGGAGAACATTTCAGTATAAATTATAACCAGTGAAAACACATGACCTTGAGAGATAGATTATCTTGTGAAGGAAAACTTGAATTAAGAACCAGGTCTTGTGTTGTACTTTTTGTGTCTCAATTTGAGCTCTGGCTTATTGGAAAGATATCTACCTTGTTCAACCTCCCTATGGAATTCTGTTTCCAGATTGAAGCATATCAATGAATGATTTTAAAAAAGCATGAAGTTCTTTTTCTGTGCCTAATCCCTCTTAATTCCTTTGTTGATTATTTCCAATTTACCCCATCTTTGATGATGATGATGATGATGATGATGATGATGATGATGATGCTTGTCTGTCATTCTCAAAAATGACCTTGACATCAGGGGAGGTGATGCCATAACAAGCACACGAATTGAATTTGAATGAGGAGGTGTTGTGCTAAGTCACCAGTCTCGTGTTCTTCTCCAGCATCATCTGAATCCAGTGGCCAGATATGAATCAGGACAACTGGGCATGACCCTGGATGCAAAGGAATTGGGTTTAAGTGACTTGCCCAGGGTCACATAACTATTAAGTCTCTAAGACTGGATCCAAACTCCTATCCCCCTTACTCCAAGGACAGTGTTTTATTATTCACTGTACAACCTAGCTTTCCTATCCCATATAGTTATATATTATCTCCCCTAATGGATGGTGAATATCTCAAAGGAAGGAATTGTTTTTGCCTTTCAGTTGTTGTTGTTGTTGTTTAGTCTTTTCTGTACTGGCTCTCTCTGACCCCATTTGAGGTTTTCTTGGCAAAGATATTGAAATACTTTGCTATTTCTTTCTCTAGGAAACTGAGGCAAACAGGGTTAAATAATTTGCCCAGGAAAGATGTCCACATGATTCCGGTTCAGTGTTCAGTGGCTACACTGTGCCATCTAACCACCCAGAACATACTTAATAAATGATTATTTACAGGTTTTCCAACACTATGCTAAATTCTGGAGATAATTTCAATGCAAAATCAAAGGCAGGGGTGGCTAGGTGGCACAGTGCATAGAGCACTGGCCCTGGAGTCAGGAGTACCTGAGTTCAAATTCAGCCTCAGATACTAATAATTACCTAGCTGTATGTCCTTGGGCAAGCCACTTAACCCCATTTGCCTTGCAAAAACCTAAAAAAAATAAAAGCAAAGGCAGTTCTTACCCTTAAGGTTTTCATTGGCAGGGAAAGGAAGAAATCATGAATATAGGAATAATAGGCAGAGAGAAATCTTTTAATTTGGAAAGTTGCTGAAAGGAGGAGCAGACTTGATGAAGTCTGCCAACCTTAGTAGTAGTAGTAGTAGTAGTAGTAGTAGTAGTAGTAGTAGGGTGGTGGTGGTGGTAGTAGTAGTTGTCATTCTCGTAGGAGAAGTTTAGCAGCTTCCTTAAATGGAGGATATAGGAGTAGGTCTGACGTCTACTTACACTATCCCTCCAACTAGAGGGCAAGGCCCCAGAACAAGTGATATTGAGGAAATATAAGTTTCAGAGTAGATATTATCTTGTGATGATAAGTTTCTGGAAATCATGAAGTCTAGGACAAAAGAAAATAATGAATTATCTATATTGTTTAATTATATCAGTAATTTTCTACAAAACTGGACCAAGCTTAAACAGTCAAATAAATTCACTTAGTCATTTTTCTTGGCAGATCAAGTTCACTTGTCATTTTTGGAAGACAAACAAGAAATTTATACTTTGCACCCAATTCTTCTTTTGGTGACTGGATTTTAACTGTCCCATTTTTGACTAGATACCAACCACTTTGGAATGTCCCATAAGTTTTTCACATTTATCTATGAGAGGACAATAAAGTATGATTCCTCAGAATCATTTCCATCACCATAGGATTGTTGATTTAGAACTCTAAGGGTAAAAACTTCAGGTTAAATTGTTACTTGCCCAAAGTTATATGTACAACAAATGACAGATGCTAAATTTGAATCCAAATCTTTGGACTAGAAAGCCAGAGCTTTTCCCCATGGAACTGTTCACTTTTATCTTCCTTTTCTTCCAGTGTCCTTAAAAATCAAGGAAATAAGAAGCATGATCATAATTACATGGGAATGGATAAAGCTGAGTCACTATAGTAGAAAGTGTTGCTGGCTGTCCCCAACTGTTATTTAGAGGAATTTAACATCTAGTGTTTATTATTCCTATATGCTCAAATAATCTGCCATCTTGAAAAAAAGTTTAATTGTCCTTTCACATTTGGGACCACAGTTTAAAGAAATTCAGGGGAAAGGTCAGTATTATTTTATTTCAACTGCTCTGTTCACCTCTCTCCTATTCACATTATTACATTCAGAGAGAGTGTCAAATCTCTCTGTATTTCAGGTCAAAATAACTCAAAGCCAAAGTCAAGCTGTAATCATTGAGGAAGTTATCTTATGGAAAGTTATCATAACAATAATTATCATGATTTTTCCTTTAAAAAGTATTTCTTTGCTAAATAGTTTCAAAATAAAGCTAATTTCAAAATGGAAGTTCAAAAAGAAAACTGGGGTTTCTCATTTATTTTTCTTTGGCAAACAGTGTATTCACAGATGGTGTGGATATTTTGACATTCCAAGCTATAGCATCTCTATTTATGATTCTCTGTCTTGGAAATCTCTCTTGTGGTTAGACCACATTTTGTACACTTCCTATGATTGACATATGATCTGAGCTCAGCCAGTGCAAGGGGGCAGCCACATGACATATCATCAAGACTGTAGGCATTTGCCAAGAAGTTGGAAAAGACAATTTCACTGGTAATGAAGAAAATTTGGGCCCAGATTTTCAACCAACCAAGAACTCCATTTGGAGAAAACAAAGATGTGACACTCACAGAGAATCAGTAAGGACCTAAAAGAAGATTTTTTTAACTGTGCTGGTCAGGTAGGGATGTCATCATGTAGTGGTACTTCCCTAAGGATATATTAACCTGACTTGGAGGAAACCACAAATTTTCTTCATAGTCAGATTTTTGTTAAGATGGTCCCATATGTACATCACATTGTCAAAAGATTTATCCCCCCCCCCTTTTAAGAAGACATGAACTACACTACATCAGTGGCTCTGAAAAAAAGAATATAACTATACTGTGTTGAAATGAGGGATTGGTGATGACACATTTCCATTTTTCACCCTGCAAGTATTAGGCAGCAAATTTGTAAATAGGATTTGCTGAATTGCAAAAGTCACTTGGGAGCAGTACTTAAATACCTCATTACTTGGAGAGGCAGTATGGTCTAATGATTAGGGCACTGGATGGGAGTCAGAAAAGCCTGCATTTATATATTCTAGCTCTGATACCCATTGTGTGACAATAAAGTCATTTATTCTCTTTAAATCTAGTTTTTTCCACTCTATATAAAAGGGGGTTGAAATATTAATTTTAGGAAGTTCCTATAAGATTGCTATGACATTTAAGAGAGATAAGGTTAAAAAGTATTTTGTAAACTTTAAATTATTATATGAATACTTGTTGTTGTTGCAGTGGAAAACCTTGTAAAACCTTCAGGGTACTAAATGTAAAGGGAGAATTCAGCAACTTGTTGAATTTGGTTACTATGGAAAGTCAGCCTGAATAATTCCAATCCTCTGGGGGAAAGCTTTCCATCAGAAATCTCCTGCAGTTAAGTTAATAACAGCAACTGAATAAAAGACAAGTCAGACAATAGTATAATCTCTGCTAACTTGATCTAAATGAACAAAACTATGAAAAAAAGTTATATATATTAGAATTTCTTCATTCTTTTCAACTCATTAATCCAAAATATGTTTGGAAGAAAAATGTTTTTTACAGAAATTACTCATTTCATTGAGGAGGAAAATGAGAATTTGAATAATGGCAACTAGCTATTGAAAAATTAAACTTTGCTCACTGTCTATGGCATATCTTTCAACTCTAACAAAGGAAAAGTCAACTTCAAAATAAAATACAGATATATTCATTAAAACCCCCAAATCTTAACAACATTGTGAGATGATCAGTCTTGATGGAAGCAGATCTTCTCAGCAGTTCAGAGAGCTAGAACAACTATATTAGACTGGCTATGGACAATGCTATTCCCATCCAGAGGAAGAAAAAAAAACAACCCTTTAGAATCTGATGAACACTATATAAAAATTATCTCTTATGTATCTCTTTCCCTTAATACTAATTCCTCATGAGGAAAATGACTAATCTGTAAATATGTTTATCAAAAATATGTATATGCAGTACTAATTTGGCTGTTCACCACTGAGGGGAGGGAGTGGGAAAGGAGAATGGAAGGAAAATTTTTTAACTTAAAAATGTACATGTGCATATGGATGAAAAGGTAAACAAATAAATAAATATATATTTTTTAAAAATCCCCAGAATCACACAAATAATTCCTTTAAAGCTTCCCCTCATTCTTATCATTTTAGGAATATATAGGCTATGTCTATGGAAAATTAGATTCTGGTATGGGAAAACCTGCCAGTTCCCCCCAGCTGTTTACTTTATACAGATGTAGCAAAGTTAAATCAATTATACAAGCAATCCAAATAGACTATTAAAAAGCCAGAAAATAACATTACACATATATTAAGTGCCTACCCTATATAAAAGCATTTATTAGAATCTGTTATCAGTGAACTGAGAGTCAGGAGACCAGAGTTTAAATGGTGCCTTTTGCTTCTAAGAAATAGATGAGAGAGAGAGAGAGAGAGAGAGAGAGAGAGAGAGAGAGAGAGAGAGACAGAGACAGAGACAGAGACAGAGACAGAGACGGAGAGATTATGGAAGAAGGGAGAGAGAGATAGAGACAGAGGGAAACTGAGAGAAATGGAGTAGTACACACACACACACACACACACACAGAAACAAACACACACAGAGTCATCCAACTCCTTACCCAGAAAGATCTTATAAATTTCACATATAAACAAATAGACACGAAGTGATTGAAAGAGGTAAGGAGTACTAACCAACAGAAAAATATGTAGGAGGAGACATCTGAATTGAGATTTGACCAAAGATGAGAATTTCAAAAGGAAAAGAGGAGGGACAACCACATTACAACCATAATGGATGGGTTGGGTAAATTCACAAAGGAAGGAGATGAAAATGTGAATAATAGAGAACATCCAGGAGCAGGCTAATTTTGCTAGTACATAGACTGTAAGCAAAGAAATAACGTAAAATGAGACTTGAAAGGTAGGTCAGAGTAAAAGTATATAGAACTTTAAAATAAAAGCCATTTATGTTGTATATATCTGATAAATGCTTAGTATTTTCATGGGGTATCCCCAATAAAATGTGATTTCTTTAACAACAGAAACTGTTTTTTGCCTTTCTCTGCATCCCCCAAACACTGAGCACAAGGTCGTCCAGAGTAAAAACTAAAAAATATTTGTTGACTGACTGAGAAATTGTTGAGTTTCTATTTTATTGTAGAGGTGACAGGGGCCTTTAGAAGACTTCTACAAAGAGAAATCTATTAACCACATTTGTTACAAGACTTCCCAAATGTCTGAATTGATCAACAAGTCTTTACTGAGCACATATTGTTTGCCAAGGAGACATATATTTTGCCAAGTACAATGCCAGGTGGTAGGGATTCAGAGACAAAAATGAGACAGTTCCTCTCCCCAAGGAGCTATCTTCTACTAATATGAAGGATGAGGAAAAGGGGAAAAAGAAAGATGATTGCAAGGTCAAAACTGCAGAAAAATACTAATGTCATCAAGGGTAACAGAAGTTAGGAGAAGTCACAGTTTTAGGGCAAAAGAAGATTAGTTCTCCTAAGAATATATTGAATTTGAGATGCTGTTGGAATGTCCAAAAGAATTGTCTTTGTGGAAAGAAAGTTCAAGAAAGAAATTAAGGCTTATAGAAAAGGTAAATAGTGGATAGAAAGATGACCTTGATGGTAGGGTGATCTTAGTTAAAGTCTCAACTCTGACATGTTGACTTTGTGACCCTGAGTTAAATTAAATCACTTAACCTAAAAGCATTTGGTTGACATGGTGGATAGAATTCCAGGCTATTGGTAAGAAAATTCATTTTTCTGAATTCAGATCCAGCCTCAGAAACTTATTATTTGAGGGACCCTGAGAAAGTCACTTAACCATGTTTGTCTCAATCTATAAAATGAGCTGGAGGAGAAAAATGGTAAACCATTCCAGTATCTTTGCCAAAAAAAACCTCAAATGGGGTTGTGAACAGTCAACAAAAGGAGAGGAGATAGCCTATGTGGAGGGATATTCCAGAGTGAGCAGACAACAAAATTAGGAGGATGTTGCAGGGCAACGTCTTAGACATTCAAGGAAACTCCAGGATGAGCCAGCAATAGAGAGGTCCACAATAGAGAATGAAGACTAGACCAGCCTGCCATTGGAGTTAACAGTAAACTTTGGAGAAAGCACTTTTAGTAGATTAATGGATGTATAAAAATATTTTTTCTGCTTTTGTTAATGAGGAAGGAAACTAACAATGGGAATCTCTTTCTTAAAGGAAGTGACACTTGAGAGAAATCTTGAAGGGGGTTCACAGTTTCCAGAGAAAGATATAAGAAGGGAGAGCTATCCAGGTATGGGGTATAGAATGAAGAGACACAAATATGGGAAATTAAATATCATCTGCAGGGAAAAGAAAATAATTTTGGTTGGTTGGACTTAGAGTAGGGTGGAGTAGAAATATATCATCAACCTGGAATGATACGTTTGAGTATCATCATGAAAGGCTATAAATGCCAAACAGAAGAGTTTAAATTTTTATCTAGAAACATTTGGGAGTCAGTGGAGCTTTATAAACAGGGGAGTTTCATGATCAGACTATTTTCTTTAGAAATATAATCAGGCAATTATGTGGAAGATGAATAGGGAGAGGAAAAGAGAGATGCACAAACATCATTTTGTAATCTATTGTAGTGAGATTCAGGTGAATTATTTCACAAAACTTAAATCAGGATACTTATGGTGTAGATGGAGAGAAAGGGACCCATGTGAGAGGTGTTGTGGAGGTACATTGATAAGACTTAGCAGGGGTTTGAGTATAAGGTATGAATGAGTGTACAGAGTTGAGAATAAATCTTAGAAGAATGGACAAGTGGAAAAGGTAATGGGGTATGTTTTGACCTAGTTGAAATTGAAATATCTATTAGATATCCAAGTATAGATGTCTCATAAGTAGTTATAGATACAGAGGTAGAATCAAGAGAGAAATTGGGGTACAATTGCATAGGATTCTGGAATCATCTGCATTGAGAAGGTAGTAAAACTATGAGAGTTGATATGAGAGAGGCAAAAAGACAGACAGATCAAGATAGAAAAAGAAAGAGAGGAAGAGAAGATGGCAAGAAGCAACCTTGGGAGTACACTCAAGGTCCAGTAAAATATATTAAAGAGGCAAGAAACTAGGATGTTTGTAGGCAGTAAGGAAGTCAGAGAATATCAAAAACTAGAGATGATAGTGATGAGATAATCGAGGTGAGAAAATAGAAGAAGAAAAAGAGGACGAGATTGAGGATGAACCAGAAGGGAGGGAGAGCACGAAAATGATAAAAAATGCAAGATCCCAGAAATGATGGGAAGATACAGGATAAAGGACATGGAGTGATAGGACCTGGCAAGGAGAGGGGCTATAGTTGTCCTTAAGGATCAGTACAAGTAAAGTGGGTGGAGGGAAGCATCTCTCTGTCTCTGTCTCTCTCATTCTATACATATATGTGTGTACATATATTTCATATGCATGTACAAGTATATGTGTATAGATATGTATGCAGGTGAAAAGGTATGTGCACATACACATTCATGTGTGTATATAATAATGGTAATTAATATGCCATGCATTATTCACAATATAAACATTTAAGGCTACACTTATAAAATTCATGATCTTAATGGTGATTTAAATGAATTGGTAACATATTTTGCTATACTACATGCAAAATATTAAAAAAAAGTGAACTAAGAGTTAGATCTGGTACAATGGAAAAGATCAATGTCAAAATAAGTGAGCTCAAATTGTGCCTGACTCATTTCCTGTGGGACCTTGAGCAAGTGATTTAACCTCTCTGGGTCTCAGTTTCCTCATCCATAAAATAATGGGGTTAAACTTCACAGCCCCTGAAGTCCCTTCCAGTCTAAACCCCTATATTCAAAGGTGCCTACTTGATCCAGAATGCAAGGAAGATTCTTCAAGCCCCAAGGTTCCAAGGCTATGACAGTGATCCCACAGTCAACTGGTCTTCAGGCAGTATTACAGCTAGGCTTACTTAACTGAATACTTGAATAAGACAATTTCATTCTTCGTTTTACATTATAACCATTGTATGGAAATTCTTTTTTTCCCATTTAATCAAAATCAAAAGCACTGCAGCTTAAGGTCATTTTATCTTGCTTCATATTTACAGAAATAGACTTACGAAAGAAAGTTCACACTTATCCCCTAATCTGACACATTGATCTATTCTCTTATGTAGTATCTAATGTCTAAGGATGATTTCTTTCATCTTGACAGCTATATTTTCATGTCATCATATTAGTCTCCCTTCCAGCTTTGTGTCACCTGCATAAATTGATAAACATGCCACATATACCTCTTTATACAAGCAGTTGGTTGGAATTTTTTATGTTAAATTGATTTTTGAATCATTTTTCAGTGTGTCTGATTCTTGATGGCCCCAGTTTGTTTTTCTTGGTAAAGATACTAGAGTAGTTTGCCATTTTCTTCTCCAGCTCATTTTATAGATGAAGAAACTGAGGCAAAAAAAGGTTCCATGAATTGCTCAGGATCACAAAGTTAATAAGTATCTGAGGCCAGATTTGAATTCAGGATAAAAAGTCTTCCTAACTGGCACTCTATAAATTTCACCTAAATTCCCTCAAATATATTAAATTACACAGTCAAAATAAAGATTTCTGGGATATTTCACAGGATACTTCTTCCAAGCTGATGTTGAACTGTATCTGACTCTTCAATCAGTTCAAACCCATTTGATACAAGAATAACATGAGAGATTTTGACAAACATTTTTTAACAATCTAATTAAATTATATATGACAGGTTCCTGCTCTAACTGCCTTTTCTTCTTAATATTGTCTTTTTTTTTGTAATATCATAGAGCCCTGCTCTTCTGTCTTCAAAATACTAATCCACTCTCTGTCTCCCTCCCAGGGAAATTACTTATTTAAAGTAGTAGCTCAGAGTGGGGGGAAACTTTCAGTGATAATCAAGCTTTATCCTGACAGGTGGAATGATGAAATCACTTATTAATTTTATATTGAATGATAACATTAGATCTTTTCATCAAAGAAAGATCTGAAATTTGAAGGGTTTCTTTACTATCTTGGCCATGAAGACAGCTATTGTAAATTGAACTTAAAGGCTTTGTTGGCCTTGGTTCTAATTACATAACTATGGGCTGGTAGCATTTCCTGTAGTGGTTTGCAAACATAAAAGAAAGTCATCATTCTGCCCACACACTCAGAATATCACACTGTTATGTGATATTTTCATGTTAAGATTTTTTATCTGCTGGCATACTTTTATGTAAGCTATTCACCCTTCCATTGATGAAAGGAGATTTCCAGACAATAGATATTTTTATAGCTCTGTTTATGTAATGGTACTGGCAATAGAAAAACATGAAACCAAATGCTCAATACAAGATGAAGAGAAAATAGAAAGTGAGTGAAGAGGGGTTGGTGGAGAAGTAAGGATGCCCCCCATGGGGATTATAAGTCATATTAGTTGTTTCGAGATATTTCCACTGGTGGTTCTGTTACAAATAGGAGAATATCTTGTGGAAAATATTTCATCAATATCAAAACTCAGAGAGTATTGTAAAAGTGCTTCCTCTTAAGCCTTTCCTGAGGCTGTGCCTTTTTGAAGCTGAAATGTTTAGGAAAGCACATACTCTTGAGGTTAGTTACATCAAGTTGTGTCTAACCAGTGATCTGAAATAAATAAAACGCTTCCATGCAAATGTACTTTACCACAGTCAATGTTTTTGATTTTCCTCCCTTTAGACATATAATGTTTCCAAACTCATCTGAACAAATATATTTATTGAGTACCAGAAGTTTACCTAGTATTACTGTTGCCCATTTTATCCATTTCCTTTGCAGTTGACTACTATTAGGATTAATCATTTTCAAATCTTAATATTTTACTTTTAACAATAAAACATAATGAGACAATGCCCAGTTTGCCAAGAGATAAAACTAAATCAAAATCAACATATGGAGTGGCTAGGTTGCACAGTGGATAAAGCACCAGCCCTGGAGTCAGGAGTACCTGGGTTCAAATCCTGTCTCAGACACTTAATAATTACCTAGCTGTGTAGCCTTCAACAAGCCACTTAACCCCATTGTCTAGCAAAAAAACCTAAAAAAAATCAACATATAATTTCATAAGAGGGACGTAAGTATATGAGGACTGCAGAATTAAAGTAGATCTTTTCTTTACTATTTTTAGGAAAGGTCCCATTTCATGCTTTTTGATGGAAGAAAGCAAGTACTTGAATTTGATTTTCATATGGAAAACAAATGATAGGTATGTGTGAGCAATAATTCACTGTGGGGGGGTGTAAATTAGACACGAATTGTGCTTTAACTTTTTCAGCTCGGTACACTGAAGCAGAGGTTGGTCATTATGGTTATTGAAAAGTCTTCAAGTCAAAAAAATTTCATCACTCATAAGAAATGTCCTATGACCCTTCCTCCCTAAAATAAAAATGAATGTATGCATGGTCAAAGACCAATTTGTGTTCAAAGAACAGTGGGAAAAGCTGGATCTGGAGTCAGAAGTCATGGATTGGGATTGCAGTTCTATCTACCATTATATGACCTTGGGCAAGTTGGTTAATTCCTCAGTTTCATTTTGATTATTTTCAAGAGCAAAGAACAACAACCAGTCAATCCTTATCTGCAAAATGATGGAATGGATAATATCCAAAGTCCCTTCTGATTAGGAATCTCTGATCTCATAATTCTTATAGAGTGAAAAAACAAATCAAATCATAAATCACAGAGCTAGAAAGGACTTTAAGACATTGTTTGTTCCAACCCCTTACATGCAGGAAAGTGGGGTATTATTTTGATACTCCAATGCCTATTTTAAGTATTTCTGCTCAGGGTAATTGGAGATTTAAGCAGAAATAGTTGTGCTTCCTGGGAAGCCAGGTAGCATAGTTCTGGTATAAGGAGACACATCTTCCTGAGACCAAATCTAGCCTCAGAAACGTATTAACTGTGTGACCCTGAGGAAGTCACTTGGCCCTGTTTGCCTCAGTTTCTTCATCATCTGTAAAATGAGCTAGAGAAGAAAATGGCAAACCACTACAATATTTTTGCCAAGAAGACTTCAAATGGTCTCACAAAGTGTTGTATACAACTAAACAAAAAGAAAAAAAAAGTTGCATTTCATTAGGTAACAACCCAAATGATGAAATACTGAACTTTAAAATCAAACCTTGAGCATTCCTATCATCCATCTCATCTTAGGTTTCTATTTTTGTTCTCTTAATCTACCTTATTATAAATTAAGACTTACCTTACCTTACCCAATTTTCTGGAAGGGAAATTTAGAGATATGATGGGGTCCTTATGAGAAATTTAAAAAAAACAAAATAAAAAATGCCACTTGATGGCCTAGTCATTTCTAGACAACCATCTGGCATTAATCACAGATATTTCCATGCTGACCTGCAACAATTCTTCTCCCTATGTGTTACCTATATAATTCTGTATTCAAAATATGATTATTATTTTTAATCACATTTTGGTCAAAATAAGGAGTGAACTAGCACCATCTCTTCTGACAAAGGAACAACACAATAACTTTACCTCTTCCCTTCCCTAAATCAAGAAAGAGAATATGAATTCCCTGAGAATGGAAAAGGTGCAGAATGTTTAGAATTCACTTTTCCAGAAACATTTAAAAGAACTAACCATTATCTTGTCAGGATGGATCACATAGTTATATATTTAGATGAGACATAAGCTGTAGAAGTACAAGGTTACTGTACAGTCTGGTGATAGGATAATATATTGAGGTTCCTTCTAGTCCTATGACTTACAGATAAGTATGGATGGGTGTACTGTAACTTGATGCCATCTTCTCTAAGTCTGACAAAGGAAGTTGGTATCTGATTTAAAAATGGTTCTTTTCTACCATTCAAAAAAGGCTTTGATAATCATCACAATTTTTATCACTTAATTATCAGTCATACTTAAGGAGCTGTCATTTCTTAATCACAAAGAGTTTGTTTACTATTTCCATGGCAGCCTTCCAGTTTTTGTAAATGACCTGCAAACAATACTCAAAACATGGATAATAACACTAAATACATCAAATTATTGCAAGATATGTTAATTTGGCTATCCATTCTATAAAGGAGGGCTTAAAGCTTTTTTATATCACAGATAATTATATATATATATATATATATATATGTGTGTGTGTGTGTGTGTGTATGTACATATGTGTGTGTATATATAAATAACACTAGAGATTAAAGGGAAGGACATATAAAAAATAAATTTTGAAGACATGAGCCTACTTTCAAGGAACTTATATTCTTAGTTGTCTCAGTTTTTGATTTAACTATATATTAATTAGGTCACCATTAATTTATCAATCTTAATTCCCAGTAAAACCATAGTTCATCAATAACCATTTCAAAATTTCCCTAATAAATTCCTAATAGCTCTTCCCCAGATTTGGTATTTAATTTCCCAAATCCATGCATTCACACATTCTTTTCTTTCATCACATCTCAGAATTTTTTTTTTTGAGGCAAAGTTAAGGGTCACACAATTAATAAATATCTGAGTTAAGATCTGAACTCATGTCCTCCTGGTTTCAGAGTTAAATCCACTGAGCCACCTAGCTGAATCCTTGATTCCCTATGACATTTAGCTCAGACACCATGTCACATATGAAACTTTCCCTGAATTTCCCAGTTTCTCTGCCTCCCTCCTTGGGTTTCAAATCATCTTGTGCTTACTTCTATAGACAGATTGTTTATTTCTTATTATATTGTAAATCACTTGAGTCAAGGATTGCCTCTCTATTTTCTTTTTAAATCCCCAGCCCTTAGTATGCTGCCTTGAATATATTTGGCACTCCATAAATATTTTGTTGGATAGAAATAAATTGACGCTTTCAAACATAATATATTGGGAATATGTTTTGAATGTTGTTCTGTGCTCAAAATAAGACAGAAGTTAGGTTATTTCTGAATGTATCATGAAAGTTTTATGCATAAAATTTTAGAAAACATTTTTCCCAGAATAACATTAGAATCTCAGTCTGCTATTGTTCCAAGAAAAGAAAGCTGAAAAAAGGTTAAGAGTTTTTTTAAGGGAGAAAATTACAATGTAACATGATATGATTGTGCTTTAACAAAAATTATGAAAAGGTAGATTCATTGGTATCTGTGGATATTTGAATAAAGTGATGCAGAGTTAAGTGAGCAGAATCAGCTTCATACCCTTATTATCTGTGTAATAATGAGTAAGTCACTAAACCTCTATTTTTCTGTTTCTTTATCTATATCATGGGAATAATAATAGCACCTATTTCACAGGGCTGTTGTGAGGATAGATACTATTTGTGAAATTTTATCATAATATCTACCATTATATAAATATCAGCTATACTTATTATAATTATTATTATTATCATTATAAATTAATCATGAAGAAAATGATGGAGAGGGGAGAACAAGATAGCAGTTTTTAAGCTTTTGAAGATCTGTCTTTTGGAAGACAAAGCAAACAATCTTCTTGGCCTCGGGAGGTAGGATTAGAACTAAGGGGTGGAAACTGTTGTGAGGCAAACTTACTTTTGACCTATGGGGGAAAATATTCCTTACAATTAGAACCTTGAAAAAGCAGAAGGGATTGACTTGGAGGTGGTACCTTCCCTTTCAATGGAAATCTTTACACAGAGGCTAGATGAACATTTATCTGTAATGTAATAAAATACAATCTTGTGGATTTGGAGGAATGCTGTCCCATTTGTTGCCCCCTGGAGGCTATCTCCAGTCAATGCATGTATTTGAGAGAATGATTTGAAACAGCTCCACCAGAATTCCATAACAACAATTTAAATTAAAAAAAAAAAAAAGAACAACAACTTTTATTTAGAACTTAAAAGTTTGCAAAGGGTTTGAAAATACTACCTGATCTGAGCCCCCCCCCACAATAAGCTTGGGAGGAATAGTGGGGGGGGGGGACTTTTGTCAATGTTTTTAAAGGATATGGAATCTGAGACAGAGGTAAAGTTGCTTACTCAAAGTGACACAGCTAGTAAATATCTTGAGATCAGTTTGAACTTAGGCCTTCCTGATTCTAAGATCACTACTTTGTCACCTGGCTTCCACTAGGCAACTATTTTTGTCAAAAAAATAGGAAGGGTAGGATTGAAGGGAGGGAGGGAAGGAGAGAAGAGGAAGAAGGGAGGGACAAATAAAGCAAAAGAGGGAGGGAAGGGAGGAGGACTGAAGGAAGGAACAAAAGAAGAAAGGAAGAAAGAAAAAAGGAAGAAGGGGGAAGGAAGAAAGACAAGGAAGAAAGATGGAAAGAAGGAAGAAAGAAGAAAGGAAGAGAAGCAAAAAAGTAAAGAAGGTAGGAAGAAAGGAAGGCAGCAGTATTTATTAAATATGTAGTATATACCAGACACTATGCTAAGTCCTTTATGAATAATGTCTAAGTCAATCCTCAAAACAATTTTGGGAGGTAGGTGCTATTAGTTGTCGTTTTACAATTGAAAAAACTAAGCTTGTCAAAGGTTAAATGACTTGCACATGGTAAGATAACAAATAAATGTCTAATGTAGAATTTGAACTTGAGTCTCCTTACTACAGGCAAAATACTTCTACCCGCTGCACTACCTATTTGTCTTCAGACAAAGAGTAAAGGAAATAAAAGTATTTTGGAGAAGAAATATAGGGGAGCTTTTTGATAAACCTATAAACTATCAAGGCAGCAATGTGAAATGGAGATAAGGTGACCTGGTCTACCTTAACCTAAATGCATGACCTTAATCAAGTCACTTAATTTCTTGGTCTCAGTTTATTAATAGTCAAAATAACTGTTTCAGATTATATTCTATGGTTCTATTAAGCTGTACAAATTCTATAAGCTTTTTAAGTTCTCAGAAAACCTTCTGAAAATTATATTCCCAACATGGAAACTTGGCATAACAAACTCTTCGAAAATTTATAAGCTGAAACACTACTTGCCTGAAAAGCTCCATATTCAGCTGAGACTGTTTCTCTTGTTGATGATATATTTATCACCCAGTGCTTTTCACCAAGACCTGAAAAATGTCTTTTGAGAAACCCCCTGAAATGTATCTGATGTTTGCCACTCACATTTGAGTAACATTGCAATATTTATATATCATCAGAGAAAAATGATTACTTACAACCTACATAAGTAAGATTGCAAATGGATTGTGTTTAAGTGTTGAGAGAAAGTGAAGAAAGAAGCTGTATTAGGTTTGCAATGACTCTCAGACAGATTTGGTTTTCTTCCTCTTACATATAACTTCATTATAGAAAGCACACTTTAAAAAAAAGTCTCAGGGCAGAAAGAAATCCTCAGAAGGTAAAATATTCAAGTATGAAGTAATTTGTAAGTAGACAGGGCAAAGATACTCTTTTTAGAGTAGCTGAACAGTGAATTTCTGCCTTTAACCTCTGAGATAGGAATGAGACCTCCTTCCATTTACCAGTAAAATGGTTTCAATGATTTTTTTTTCCTGCTGGACATAGTTTCCACATAATGATGCCATGCAACTTTGTTTTTTTCCTCCCAATTGACTATCATACCTGATTTGGACAGTGTTTCATGAAATCAGAAAGGATGAGAAAATTTACTCAGGTCTAACTAAAAAAGTAGGATTAGAATCTTAAAGATCAGAAATAACAAAAATATAGGCTTATATAAAAACATCAGGCTTTCAATAGTCTATCTTTACTGAACAGAACAAGAGAGAAACTGGCAGAAAACAAAGCTAGAATGAATAGAACTTATTCATTTGTTTTTAGAGCAACTCTAAGAAGTCAATCATCCAGTGACTTTCAGTCATTAATACTATTTTTCTATGTTTTATGATTATCACTCAATGTTAAAGCTTCTAAAGCTAAAACATATATATATTTTTTTAAGATAACCCATGTTTTATAAGGTTGCTTCTGGGAGAAAATTACTTTTCTGTACCCTTTTCTATAAAGTCAAGGTCAAAGCCTTGTAACTTATGCTAGTGCTTTCGGTCTTTGATACAAAGCTTAGCAGTGAACACTTTCATGATACAGCTGAAATAATAATGTTTGTCTTTCATTCTCATAGAAGACCATGACAATCAGGGAGGTGATACCATGATAAGCACATGGACTGGATTTGAGTGAGAGGCACTCAGTCACCAGACTAACTTTCTCTTCCAGAGTCTTCTGGGTCCAGTGGCCAGATATGAACCAGGATGGCTGGAAATAGTCTTGGATGTGAGGCAATCAGGGTTAAGTGACTTGCCCAAGGTCACATAGTGTCAAGTGTCTGAGGTCAGATTCAAACTCCTGTCCTCCTGACTGTAAGGCCAGTGCTCTATTCACTGAGTCACCTAGCTGCCCATAGCTGTAACATGTCTTTAATGGAATACATCATTTCTTCAACTGAGGACAACTATATTCTGAACAATTGAATTCATGACAATGGAGGAAAGGAAGAAGAAAAGAAAGACAAACAGGGAAGAGAGGGAAAGAAGGAATCAAAAAGGAAGGGAGGGAGGGAGGGAGGGAGGCAGGGAGGGAAAAAGGGAGGAAAAGAAGAAAACTTCTATTCATTAACCACAAGATTGTCAGAAATCAGAATCAATAGTGTTTTTGCTGTTTTGTGTTTTCATCTTTATATGATTCTCTAATCTATTTATCCAGCCCTAACTTCTCTGTCAACCTCTAGTCTCAAATCTTCAAATGTTTATTAGATATCTTTAGCTGGATATTCTCCAGACATCTTTAAAATCAACATATCCAAAATTAAACTCCAGACCTCACCCCAAACCCTCTTCCCTTTCAAACTTCCTTATTATTGTTGGGACAGTGCTATCTGTCTAGTTACCCAGACATATTCCAGGAATCATCTTTGATACCACGCTTTTTCATACTCTCTAGAACTATCTGTTGCCAAAGTTTGTCAGTTTTACCATCATAATATCTCTTATGTATCTCCTCTGACATAGCTAAAACCCAGCACCCTTCACACCTACACTCTTGACAACTACAACTGCACCTGGATTGTGAAATCTCCTGTCTGTTGATTGGCCTGCCACAAGCCTCCCCACTCTAACCATCCTCCACTTTGCTGTCAAAATAATGTTTTTTTTTCATTCTCCATATATTGCATTTTCTTTTTTTATTGCTATTTTATTTTTTCTAAATACAAGCTATGAAAGTTTCTTCAACATTCATCCATATGCATATTTTTAAAGTTTTTTCAAGTTACAAAATTTTCTTAAGTTTTTTTTTAAGTTACAAAATTTCCTTCCACCTTCCCTTCCCACACCCCTCCCCTCAGCAGCGAACAGTCAGGTTAGCAATGTATATACATATTTTTGATAAACATGTTTACAGATTAGTCATTTTCAGTATGAGGAATTAGGATTAAGTGAAAGATACATAAGAGACAATTTTTATAAAGTGTTCATCAGATTCTGAAGGGTTTTTTTTTTTGCTTTGTTTTTCTTCCTCAGGATGGGGATAACATTGCCCATTGAACTATACCAGATCTAATGTGGTTGTCCTAGCTCTCTGAACTGCTGGGAGAATCTGCTTCCATCAAGGTTGTTCATCCCACAATGTTGTGTTAATGTGCACATTGTTCTCTTGTTTCAAAATAATGCTCCTAAAGGCAATCTCCCTACTCAATAAACTTAGGTGGTTCCCTATCACCTCCAGGATCAACAATAAAATCCATCTTTTGGCATCCAAAGTCCTTCACAATCTTACCCCAACTCCATCTTCTCTGTCTTCTTACTCCTAATACCCACCACATAGGCTGGCCACCTTTATGTTCCTTAGATAAGGCATTCCATCCCCCAATTCAAATCATTTTCATTGGCCATCTGCTAGGCCTGAATGACTCTCCCTCCTCTTCTCTATCTCCAATTCTTCACATTTCAGACAAAATTCTACTTTCTTGATTATTTACAATTTATCCCATAAAGAGCACATTTGCACACAACTGTTTTCAATCTCCTCATTAGATTATAAGTTCAACAAGGGTAGGAACTTTTCCTTTCTTTATAGTCCTAGAACTTTGTATCTGAAACAACGTAAGTATTGAATCAATATTTATTGACTAACTATTGTTTTTCTGGATAGATTTTTTTTATACCTTTAACAACTGATAGAGTGAAGAAAAAGAATGGATAAAAGAATGTAAAACATTATTAACCTTTGTATAGTAAACACTGTTCTGATGTTTAGGGTTGGTTACCACAAGACAATTCCTCAAGAAGTTTGCATTCTAACAGATGGGGAATGGGGAAGCATAGAGAGAGAAGAAAGTGACTGAGAAAGGGTATTTGGGAATTAGGAAATTCCAAGGAAGGTTAGTGCAGTCTAATGGCCTACATTTTCCTCAAATAGGGTTTGACTGTGACTGTACTAAAAGAGAGTCAATAGGAAGGAGATAACCAGGATAAGGTGGCTGTTTGGGATATGAAGCTTGATTATCTGGGACCAAGTAAATATGGAGCTTAATCTGCAGCCATGTGAGGTCCCAGGACAAGGTCTCGGAAGGGCAAAGTCCCAGACATTACACCTGCATGAAATAGAGTGAAAAAAGGTATATCCCCCCAAATGTGATATTAAAGCAAAGGATATAGATTAAAAAATTAATAGGTAAAAATTTTAAATAACCTTAGAGAACAGTCCCTCCACATGCCTCATTTTACAAATAGAGAAACTGAGAATCAGAAGCTCATGCTTCATATTAAAAGGTCAGAAAATTGTTAATGACAAAACCTGGACCAGACCCCAGGTTTCCTGATTTCCAGTTCTATATCTTTTCCACTACAGCAAGCTGAATACAGAGGGAAAGGAAAAGCAACATTTACTCCTCGGTATTTGGAAGGGAAAAAGCGTCTGATGCAACTCACAGACAGGCTAACTAGGCTGTCTTCACATATTAGATAATAAGCTCAGGGTTACAGAGAAGCCAGCCCACTGTGTGTGGCATATCTGCCTTAAGTCTCACATCTCTCCTGTGATATATACATATATATTTTTCTTTTTACTAGGTTCTAAGCTTTTTTTTTCTTTTATGAGGTGAATAAAACACACAGGAGTGAAGGCTCAAGCAGTTAATGGGCCGTCGTGGATGCCTAGGCTGTGCATTTGCTTCTAATAGAATTCCCATTCACTTGCCCTCAGCAAATCAAAGGCTGGGTTGGAAAAGTCCTTTAGAGACCAATGACCCAAATGATCCTCTCCCAAAGGAAGGAAAGAAGCATTAATGGTTTGGAAGCCTGCCCCTAGTATGTACGTGCCCATAATACGCAATTGAGCCAGCTAAGAGCACTGGAGTTCCCAATGAAGTCATGCCCAATCCCAAGCTCCAGCTAAGAATTCTGAGAAGTTGGGCTCTCAGAAGGACTTCCAAAGGTCAACGTTTGCAATGTGAAACTTTCTCCCTATCCTGACTGCCTGCACTGGGGCAACACTATGGAGCAACCTGTAATTCTAGAGCACCCCTATGTCCAAAAACTGGGTCAGGACCTCTGCAGATGTGTTCTACTTACTCTCAAGGAGTTTTTATTCTAAAAGAGAAATAAATCATACAAATGACATTTGAATTATAGGTCTTAAAATAATTGATTTTAACTTTAAAATGTAATGCTGTTGCTGCTCTCTCTTTTCAGATGTGTGTCCATAAAGGATGTATATAGCACTGTAAGTATGTAATCTAATTTGATCCTCACAACAATCCATTGAGGTGAGGGTTAGCATCATCCCTAGTTTACAAACAAGGAAACTGAGGCTGAGAGAGGTTTAATAATTTGCCCAGGATCACACAATTAATATGTGTCTTAGAAATTATATAAATTCAAATATTCCTGACTTCCAGTCCACTTCTCTTTTTACTCTCCCTTCATGCCAGATACGGATATGTGTATAATTATGTGGCAAGATAAGTAAGGTAGAGAGCCAACTTTGAAATCAGAAGACCTAGATTCAAGTCCTACATATGAAATGTTTGTCCTTCATTCTCGATGAAGACTATGACATCAGTGATACCAAGACAAGCACATGAATTGGATGTGAGTGAGGAGGTGCCGTGTTAAGTCACCAGCACTGCTCTTAGAGTCAGGAGGATGGGAGTTTGAATACAGCCTCAGTCACTTGACTCTTACTAGCTGTATGACCTTGGGAAAGTCACTTAATCCTGATTGCCTCGCCTCCAGGACCCTCTCCAGTCATCCTGATTCATATCTGGTCACAGGATTCAGATGACTCTGGAGGAAAAAATGAGATAGGTGACTTAGCACAGAACCCCCTCACTCACATCCAATTCATGTGCTTGTCATGGCATCATCTCCCTGATGTCATGGGCTTCTTTGAAAATGAAGGACAAACATTAGATAGAATGTAAACTTCTTTAAAGGCAAAGACTATATGAAATATCCTGACTTTGTGACCCTGGGTAAACCACATAACTTCTCAGGGCTCTTAGCAGCTCACTAAAGACTGTAAGTCGTTGTAGTGCCAAATGTAATTGGTCAAGGAAGCTAACTTTACCTGAGAATTTCCTCTACCAATGAAATCCTTAGGTTACACATACACAGATGCACTCACACAAGCATTCACATAGCTACAGAACTCTATATTTATATTCTATCTCAACTGGTAATGTGAAATTCTTGAAGGCTGAGGATGTGCACTGTTTTGGTTTGTCCAGATCTACACATAGTAACTGCTTTAAAAAATGATTGTTGACATAGCTATATTGACATAACAAAATAGCTATATAGCTCTATGTCATAAAATTGAAATACCCAAATATCCAGTTAAAGTTAATGTTTGAAAATTAAACAAAATACATATGGCTAAAGATAAATATTGGCATAGCCCTGTGGATAGAGAGCTAGCTGTAAAGTCAGGAAGAGTTGGGTTTGAATCCTGCCTCAGACATGAATTGTATGATCAAGGGCATGGTTCTCCATCTCTGGTCCCAGGAAAATATCTCAGACTATATACTTCAGGAGCTGATATCTCTATCCATGTTGGAAGAGGTGTAAGGAAAAATTAAAATGCTGATAGTATTCAGACAAATATGCTGGCCTGCTTTACTTTGCATGTTCAATGATGTTATTAGATAATGAAAAGAATTTGGAACAGACCTGTGATTTCATTAGTAAAGAGAATTCTGGCTGAAAAAAAAAAAAAACTTCCTTTATCAACACTGAAACTTATAGTTTTATAGAGTTGTCTCCAGGCAATAAAAGGTTTAGTGACTTGCCATGGTTCCTACAATCAAATATATCAGATGTAGGGGCTTCAGTCTAGATCTTCTTTACTGCAAGACCTGCTCACTATCTAATATTCTACGTATTGCCATTTCTGTTATAAGGTGGGAAGTTTTAAAGTGATATATAATCAGTGGTCCCATAATGGCATAGATACTAATCAGTTTAGGGGGATAGAGTAGGGAGGGTTCCCTAAAGAAAAATGCCGTATGGCATTGAACAGTCTCATGATGCCAAGGTACTGGGTGGATTTTCTAGGCCACAAGGGCTCCCTCTGTTCTCCGCTAAAAGTTCAAGTTGCCCACAAGTTACCTGGCACATTACCAGCTGCATTTCAACCCTTCAGAAGGAGTTGTTTATTTATTCTCATCAAGGACAGTGCCATACACTACCAGATCATCTTCCCTCCATATATATTTAGTCATTTGATGTCTCGCCAGACCTTTGAGTATAGTGTCCTCCATCATTCAAACCTAGTGGGCTTTAGCTGCCTCCTGATTTTTCTTTTGCTCTCTCTCCCAAATCTCTTTATTCTTCAATCAAATTGCACACTACCATCCCAAGCTGGCCTTATTTTTCCCCCTTGCTTATTTTTTGTTCTTCCCCTCAAATTCCAATGGAACCTCTTAGCTTAAAGCAGCTATTACATTTTTTTTGAAGGATGTGGTGAGTCCAGAAGGCTTCAGTTACAGCTTGTAGACCTCCAAACCTATCAGTGGTGAGGGGAGGATGCTGGCCTTCCAGCGTGTGGGATAGATGACTAAAGCAAAGCACATGACCAGAATGAGCAAAGGAGGAAGCTGGAACACATGGAAAGAATTTCGTTCAAACAAATAAAAGTTTCTGGACTATTCTTTTATGATTCAACTCTTCTGTTGTTTGACTAGAAGTTGGAGTAATGGAAAAGGGAGAAATGTCTGGTGCATGAAGGACCGAAGTGACCTGAAACTAAATAAGCATGTCACCTTAATGTGCAGAAGATAAAAAAGTAATAATAAGAGCAATAATAATGCAGGTTTAGGAAGCATTAAAATACTTCTACCATATGGAGTAATACAATTTGAAAAGAAAAAAAAGAACCTTCTGTTCTCTGTTAGCACTGTTGTTCCGTTTTGGTTCCAGTGTGGATGAGGGCATCAATTACCTCCGGCTCTTTAGAAACAGAAGGTCTGATGAAAAGTCTGGTTGTGTGTGCATGTGTGTGCATGTGTGTGCGTGTTCATTTGTCTTCTGATGAGCAATCCCACACAACCAGAGTAGTCGTCTCAGCAAGGAAATGACTCCACCAATTTTTGCACTGAGAAAGAGTTGAAAAACTTGAAACAATTTCTTAGTTCATCACCAGGGAAAATGGGAGAGGACAAAGAGAGGGACAATAATGATTCACCAAAGAACCAGAATCATAAAATCTCAGAATTTTAAGAATCAGAAGGTAACTCCCTCCCCCCAATTTAATTGGCCCATTAGTTCCCTCCATAACATATGGCTATGTAGTGTAACCTTGGACAAGTCACTTAACCCTTGTGGTCTAACATTCAGGACCATCTCCAGTCACCCTGATCCCTATCTGGCCCTGGAGGAGAAAGTGAGACTGGTGATTAAACACAGCCCCCCACCCCAACTCACATCCAATTCATGTGCTGGTCATGGCATCACCTCCCTGATGTCTTGGTTTTCTTCAAAAATGAAAGACAAAACATTATTATTAGAAGTGATTATCCAGGTTTTACTTTGAGACTTTGAATAAAGGGGAACTCATCTTTCAAGGCATCTTATTTCACTCCTGGTTAGGTTAAATTGTTAGAATGTTTTTCATGACATCAAACTTAAAGATTTCACCTATCACTTCTGGTTCTGCCCTACTTGGGGCAAATAAAGCAAATTGAATCTTTCTTCTACTTGGCAGCTCTTCATCTACTTAAAGACAGGTCTCTTGTTTTCTTTTCTCCAGGTTCAAAATCCCCCGTATCTTATAAATGATATCTTTCAAGAGAAACCCTAGTTCATTTAAATAATTTTGAGCATAATTTTTGCTAGGTTAGAGGAGTAAATATATATGAATTGATAGCCACTGGCTATTTGAGAACCACCCAAAAGGAAGATAACCATTTGAAATTATCAAGTTTGTGAAAACTGACATCCAACTTTTCAAGAATGATTTTCTTAGACAATTATAACCTTGTACGGAGTATAGGGTGCTTGAGGTTTGTAAAAGGGCTCCATGGACGTTTACTGTTAAGGTCATGTATCATTTCATATTCCTTAGTATACATGGTAAATTCTACAAGTTTTATTACTCCCTTCATAGGTGAGAAATTTGAGGTTTAGAGAAATTAAATGTTTTAGCCTTGATCATAGTATAAATCAAGAGAGAGTTGGAAACTGTCTCTTTTGGTTTCAAAGTCATCACTCTTTTTACTACCACATGCTTAAACTAAGCTCAATCTACATTCTGAGTTTTCATATATAAAGGATTTGAGTGAATGCAAATAGTTTTTCATTCCATTCCCTATGTCATTGAATTCTTCTGTCTGGAATCTCAGTTGCGATGAACCCCAGCTAAAATTCTGCCCATATTCTACATGATCAGGTACCACTAAGGAAAACAAATCAAAACCCTTTCTTCCCATCCTCTGTAGTTATTGTATCTCCTATATAGCTTTTCTTTATTTCTTTTCCACATGAATAACAGGATTTCTCTGATTTTTGCTTCCTCTTATTTTTTAGCTGCCTCCTATAGTCTGAGGTCACAAATATTTATTGTACATACTTTCTTTGCTTGCTTTTGTTTTGGAGGCAATCAGAATCAAGGGTCTTGCTATGTGACTGGAGTCAGGAGAAACTGAGTTCAAATTTGACCTCAGACACTTGATGCAAATTTGAATTCAGTTCCTCCTAACTCCAGGGTTAGTGATCTGTCCATTTAACTAATCTTCAAGACTACCCTTTCCCTTAGCCCCACCCATAGTTAATTAGTTTTCACCTTATTGATTCTTTCTTCACAACATTTCTAATACATAATGTTTACATGACCACCAACCTAAGTAAGACCCTCAATTCCTGTCTGACTCATTTGAAAAGCCTCCTAATTAGTCCCCCTGCCTCCAGTATCCTCTATTCAAACCATTCTCCATCTAAATGCCAAATGATATTCCTAAACCCATGTCTAATCATGTTGTTCCCCTGCCTTAGATGCATTATTGATTTCCTTTTGCCTTTGGAACAAAAAGCATTTTTTTTCTTCTTGTCATTTAAAGTTCTTTCCACTTAGGCTCCTGTCCGCCTTTGCAAGCTTGCTGCAATCACCCTTGTTCATATATGCTGGCTTTTCCTGAAGCACTCTGTCTTCACCTTTGCCTCCTCAAATTTCTAGCTGTCTTTGAATTCCAGCTGAAGTACTGACTCTAAATTGAAACCTTCAGGAGAGCTAGGTGGCACAGAGGATAGAGCACAGGTCCTGAAGTCAGAAAGATGTGAATTCAAATGTGACCTCAGAGGCTTGATAAGTCCTGGCTGTGTGACCTTGGGCAAGTCACATAACCCCATTGCCTTGCAAAAACAGAAAAAACAAATAAATTGAAGTCTTCCCTGATTCCCTTGAGTTTTGAGTATCATTTTCTCCCTGCAAAAAACCTTTGTAATTACTTCATATGAATTTTAAGTTAGTTTTATGTATATATTTATATATATATATATATATATATATATATGCAATATATATACTATGAACTCCTTATGGACAGAGACATTTTCTTTTTTGTTTATCTTTTGTGCCCAATACAATGCCTGGCGCACACTAAGTATTTAATCAATGATTGTCAGGTTTTTTTTGAACAATGATTGCCAATTGATAGATTTGATTTTGAGGGAAATATTACTTAATTGAAACATTTTATATAAAAGAATTAAAGAGGTCTTGTTAACAAAGAAGAATTAAAGATGATAAGGGAATATAACTAAAGATCTACTCCCCCTATCACCTCCAGGACCAAATACAAAATATTAATTTGTGTTAAAATCATTGTATAAATTGTCTTCCCATGCTTCTCTGTTTTCATCATATTTATCATATTTTATGCAATATTATTTCATGAGTTCTGATTTATCATCATTATCATCATCACTACTGATAATACCTAGCAATTATATAGCACTTTAAAATTTGGAAAGTTCTTTATATTGAAAAGACCATTATATCCTTTACAAGGATCATTGATCCTTACAATATCCCTAAAAGATCACCAATCAATGAACTGAATATTCAGTTAAACTTAACACATCTAAAAAGAAACTCATACTTATTATCTTTCTAAATTTTCTCTCTACCACTTTTCCTATTATTAAAAAAGTCAATGACATCTTCCTGGTCCCTCAGGCTAACAAAACTAGGTGTCATTCTTGATCTTCATTATTTCTCAGTCCAGCTCCCTTCCTTCCATTTAATCTGATGCCAAGAATGCTGATTTCACCTTTGCAAAGTCTCTCATATAAGATCCTTCCTTTCCACTGAGAGACTGGTAGACACATGCCAAAGTGTGAAACCCCAATCTGTGGCAGTCCTTTATCACCTCCTGTCTTGATTATAGCTTCTATTCGACCTGTCTGCTTCAGACCTCTCCCCACTCCAGTCCATCCTCCATTCAGCCATTAAAGTGATTTTCCTAAAGTGCAGGTCTGACCACTTCACTCTCCTTCTGAATAAACTCTAGTTGCTCCCTATAATCTCCCAGGGCCAAATACAAAATCCTGGTTGGTGTTCAAAACCTTTCCTAATCTAACTCTCTTTCATTTTTTTCCCCACTTTACTCCACAATAAATGCTCTTTGATCCAGTAACACTGACTTCTTTTGCTGTTCCATAAATAAAATGCTCCATCTCAATTCCCTGCATATTTTTTGGGGGGATACCTCCTATATCAGGAATGCTCTCCTTCCTCACCTGCATTTACTGACTTCCCTGGCTTCAGATCCAAACTAAAACTGCATCTTCTCCAGGAAGCCTTTTCCAACTCTTCTTAATTCCAGAACATTCCCTGTGTAAATTATTTCCTATAGCCTATTTATACATGTCTGTTTATTTGTTGTCCTACCTCATTAGATTGTTAGCTCCTTGGGTGGCTAGGTGGCATAGTGGATAAAGCACCGGCCTTGGAGTCAGGAGTACCTGGGTTCAAATCCAGTCTCAGACACTTGATAATTACCTAACTGTGTGACCTTGGGCAAGCCACTTAACCTCGGTTGCCTTGCAAAAACCTAAAAAAAAAAAGATTGTTATCTTTTGTCTCTTTTTATCCTCAGTGTTTGGAATAGCATCAGGTTCATGGTAGGTGCTTAATGAATGTTTGCTTAACCTCACTTGAATCTCACCACTGTGAGAGGTATAACACCATGGATGAGAAAACTAAAACTGCCAGGTTTAAGTGACTTCCCTAGTCACATTATCTTGAAAATGACCAAGCCTGGATTTGAATTCAGGTCTTCCTGACTATAACTCCAGGGGTCAATCTACTGTGACATTTAGCTACATTTTTTCTTCTCAATGATTTAGTATAATTTATTCTATGTTGGTTAATTGTCTGAAATACTTTTGAAAGTTTCTTATTCATATCCTTTGATTATTAATATATTGGAAAAAAGATTTTTGGTCTTCTATATTTTTAATAACTATATGCCTTGGATATTAGAATCTGCTCAGAGATATTTTAAACAAAGAATTTTTTCCTCAGACATCTATTTTGCTAATTATCCTAAAAGCATTGATTTTTGTGCATCCAATGCTTATTCAATTTAATGCAATCTAAATTATATAAAGCAATTGCTCCTGTGCCTTGGAGGGTTAAAGTTTCATCTCTTCCTCATAATTGTGGAAGGTATATGATTTACATCTCTTCCAATTTTTTATGGTATGATTTTTGATATTCAAGTTACACATGCATTTTTATTATGGAATATGGTGTAAGATGTTGGTCTAGACCTAATTCCTTCCAGACTGCTTTCCAGTTTCCCAGAAATTCTTTGCAAATAAGGAGTTTTTTCTTTAGTGATTTGTGTTTTAGGGTTTATGGAACAGTGGATTATTGAGTTCATATATTCCTTGTCTTGTTTCTTTCATTGGTCTACTTTTCCATTGTTTGAGTCATCATCAAATAGTTTTGATAATTGTAGCTCTATGATATGATTTTAGGGGAGGAAGTTCTAGTCCTCTGTCATACTTAGTTTTTATTATCACTTCTTTTATATGACATTTTGTTCTTCCAAATGAATTTTGCTATTATTTTGCCTAGTCCTATAAAAGTAATCATTTGGATTGACAGAGCAATAAATCAGCAAATTGACTTTGGTAGATTTGTGAAAATTATAATTCCATGGCACATTCATGAGCACTGAAAAATCACCTCATTTATTTTTTTTTCTCATTGAATCTCAAATATGTACATTTCTGCACTAAGTGATCTAAGAAAGTTTCTGTAGCAGGAAAAAAAGTCCTGTGTGGATGTCTAGCAAAAACTCCTGGTCCAGTCTGTATATATCCACTAGAGAGCATGAAAAGGGGTATAGAGTGAGAGTGCTAAGGATTTGTGTTCTCAATTATTAATTTATAAGGCATTGATTTTGTTAACATTCTTGTTTTCTGGTCCCATGAATTTCATTGCAATTGCTCTACATATGGTAGATAATTCCTCTTTGGGAAGGTAGAATTTATAGTTCTATGGGATAAAGAAAACTGTAGTCTACCACCTTCTTGCTTATGTGAAATAGAAATGTCTTCAGTTCTTTTTGACAACTCTATGTTACCCTCCATTTATGAATTAGTCTTAAAAATGAAGAAGGTTCTAAAAGCAATAAAGGTTTTCTTGCTGAATCTTTTCTTCTACAACTTTAAAACCTTATGGTTTAATCCCAGAGTCTACCTCTCTATCCACCTGCTGATTCAGGAATGAGAATTGTCACCTGTTAAGAAGCAAACCACTAATCCTAACAGACATGTCACATATATGAATGTACTCAGTTAACAGTCACTTTGGAAATTCCCATCTAGTGTGGTTACCAGGCAGGCTGAAGTCTCAAACCACCTCAGAAAAATTCCAGAAGCCTTCTCTGTGTCACCATTTCAAAACAAAGCTTGTAATATTTTAATTCCTTCACCACAAGGGAATGTCCATTATAGCTTGTAATGAAGCCAATGACTTAGAAAAGAATTTGGGTTTTTTCCCTCTTCCATGAAATCATTGATTTAAAAAAAAACAGAGACAGAGATGTGATGGAGAGAGGGAGAGAGACAGAGAGAGAGAGAGAGAGAGAGAGAGAGAGAGAGAGAGAGAGAGAGAGAGAGAGAATTGAAGTCTGTATTGAAAATGGTAGCAAATGAGGCCACTGTAAGCAAATTGTGGGCCTGCTTCCAGTACTAATAATAATAATTTAAGATAATTATATAGATACTTAATATTTAGGCCTTCCACATTCTTCAATTAATGATATCATCACATATTTTCTAAAACCTTTGGAAAGTAAAAATGACTTAATGTTCAGGAAAATATCCAGGGCTCCAGTCTCTGAATTTGATTGTTTCTGTATCTATTAAATAAGAAGAGCAGGACCACTGTAGCCCTGTTCTTTTAGCACCAAATATTATTGTCTACTTTGTTTATAATGATGAGAAATAGGAAAAGTTCACATCATTAGTTTTCTATGTCTTTTGAAACTTGATTAATTCATTTGTTGATTATGTGAGAAATGTTGGCAAGATCTAATGAAAGGTTGGCTCCAGGAAAATCTAGAAGCTAATATGACTAAGATCAGACTGAAATTTGGAGGGCTCCTAAACTCAGAATGAAAATCTTAGGGGGTCTTGGGTTTCTACTCTGACACAACCTCCACCCTAGTAAATATCCTTAACACACCTACTTGAACTACTGTCATAGTTTTCTGTTTGGTCTTCTTGACTTGTCTCTTTTCTTTCCATCCTCCATTTATCTGACAAAGAAATCTTCCTAAAAGACGTTTGACTACGTCAACCTCTTTAAAATAAATTCTAACATCTCCCTATTCCTCCATGATAAAATGTAAAACCTGTTTGACTTTTAAAATCCTTTGTAACCTGGTCACTTCCAATCTTCTTACACCTATCTCCCAGTCCTGTACTATATAATCAAGTAACTTTGGTCAATTTGTTCCTTGAACAAGATGCTCCAACTCCTGTCTTTATTTTTTTACTATCTGTTCTCTCATTCCTAGAATTCTCTTCAACCTCGCCTCTTGGCTTCTTAAAAATCTCAGATAAAATCCCACTTTCCACAAGAAGTATTTTCTAATTACTTTAAAAGTTATTGACTTCTCTCTGATATTATCAGTAGTTTATCCTGTTTATATCTTATTTGCCCATAGATATATAATGTCTTACGTCTTCCCCCATTAGTTTCTTAGATCCCTGAGGGCAGGGACTGACTTGCCTTTCTTTGTATTTCCAGAACTTAGTACTTAATAAATGCTTATTAATTATTGACTAGGAATAATAATGATATTTATAGATAGCACTTTTGAAAACATGTCATCTAGCCTTGGATCGGAAATCATATGTAAAAGGAGATCCACCACCTAATGAGGTACCCTGTTCTATTTCAAGTTGCCTCTATTTCTGCTTGGTCAAAATCTGCCAAATTGGATGAAAAAAAAGAAATAAAAAATAAATAAAGATGTCGCCCAAAAGAAAATCTACCTCTTTGGAGTAGACCCTGAAGTCAAGACTGAGTTCAAAACAGAATTCTGAGTTTAAATTTTAACCTCAGTCACTTAATAAATATCCATCTGTATGACCTTGGACAAGTCACTTAACCCCATTGCCTTGCCAAAACCAAAAAAAAAAAAAAATCTGCATCTTTGAAATATCAACCCATTATACTCACTGTTACTTCCCTCTGGAAGAAAATAGTATAAATCTAATCCCTCTAACACATGACAGCCCTGCAGATACCGCAAAATAATTATTATGCTCTGGTTATACATGTATGGCTTATATTAGATTGCTCTCTGTCAGAGGGAGAGGGGAGGGGAGGAAGGTAGAAAAATGTAAAACTCAAAACCTTGCAAAAATGATTGTTGAAAGCTACTATTGCATGTAGCTGGAAAAATAAATAAATGAAATATACAATAAAAAATTAAGCATCATCCCCATGCTTAGAATTATCATCCCCAAGTTCTGATTTTCTTTTTTTAGTTACATTTTGATCCTTTCTCCTTTTTTACATTGATTTTTATTGTATTTTTCCAATTACGTTATGAAAATTTTCATCCACTTGTACATTTATAAGTTACATATTTTTCTACCACCCTTCCTTTCCACCTCTCTCTCCAGGTCAGACAGTCTCTTAAAAGTTCTATAGGTACATTTGTGTTTAACGTATTTATGTATTAGTCATTTTGTATATGAGGAATTAGAAGAGGAAAAAAAGAAAACCGTGTGATAGTAAGGAAAAACATAAGAGAAGTTTTTAAAAAACTAAACACAGTATTCATTAATATTCTGTGTTTTTTCCCTCTAGATAAGGATGGTGTTGTCCATTACAGGTCTATTAGGGATGCCATAGCTCTCTGAACTACTGTAAGGAGTTGCATCCATCATAGCCGATCAACTCACAATGTTAATATTGTGTGAAATGTTCTCTTGCTTCTACTCCCTGCTATCAGCATCAATTCATGTATTTTTCCCATGTTTCTCTAGAGTCTGACCATTCACGGTTTCTTATAAAACAATAGTACTCCATAATGTTCAAATTCCATAGCTTGTTCAGTCATTCCTCAATTGATAGACATCCTCTAAAATTTTCAATTCTTTGCCACTACAAAAAAATCAGGCTCTGATTTTCATGTGGCATGAGCTTTTAGTCCCTCATCATCTCAGACATTGTTCTCTGAATAATCTCCAGTTTATAAACAATCCTTTTAAAATATTATACCCAGAAATGGAAATAATATTCTTAGTATAATCTGCCTAAAAGAGGGCAGAGAGGGACCTCCGGAGACATAGCTTTTCTTAATGCAGCCTAAGGCTGTTAACTCCTAATGCCCTTGAAATCCACAAAAACCTCATTATCTTGTTCAGATGAATTTCTATCTAGTTTCCCTTGCCTTATAAAATTGATTCTTAAAAAGTTTTTAAGAACCTATTTTAGAACATATTTGAGAACAAGTTTTGAAGAATATATTTATTCTAATTAATTTCATCATCTCAATTGGTTCACTATATTACTCCATCAGGATCAATCTTTCATTCAATGTGTTCGTACTCCTTTCCTGTTTTGGGCCATCTGCAAATTTGCTTAACAGTTCATATATGCTTTAATCAAAATCATTGATAAAATTGGTAAATAGCATTAGGTAAAGCATTAAAGTTCTGAAATCAATGGCAGTGACATAACAAACATTTTCTCAGATAATCTCTGACCCCTTAGCACAGAAAGATCTACTGTTTCTCTGCAGTATAATGAACAGAAAGAGAAAAGACAGAAATAGTTTGTTTGGTTTTTGTTTTCTCTTTACCAGATTCTCCTGTAAGTGAAAGGAGGGAGGAGAGACTATAAAGGTTTATCTAAGTTAGTCAGGAATGTAATAATTTATCCTTCTGAACATGCCCCCATTAGTCTAATAGAGAAACCCAGTAGGAGTTTTAGCAGCTAATACTGCAAGTATTAGAAACTCATTAGAATGCAAAACTTAATTTGAACTAGTTGGGGCCAGCCTCAATTAGGGAAGAGACTTAATTATAGAATAATGTCAAATTCCTAATGAAAGTACTTTCAAGTATGAATTGCCACTAAGATAAGATTATCTAAATATTTCTCAGTAGAATATCTCAGGGGATTTGCTTTCAATGATAGTGATTTATGATAATCATCTTAATCAAAAACATTTATCAAGAATTTGGGGGAGTGCTGGCACTGACTAAGAAAGTGTGTGTGTGTGTGTGTGTGTGTGTGTGTGTGTGTGTGTGTGTGTGTTGTGGTATGAGTGTTGGGGCAGAAATGATGTAAAAAATCTTCTAGGATAAAATTACTTCTAAAAATAAAAAATCAATATTCCTGTCCTTTGGCATTCAAAATCCATCACAATCTGACTCTACCCTAAAGTTTCAGAATTTAACCTTATTCCCCATCACATGTTTTTACCAACCAAACAACTACTTGCTATACCTCATCCTTAGAATCTCCATACTTTTGCACAGATTGTCCCCATTATCAAAAACCATATCCCTCATTTCCTTTGCCTTTTGGAATACTTAGCTCTCTTCAGGGTTCAATTCAGGAATAACCTCCTCTTTGAGATTGTTCCTGACTGGCTCAGTTATTAGTACTACTCCCACTCCAAAGAGGATTTATATTTTTTGAGATATACCTCCTGTTTTTTTTGCTATCATGCATACTATCCCTCTTCAGGTTCAGCCTCAGGAGAAAGTAATCTTAACGATAATGAATTGTTTTGGTTTTGTATTTTTTTTGTCCCCAGAATATCACAAGCATATCTTTAAAAAATGTATATCCCATGATGTCAGAGAATTCATGATGAAATGTTCCACCCACCTCCAGAGTGAGAAATGATGGATTCAAAGGATTCAAAGATAGATTGAGACTTGGGGGGTGGGGAACTGATTCAGTTATATGTTTTTCTTATGTTTATGTTTGTGATGAATTTCATTTTCCTAACTTTACTGGGAGGTGAGAGTTTAAAATAAAACTGAAGCAAAAAATTTAAACAAAGATAATGAATATTGAATATTAAACATTAACAAATTGAAATGAAATTAATTGATAATCTCTATCACCAAAGACTAGTTAAAGTGTCTTATAAAGCTTAAAGATTTCTATAAATATGAGTTGAGGTAGCATTGTACTTGAAAAGTACGACATACACAGATGAAAACATTGAAGAACAGGAGAGCATATAGTGAAAGACTAAATATCTTGCTTAAACAAGATTCATGGGAACTATAAGAATCTTATAGTTTGTGACAGGATAAACAGGTGGTTCAGTTGTTTAACTTGAATGGAAACAGTAAGGAAGGAATTATTGATACTGGGAACATGGCTTAAAAGAAGATATATGAGAAGATACCCTTTTTGTACTCCCTTGTACAAGTAGGTCATCCATGAGTGTGCTTAGTTACTGTTATTCAATCATGTTTAATTGTGTATGATTCTTTGTAATCCCCTTTGGGATTTGCTTCACAAAGATCCTGGAGTGTTTTGCCATTTCCTTCTTCTGCTCATTTTATAAATAAGAGAATTGAAGCAAACAGGGTTAAGTGACTTGTTAATAAGTGTATGAGATCAGATTTGAACTCAGAAAGAGGAGTTTTCTTGTCAACAGACCAAGCATTCTATCCACCATATCACCTAGCTGCTCATCAATGAATGTGGCATATTACACATATTTTTATATTTTTCAAAATTTCAAAATATTGATCAGCTAATTTTTCTTTTTTATCTTTTAAAATACTATTGGTTATATTGAATGGTTTTCTGGGAGGAGGAGGAAGTATGCTAGGGAAAATTATAGAAGTTAAAAAAAAGCAACAGGCCCATCAGTTAGGGAATGACTAAACAAATTGTAATATCTGAATGTGATGGAACACTATTGTTCTATAAGATATCGTGAGGTATGAGACTTCAGAAAAGCCTGGAAAGACTTACTTGAACTGATGCAGAGTGAAATGAGAAGAACTAGAAAAACCTTATAAATACTAACAACAAAGAGTGAAGATCAACTGTGATGGACTTGTTCATTTCAGCAATAAAATAATCAAAGACAATTCTAAAAGACTTCTGATGAAAAATGCCATCCATTCTAGAAAAGGAACTGTGGAGTTTAAATACAGACCAAACTTACTATCTTCAATTGTTGACAGTTGTCATGTTTCTCTAATATTTTTCTTACATTTGGATTTCATTTTTCTTTCACAACATGATTAATATGGATTTATGTATAGTATAATTATGCATGTAGAACCTATATTAGATTTCTTTCTATCAGGGAGGGGGGGAAGGGAGGGAGAAAAATGTAAAACTCAAAACCTAACAAAAAATGATTGACAAAAACCACTCTTCCATATTGTTGGAAAATCTGATAAATAAAAATATTAAATTTGTAAAATGACATTTCTTTATTCTGAAGGATCCTTACACTAATGATGTCTACTGCACTTTATCTGTTGCACTTCTCATTCTCTGGTATACTCATTCTCATCTTCCCACAAATCCTCCATAATAGATTTATCAAACACAAAAGGTCTTCTAGATTTCCAAATCAACCTCTGTTTAATCAGCATCTATTATATGAAAAGCATTGTGCAAAGTACTGAGCATAGCAAATAAAAAATGAAGTGACCCCCTGCTTTTAGGAAGTTTGCATTCTACTTTTCTTCCAACACTTCGCAGAAACCAGAAAATACAAAATTTCTGGATTCAAATGAATAATATTCTTTATACAGTTATGGTTGACATATTTTAAGTAGTATATATCTTTCTGTTTCCTTCATCATTTCTGAAGAATAAAGTTGATAACCATCCCAGGGCTTCTTTATCAAAATTATCTCAAATTGGTTGAATCATGCATGATACATGAAAGCTGACTGTATTACAGAGATAATGATGATTTTAATAATAAATAAAAATTATAGTTATGGATTTGAAGATGAAAGAGACCTTAAGAGTCATCTTGTTCACTATAACCTTTTACAGGTGAGGAAATAAAAAAAAAAACCAAGAAAGGATGTGGCTAACTCAAGATCATATAATAATTGTGTGAAATAGATCCCTTATTCAACCATAAATCCTTTGAATTCAAATATAGGGTATTTTCCACATACCATCATGCTACCTCAATCCAATTCATCACAAAATTAAAATATATCAATAAAAGATGGTCCGCAAATATGTTAGTTACATACTTTAAGATAGTAGGGAACTCAAACTCCTAAGCATGCAGAAAATTTATGAATAATTGTACTATTAAGTGGTGATCAGAAACATTAAAAGTCTCTAAATTTTATTATTTTCATAACAAAATTATTGAATATATATCAACTAATAACCTCCCAAATATATTTTATATAATTGTTTTATTTCCTCAATTCTATCGATTATTTTTTTCCTTAAAAGTTTATTGCATTTTAGGATCACAGATTTAGAGTTTAAAGGAACATAAAAGATTATCCAGTGCAACTCCCTCATTTAAACAAATAAACTGAGTCACAGAGAGAAGTTAAGTGACCCGACCAAAGATGAAAAACAAGTAATTGTCAGTAGCAGGATTTAAACCCTGGTCGTCCTGAATTTGAATTCAATGTCCTTTTCCATATGACCATAAGGAGCATCAACAGATTTCAATACCAACAAAACTAAAATTGCTTATTTCAAGCTTTTCTGTTTCTTTTCCTGAGTAAAGATCCTTCAGGTCATAGCATGGCTGAACCACAACCTATTAACTAAGAGAAAGACTTTTTTCCTATATTCACAATTTCACACTATCTCTGTCACACAGGAAAATTCATCAAATCTACAAACCACAAGCTCTTCTACTAAAAGGGATTCACTAGTCATGTTGTTTACAAGAAAGGCCAAGAAAATGACTCCTTGAAAATAGTGAGTAGAGTCCTTAAACAAATATTAATTACACACAGTAATGAATTAAGAGTTAGAACATTCTGTTATTTAAAATATCAGTCCTTTCTAAAGGGGTTGATTTCTCTGTTTTTCTGCTCTGGGCCAAATACTGCTCAGATTCCAACAAGCCAGGCATTTTCTCACCAATTATCCCAAAGCCCCAAAGAACGGTACTTACATCAAAGCTGTGCCTAACGACAAAGGACACCTGATCACTAAATACACAGGCATCTCTCAGTTCTCCCCTTCTTTCCCCTTTTGAAAAAAAAAAAGACACAACACGATTTTCATCTCAGTCTCAACATAACAAAGGACTAATTGATGGGGGCTTTTTTCCATCCTTCAAAAATAAATTGAGTCAGCCACACATGCTCATCTAGAGGAATTAATTAGTGAACAGGAAATCTCTGGAGCCATCCTTAAATTGAGATTGAACAAAGCCCATGGTCCAGATGGCTTTTCATCTGAATTCTTTAAAAACCTTTAGCACTCTGCTAATTCCCCTACAGTACTGAAAACTTAGCTAAATTAATATGAGCGAGCTAATTCTCCAGGTGTTCAGTTCCCCCAAGGCTTGCACTGCTCTATCAAAAAAGCCCAACAGCTATCTTCTAGACAGATATTGTTATAAATTCAATTGTTAACGAGAAACTCCTCCCCCCTTCACCAACCCCAAATGCTCATTCTAAACCTCTCCAACATTTCTGGCAACCAAGCTAGAGTTATTCCCTTAATTGGTTCAGCTGATCATGTAGGATTGCTCAGAGCACAATGGCTATGTCAACACACACACAAAATGAAGTTCAGAACTGAGGCCATTATCCAGGTTATTCAAGCAAAAAAGGAAAGAAAACATTGTTGCCTCAGTTAATCTGGATAGTCCAGGAAAACATGGTTGAGAGGTAAAAATAGAAAGGAAGGAAAAAAAGGGAAAATACAATATTGATGTATCCATATACTGGCCTCAATTCTCCAATCCCTATTACATGTTTAGAAATCAAAAGTTTGGTCTCAGCCTACATGACCTAAAAAGGGTTGAAGTTGTCATCAGATAAGATGCCATTTATATAGCTCTGGCTAGGAGGACAATGGAGGTCAGAGACTGTTTTTACTTTTTCATCACATCCTAACATTTAGCAAAATTCTTGGCACATAGAAAACAATAAGTAAATTTCAAGCAAGAGATAGAAGTGATGCATAAAACAAATTAGATAATTTTGATTACCTAAAATTGAAAATGCGATTAGGATAAAAAGAGGAACAGCAAATTGAAAAATATCTGTATAAAATGACTCTGATAATGGTCTAATGATACAGATATACAGTGATGGAAACTTTGTAATTTTATTGGTTCAAGGGACTCTAGGATGAGGAATGTCTATCAATATAAAGCAGCAATCGCTTCTCTATGATTAATCTAAAAGAGTTGCTCAGGTCACTGAGAAGTTAACTGTTCATATAGTCAGTATGTGTCAGGGATAATAATGGAAACCAGGTCTTCCTAGTTTTGCCAAATCATTATCCACTATACTACCTTTCTTCTCTAAGATAAAGAAGGAACTAACACAAATATATAGATCAAAACCTATTGTCCAATGGATAACTGATAAAGAGTTATGAACACTTTTTAAAAGAAGAATTGTGAGCAATTATAACCATATGGAATATTTTCCAAATCATTACTAACAAGAGAAATGCAATCCAAATAACTCTGAGGTTTCACCTCACAATCAGAAAATTGGCATATATGACAAAATATGGGAATAATCAGTGTTGGAGAGCTTTTGGACAGAAAAAAATTAGGAAGGAATAAACAAACATTTATTAAGTACTTTTATGGTAGACATGGTAACTCATCATTTAGGATAGGAAACAGTTAATAAATGAATTTCAACCAAGGGATAGAATTGATTACATAAAAAACTTATTGTGACTACCTGAAGCTGAAAAGCTTTTGCATGAAAAAAAATGCAATTTAGGATAAAAAGGAAAGCAGGAAAGTAGAAAAATATTTGTATAAAATACTTCTGTTAAGAGTCTAATATTGAAAATACACAGTGATGAGAATTAAAACCATAACCCCAAATTTAAGATATAGATAAAAAGCTAAAAAATAAAAAAAAGGCAATCCCTGACCTCAATGGGTTTACATGCAAATAGGAGAAGACAACCCACAAAAGGAACCTTAGAATCTGGGGCAAGGAAAAAAGAATGTACTCAATACAGGGAATGGTATGAAACCTGGAAGACAGAGAACCAGACTAGGAAAGGGAAGTAGATCCCAGAAGTTCCAGGAGGAATTCAGCAGTGGGAAAAGGGGAAGGATTCTATAAATAGCTATTCCAGGTTGAAGAGATAACAGGTTGGTTGGATATTTCAAAGTAAGAAGATCTCAGACACTGAAGAAAGTGATGTTGAAAATAATGGTAGAGGCAAAGTTTTGAAGTCTAAAAACTAGTAATTCGGCAGGAAGGAAAAGGAAAAGAATCACACTCAGACACTGGGAGAAACTGAATTGGTCCCTGTGACTTTACAAAGTAATTTGAAATTATGGCTTAGAAAACAACTAAATGTCCTTTGATTCAAACATTCCCTTAGGTATATACCCCCAAAGAGGTATACAATGGGGAAATATAGGTGATATAAAAATAAAAGATATCACTAAAAATAGATTATCCTCTTCAAAATGTATGAAGAGGGAAGAGAATTGAAGGCATGGAAGAGGGGGAAAATTTTTGCTTATCAATTGAAAATTTAGAATGTTAAATTTCTATAACACTATGAAAATCAAATACATGTAAATGCACAAAATATAACTTATAGCTATTTTCTATTTATGATGGATTCTCATCCACCTTGGAATTGTGGTCCTCAGACATCTATCAGAAAAAAAAAACAAATTCCTCTTTCACATCAAAGTCCTTCAAATTGGGGCAGCTAGGTGGTACAGTGGATAGAGCACCGACCCTGGAGTCAAGAGGGCCTGAGTTCAAAGGTGACCTCAAACACTTAATAATAATAATAAAATACCTAGCTATGTGACCTTGGGCAAGTCACTTAATCCCACTGCCTTGCAAAAACCTCAAAAAAGTCCTTCAACTACTTAGACAGTTATGCTCTCCCTAAGTCCCATCTTCTCTGAGTTAAAAATTCCCTCTTCCCTAAATAAATCTTTATACAAACCTTGCCTACCCCACTTGTTTGCCCTTATTCGTAAGATCTCTACCTTGTCTATATCTTTCCTAAAATGTGGTGACCAGTACTTAATACAATATATAAGATTTAGTTCAACCAGACTAGAATGCTATAGAGATAGTTATCCTTTATCTGGACATGTTCTTATAACAGTATCACATATTCCCTTTCTAATTTAGTCTTCTTGGGAGAGATCAGTAATATATGCAACAGAAAACAAAGTAATGAAAGACAACATGCAATAAATAACTAAATTGAATGGTATAGATAATAAAGGCTAAATTCAGACAAATGGGAGCCCAAAGAGGTCTAGAGTAAATAAGGAAAACTGCATGGATGATGTTAGAATAGAACTAATTTTGAAAAAGTAGGGTTTGGATAAAGAGAAAAAACATTCTAAATCAAGGGAAAAGATAATGAAAAGAACCAAGGATAATAAGTATAGAAAAATATTCTCAAAGAAGTTGAAGACAGGAACAGGTCCCTTGTGTGGGGAAAATTATTTGTAACAGCAGTTTTTGTGGTAGTAGAAATCTGGAAAATAGGTATTCATCGACTGGGGAATGACTGATCAGATTGTGGTATATGAATGTAATGGAATATTACTACACCATAAGGACTCAGAAAAACTTGAAAAGATTTGTAGAGCAGATGGAGGGGGAAAAAAAGTCAGTACAATCATAGCAATTTACACAATGACCACAGTGATGTAAAGAAAAACATTGAGAGACTCAGTCTCTGATCAACACAGTAACCAATTCAGAAGACCTGTTCAGAAGACACAGGATATAACATATCTATCATTTGGCAGAGGTAAGATGGACTATGATTGTATGATGTGGCTTGGCTTTCAGTCATGGTCAATATTGCTGGAATGTACTTATTTAATACATGTAAAATTTTTAGTGGCAGAGAAGGTACCTGAGAGCAGATTGTCATGAGGAAATGACATTAATAGAAAAAAAGGAAAAAGACATCAATTTTTAAATTATTAAACAAGGAACTAAGATATATACTATAGAAGGTATGGGTAAGAATAGATGCTAGAAGGTCTCAGAAACCATTTAGAGAAGACCAAGTTGATTTAGCAATAGGGACTATTAAGTAAAGAAAGTCCCCATATCAAACAGTTTTTTACTGCTCCTTCCAACTCTGATTCTATTTCAAGGTTTAATTCCTTCCCTTCTTGAATTAGGATTTAATATATATTTTATGTATATAAGTTGCTCAAATGTGTGATAAGGGAGAGGAAAACTCAGTTTTAAAGGTGAAAGTAAAAGAAGAAATTACAAAAGAACAACAAGCTTTAAATATATTACTATATATTAAAATATTTTCTAATTTTACTTTGGGAATAATGTTTAAGAAAGTATTTGAACAATGGAGATGCTATTGGTTTGGCTTTTTTTCCCATCTAGGTATTGTCTGCTAAACATAAACTTTCAGGGCAGAAGTTGTGTTTTATAGATATATAATTTAATGTAATTCTCATACTTCAGTTAATGATATGCATTTTCAGTGCTTGTCTTTCCACTCTGCTGGCCAGACACCTGGTCTTACGACTGATTATGTGTCAGGTCTTGAACATCATCCCAGTCACTGAGCATATTGTGTTTAAAGGGAATTTTGCCACACCTTATACAGCACACTAAGACTACAATGCTAAGAAGAACCCAGTCTAAGCATGACTTCCTTTGGGGGAAAAAAATCCCCCCCAAATAATTTAAGAAGCAGATTTGTCAGAGTGACTTCTTTCTAGGGGGGAGATTCTGCTGACTAGGCTGCCCAGCTTCATGGGGGAAGTGGTTCCCCAACATGCCCAACTCCATTTCCTGAACTTTACCATTCCTAGGTAATTACTATTCCAAAAGTATCTGCAACTATTTAAATTTTTCCCCAAGAAATGACAAAAATGCTTTCAAGTGAGACCCTGCAATAATAAAGCAGTTGCAGGTCCTTACAAGGAACATATTTTGGGGGGATTCTCTGCCATGCTTTATTTATTTTCATTACATGTCATGAACCACAATCTATTTTCATTGTACCCTCAGAACCAAATTTTCTGCCTGGTAGTGAGAACTAATGTCAACATGGTAGGAGAGAGCTCTACTGCTTGATGAATTTTGAATGACTATTTCATAGCCTCCTGAGCAGCCTGTAGTTTTGTTGGGATTTTGTTTTTCTCTCTCTCTTTACCATACCTCACACAGAAGTCTCATATGCACAGTAAAATACCCATTAACAATGGAATCCAAAATTCCCAACCAGCAACAGATTGTCAAAACTATGTACATACTGTAACCATGAGAAACTCAGGAAGACAGATGTCAACTTGGAATTTGTTAACCACTTTATCCAAACTCATCACTAGCTTATTTGTTTGTTCATGTCAAATAAAATAGCTCATGTTGGTGCTTACCCCTGCTGCTCTATGCTATGTAGCCCCTTGGGAAACATTGAATGTTCAGAGGTGCTAAGGCATTTATTCTATATTGAAATAAAGAATATTTATTCAACTTTGTTTTACTTTACTGTTACTTCCTTCTGGGTTTATATTGGGGATTATATTAAATGGTGGGTCAGTTTGATATTAATTGAATGTGAATCATTTCTATTTTAAGAAGTTCTATGAAATTAAATGAAGTGACAGGGGGAAGTGACACTTTGGGACTATGCTGAAGGTTTGTTTTAATAGGCACTATTGAGGGATCTTAGCCTCATGGGTCAACCCCATGAAAGACATGTAGCCAAGATATTCATCATACTCTTAAAAAGAAGCATCTTAACATCTTGACATCACCCACAATTTAGAAGCCCCCAAATGTATTCCGAGTAGTTTAGTCTCTGTACATGACCCAGAATGTGTCATAAAAGTGGTGATAACTCATGGAAAATCATAATGCTAAGAAAACAGAGATGATGAATGCCATCATTGCAAGGAGAAAGAACAGTGTCTGTTGGTTTTGAAATCCATCTCTCTACCTGCTTTGTGGGCAGATTTAAAAAGCTAAGAATTGTATGTTTCTAGACATTTATGGATATCATTCAGTTTTGCAACTGGCCGCAAACCACATGGCCTTGAAACTTCAACAATCCTAGCTTTGGCCAGACAATCCATTCAGAGAATGTTTCAGACCACTGACATCAACAAACACTGTTTGCTGGGGCTTTGGTTAGTTCTCTTGTAAAGAAGATTCTCCAACAAATTGCTCACTCCTCTGTCATGGAAGACCAATATGTCACTCTTCCTGGATTTGTAAAAAAAAAAGGAAAAATTCCATATTAATTTTCTACAAGATTGAACAGTATTCTTTGGAATTTTTAATTATGGAATAGAAAATCATATGGTATGCATGATATAAAGTAGCAGAAAATGGACAAAATGAATATGAAGTAAATTTAAATGTACACTTCATCGTATCCTTGAAAATTAGGCACAGAATCGCTCTCAACATTCCAGATGTAAACAGGCCATCATTACTAATCTGTATAGGTACACTATTCATCTTGGGCTCGGGTTCCAACTATAAATAAAATAGATGTTTGCTGATTTTCAGGGTCCAAGAAAATAAAATATCCTTGAGAATAAGTATTATTTTTTTTTCTTTGCATCTCCAGTACCTATCAGAGAACCTGGCTTAACAAATGCTTAGTAATTAATGATAAAAAGTAGTGATCCTGCAGTATTAATTACTTATATTTCCTTGTCATCCTACTTTATACAATGTGTTAATTTGTTTTTAATTACTTAATTGGGGCCTCAGTATTTCCTTTTTATGTCTCAGAACTTCCAGATAGCAAAACCTTGTGATTTTGTGTACTGTTTATATTATTTTCATTTTTGGCTATAGATTTTGGTCTCTCCCTACAAACTCTCCCACTCATTAAAAAAGTCAAGAAATATAATTCTCATTGTATATATGAAATCATGTAAAACATACTTCCACACTTGTCATGTTGCAAAGGAAAAAAATTTAAGAAAAATAAAGTGACATAAGTTTTCTTGGATCTACACTCAGAGTTCATTAACCATATCTCTGGAGATTAATAGCACTTTTCATCATGAGTTCACTGGATCTGTCATAGATCACTATATTGATCAAAATAGCCAAGTCTTTCACATTAGGCTGCTATTACAATATTGCTGCTACTAGGATAATGTTCTTTCTCCTAGTTCTACTCACTTCACTATATATTAGTGAAATAAGACAGATATTAAAGAAAACTTGGAAAACAATTTTCTACAATTTTCTGCTTTTAAGTTTTCTGTTGCACCTTTTTTTGGTTAGTGCAACAATTTTTTTTTAATGTCATCAAAAATCATCCATTTTACCTCCCAAGATTCTTTTTATATCATGTAATCATGAATTTATCTATTATCCATATATCTGACAGGTGATTTTTTCATGTTTTGTAATTTGCTTATTTTTAAAATATATATTTTATTATTTCCCAATTATATGTTATAAAATTTTTACTTGAATTTTGCTTTAAAATTTTGAATTCCAAATTTTATCTCTCTTTCTTTCCTTCCCCTTTTCCCTACTTGAGATGATAAGCAATCAGAAATAGGTCATATATGTGGAATCAAATATTTCCATATTAGTTATTTTGTAACAAAGACTCAAAAAAGAGGGAAAGAAATAGTTTAATTTGCTTATGATATTATCTTTTATACCTAAATGATGTACTCATTATGAATTTATCATGGAATACAGTGTGATAAGTTTATGCCTCATACTGTCTTTCTGTCAAACTGTTTTTCAGTTTGCCCTGAAGTTTATATCTATTTTTGAAAATTCTGAATCTAGTACCTAATGAAAAAGCCCCCAAATAGAGTAAGTTTTAACAAATTTATTGAGCAAGTTAATCATTTAACAAATATGTTTTTGAGTTCCTCAGGTGAAGCTCCCGAGAAGTGGTAAAAGTATTATATTGTTTTTTTTTTCTGTGCATGTATGCCTTTCATATTTACAAAGTGATTTCACATATATAATCTTCTCTTCATAACTTAATTGGTGCAATATAATCCATGTTTTATGAATGGGAGAAAATTCTGAATGACTTGTTCAAAATTACAGTTAGCTTGGTCTTTTGATTCTAAATCCAGTCATCTTTTTACTGTAACATACTAAGTAAATGTTCAATGACAGTTAAAAGACATCCATCTCCCCAAAAATCAGAGCAACTGGGAGGTCTCTAAGACAAATGGGGTGTTAAAATTTTGTTTCAAAAATTCACTTCACATCCAGTGAAAGAACATTAAGTAGATATGTGGAAAGGAATTTGATACAAACTTTCCAGTCTTTCTCAAAAGAAGAAACTTTTAAAATAAATTTTGAAATTATATATATTTATAATTTTATATATATATGAAACTATAATTTTTATAATTAATTTGTTTAAAGAGATTTTTAAATTTAAATTTACTTTAGGGAGATAAATTTTCTTTCAATGATATGAACTACAATAATTTTTTTTTGTTATTCCTGATTTCTCTAAGAGTAAAATGGAAAGAAAGGGAGAACAAAGATTTTAGGAGTCATAAATTACAGGTTTCAGTTCTAGTTCTTCCATGGATGTACTGTGTGACTCTTTATTGAGTTTCTCGCTAAACCTCAGCTTCATTATCTAAAAGACAAAGGATGGGTTTTTCAGACTCATTGTATGGGGCATTTTGTATCCTCTAATTCTCAGCTCAACTTGCCTAATTGTTATTTACTACTCTCAGCATTTTTATACTATATTTTTCCTATGCTCAGTGTTTTTATTACCCTTCATTTTATAGTTGAGGAAATTAAGACAGACAGGTTTAAAGTGATTTTCCCAGGGTCACACATCTAGTAAGTACCTGAGGCTAAATTTGAATTCAGGTCTTCCTAATTCTAGACTAAGCATTCTATCTAACTCCCTAGAGAATCAGAATGATAATAGGAACTATTTGTACTCCTAAATATTTAAGCCATTCCCAAAAGAAAGACAGATCATCAGAAAGGTTAGTATCTTGTTAAAATTATCTCACTTACAAAAAATACTTTCACTGAGTTGTTGATTAACATAACAACAGTTAAGGGGTAAGTCAATATAAGAAGTTTTTATTGGATAGGATTTCTGTCTTTTCTTTACATCTTTTAAAGTTTTATTAATTAACACAATTCTATTTTCCCTCAGTCCCCCTTTCCCCATCATATGGGAAAACAAAAATTCCCCCATAATAAATATTCCTGTTATATTTGACATGATGCAATACTTTGAATTTATTCCCAGGAAAAGTCTGTCTCTATAAACATACATGAATGTTTTCTTTAGCTAAACAATGATTATCAATAATACCAATATTTACATGGTACTTTAAGGTTTGCAAAGTGCAAAACTATGTCATTCAATGAAAATATATCAAATTCAACTAATATTCGACTTTTACATTGCTGCTGATAAAAAGATAAAATTGCTGTCAAGCCATCAGTACATGACAGGCATCCTCTAATAGCTATTCACCCTCTCTTCTCTTTTCAGATCATTTATTTTCTGCTTTTATTCTTGATTACTCTATCTTATCAACCTTTTGATTTTGTTGTTTCAAATAGTTTTAGAGATAGGATCATTATAGAGTGTCACACTAATGACATTGAATAAACAATAAGTTCTAAATACATGAATGAATATGTATTTTGATGAATCTGTGATCTCATAGATGTGAAGATCATAACCCATGTATAAATCAATTTTGCAGTTTCTATTCACATCTTCATATCAGTCCTATATAGGAAAACAGTCCAACCTTTTGAGTCTTTCTTCAATGCCAATTGCCATTATATAGATCACACAAGTTGTCCATCTCTTATTATTTGGTCTTTCATTCCTCCTTTTCCAATCATTCATCTCTTATATATTTTCCAGCTCTTCTTGCATGGAAATTTTTCATTAGCAATGTACTGCATTTTATTACTATCCACTATGGTTCATTTGCAGTTGTTCAATCACATCTATTTCTTTGTGACCCCATTTGATGTTTTATTGGCAAAGATACTGGAGTGGTTTCCCATTTCTTTCTCTAGCTCATCTTACAGATGAGCAACTGAGGAAAACAGGATTAAGTGACAAATCCTGGGTCCCACAGCTAGTAAGTGTCTGAGACCAGATTTGAACTCAGAAAGATGTCTTCCTGATCACTAGCTTCCCACTCTATTCACTGTACCATGTAGCTGAATTCTTTGATTCCTACATGACCCAAATTTTTTAATTTTCAAGGACTGAGTTATTTAATCTCTTATTTGAATCTATGTAGCATGACTAAAGGATTATTTGGTGTTAAAAGATGAGGTTTTGCTTCAGGTAGAAGCTTGCATTAATTATAAACACTGTCATTTCCCAACTATCTTGTTTACTCTTTCTTGTTCAATTCTAAACATATCATATTGGCCACTTGCAGTATTTGTCCAATAAACTTTCTGATAGATTTTATGTATTGTATATAGCCATTCTTCATCTGCTGCACTTATCACATGTGAATAATTAATCTAAGGACATATGAGGAATCATGGATATCATCTGCACAATTTTGGAATTTGATACCATTATCAAAATGGCATCCACAAATAAGAACATCAAGAAGATATGGCCATCTACAAAGAATCCTTCTATTTGCATTCTGCTCTGGAAATATTTTATGATAGTGGCAAATTCCCATGACAGGCATCCCTCTAGCTTATGCTTTGTTTAATATTTATAACAAATGGCTGCTGAAAAAAAGTTACTTCAATTTTCTCAAGGAATCTTTAGTGAACTTGGTACATGCATGAAAATATGATGTTGGAGGAGCAACTTCTAAAAAGAATTTCACTTTTTTAAATCACTTGATTTTTTAATCATGCATTTGAAACATTATATTTTATATGTTCCATAATTACTAAAGAATATAGTCTTCTCTATAAACAAAGAATAAAATAACAGACAGTTTGGGACTGGATTTGTTCAAGATTCAAGGTTGTGTTTCCTAGGAGTCAACATTTTAACTTGGTTAAAACCTTAATTTGAATTACTTGTTCATATCTAAATGAGTTTGCGTCATAATCTACTAAATAAGTGGAGATGGAACAGACATATAAGTTTTAATGAAGAAGAAGCAATAGCAAACTATAAGTCAAAATTTACTCTAAAATATAGCATATCCCTGATTAAAGTAGAAATCCTGAGAGCTGAAAAAGAATTCATTTTAGAATTTTGATTATTTTGAAGTTATGATGTGATTCTTGAACCTGAGATAGGGGGAAAAAGGAAATGGGTAACTGAACAGAACTTTAAAAGAGTATATAGAATGATTTTGTATACACACTGTTCATACATGTATGTATGTGTGTTTGTGTGTATATATATAGTATATTATATATAATATTATATATATGCTATAACATAATAATATATCTATAAGGAACTTAATACATAAGACTGAAGGTGAGAAGGTAGGGTGCAAAGCATAGTAGGCAGACTTTGCTTTCTTTATAACTAAGGGATATTTGTGCTTTAGAGGAACCAAATTGCAATTAGAATTGAAGTATTCTATGATGCTTTCAGCTGTCAAAATTATATTATTGACACCAAATATTTATTGTTCAATTTTGTACTTTCTCTGAAACTTGCTACCTATATGCCTTGGACAAGCTAACCCACCTCCTTGGACCATAGTTTCATTGTCTCTAAAATGGGTGGGTCCCTGAGTTCCCTATGTTTCTATGATTCTAAATCACTTTGCCTATTGTTGTCCATGAAGTATAACAAAAATATATGTTATGATACTGCAATAATAGCCCCCATTTATTGTATGTAAGATTTCTTCCTAACAAACCTGGGAATTAAGTTGTACAAGAATCATTATTTCAAGAATAAAATGTGACCCTCATGTTGAAAGTTCATACAGTCTAATTAGAAAGAATTGACTTAAACTACAACTGTACAGATTGTTTTCCTAGGGTATATTCCTTCACAAATTAGTTTCATTGAGATGATTTTGCAGATTGTTGCATTTACTTATTTGCTGAATGCTTAAATATGGATACTCATATAACTGAATTATTACTAATGAGTCTAACATGAGAAATGTGGAGTTTGCTGTTACTTGACTTCAATTCTGATTTCTGATAGAAAAAAACGCTATTATTATATTCTAAACTCTTTGTCTCATTCTGTGATTCATATGCCTTGAAAATCTATAGGATAAGATGTTTCTGTGTGTCTGTAAATCCCACTTATCAGCCCATTTCCTTTTCTTGAGAATCTCAATGGCCTCTGGGTTTATTTGACCTTATTTTGCTATTTTTTTTCCTGAATCAACTTGTCTTCTCAAATGAGTTTGCAATTCCATTTGGACTACCCATGTAGAGACAGACATATATTTGCTCAAAGAGGATTTGGGGTGCCTTTGGAATAAAGACTCCGTGGAAATTTTCCTGGACATCTAAGGGATTCCCTAGAGAAATTTTTGAGCCTAAAATTTTTGGCCAGCTTCCAGCTGGATGTCCTCATGTGCTAGGGAAATATCTTTTACCAGGAATATATGGTTCCTTCTCTGAGAGTGAGAAGTGATATGCAGTTATTCCTAGATATTAAGTCTCTATGGAGAAAGTTCCAACTATTATGGGAAGCTTTTGGGGGAATAGAAATCCTTCAGACCAGAAAATCCATTTTCTTTGATTTTTTTTCTTTCTTTGTTCCTTTTAAATTGAGGAAGGTTATTTGAGCAACAAGTCAAGTACCTATTGAATACTAGGCAAGCTATAGTCATTGGTGAACTTTGTTAAATGTTCCTTGTTGTTGCTATTATTTTCAATTCATTTAACTTTTTATTTGGGGACCATTATGATTTTTTTTTCCTATACTATCTAAGATTGCATCATATTAACTGTGCTTAGACTATCATTTGAATGATACCAGGGATGTAAATGAAGGGACAATATTGTGCTTCTTCAAAGCCCCCAAAGAATGGGTTTAGATTCAGGACATGGACAATATGTTCAATATGCCGTCTTTCTTTTTTTATCAAGGGCAACCATTATTTCAAATGAGGGAATCAAAGAGTTTTAGTGGAAGACTGGCACATGGCGATAATATTACTCCTTGTGGAGAACCTGGGCAGACTACTTCCAGGAGAATCATGATGATCCATAAGGGGAGCACCTTTGAGATATTGGAGCACCCACAGTTATTTCATGACTGACTCTAGTCAGTCAACCACAAAAAAGAATTAGGAGTCAGTTAAAAGACTGGTTTGCTTCCGCTTTATTCTTTTACTTAGTGTACTTTGAGGACCTTGGTGACAAGAAAAGCAATAAAAGCCCATGTGCGTGTAAGTGTCAGAGGTCAGATATCCAAACAGTCATTCCAGAGTTAGGATATGGAGCCAGCACAAGTAGTGACTTTTGGGTTCCCAGTTCAATGAGAACTAAAACAAGGACTCATCCAGTAATGATACTGTATCTGGACTTGAAGTTGGTGGGACTGATAATACAAAAAAAACTGAGCTAAACTTAGCTGATTCTCCCCAGAAACTGAAGCAGTTTGAAGAGGGTGGATCTGAAATTCCGAGGGAGGAGGAAGAGGAGAGGGGCTGATGGAACATTTGAACTTTGTTCATACTATAGCTTCAAAGTAAATATCACTTTGTAAAAGTTGCCTGATATGATGTACTTAAATGAAACTGGTGTACCAGTCACTATCCTAATAAATGAAATGAATACATTTGATGGGGGTTCAAGTCAATGGAAAAAGAGAAATAAGTCCATCACAAGAGCCTCAGGCTACTCTGTGGAGTCCCAAAAAGAAAACATAGCTGTGCTGATCTTGATCAAGTGGGGGCAGAATATATTTCCACTTGAAATACAAAAGGATGGGCAAGGGTAGAGGGATTTGGTTTCTTCCTCTTCTATCCTCACCCCTCTCCATCAGCTGATAGTAGTTAAAGGATATAAAGGTAGATATTGAAGTATTAATGTGTAAAAAAGATGTTTACACCCAGTTATTCCTTTAGAATGTGTGAATAATATACTCTAATTAAGTTGGAATGGGTAACTCTATTAGCCTGATAAAAATCAAATGGACTATTAACACACCAGGTTCAAGTCTACTTTAGGGCATGTGACCTTCAGCAGTGGAGAAAGAAGATAGTTTTCCCTCCTTCCAACTGAGAAGTTTAGCAGAAAGTTATTTACCTGGTAAGCAACTTGATTAAGCATTGACATCTTTTGTATTACTGTTTCCATTATGGGTATGGTTACTAATGTTAGCAATATGGATATTGCAGGCCTAGAATACAATCACTCAGTAATTTGCTTAGTACAGCCTATGGGAGCTGAACAATATTAATTTTATTTTTCTTATTTTATTTTGAACAGCCTTCATTTGCTTGTCTTATTGTGACATGAGACCAGAAAGTTTTTCTCAGATTCTTTTGAACCAGTAGCCCACAGGAAAAGATTTGTCTGATAGCCTAGAAATCCTGAGTAATCCACCCAAAGATTTAATTGTTTTTTAGGCCATTTTGGATTTTTTCCTTCTAAGTTAACTTGACCTACTAAGGAATGAATTTCGATCTCTATTGGTTTAATCTTGTGTTGAATAAAAGTCTACTACACATGAAGTTATGAACTGATTCAACTTTTCTAGAGAACAATTAAGAATTACACCCAAAGGGCAATAAAACTGTGCATCCCTTTGTCCAGTAATACCCCTACTTGGTCTGATTCCCAAAGAGATCATTAGAAAGGGTAAAGTACCTACATATTCAAAAATATTTATAGCAGCTCTTCTTGTAGAGGCAAACAATTGGAAAATGGGGAGATACCCATCCATTGGGTATATGAATGTGATCAGGTATGTGCAGCCAGACTTCCAACAAGTCTGTAAAGACTTGCATGAATTGATTTTGAGTGAAATGAGCAGAACCAGAAGAACATTGTACATATTAATAGCTACATTAGGTGATGAATTTGCTCATCTTAGCAGTAAAATAATTAGAAAATTATGAAGACCTTGTGATGGAAAATATCATCCACATTTAGAGAAGGAATTAAAGAGTATGAATGCAGAACACAGCTTACTATTTTCAATTTTAAAAATTTGTTTTGTGATTTTCCTCTAATTTTTTTTCTTTTTCTCCTGATTATTTTTTCACAACATGATTAATATGGAAATGTTTAAACTATTTATACATGTATAATGCATATTTGAATGGACTCTGTTGGGGGAAGAAAAGGGAGGGAGGAAGAAAAATATGGAACACAAAGCCTTACCAAAAAAATGATTGTTGAAAATTATGTTTGCATGTAGTTGGGAAAATAAATAAATAATTAAGAACAACAACAGCAAAAAAATCTACCATACAAATTTCAGGTATCAAGCTATTATAAAAAGCTCTTATAGATATCTAGAGAAAATCTTTTTCTTTTTTGGTCTTGATCTTTAATTGTATTGCAGGGAGCAGTGAAAATATTTAAGGGACTTTATGTGATATAGAGCCCAGAAGAATTTTCACTTTTTAATCAAACTCAGTTTTTCTCTTGAGGGAAGAGAATTGGTTTCTCAGATTATCCTTGATCACTGAAATGCTGAGAGGATCTGTATCCATCATAGTAGATCAGCTCTCAGTATTGTTATTAATGTATACAGTGTTCTCTTGGTTCTACTCAATTTACTCAGCACAAGTACATGTAAGTCTTTCCAGGCTTTTCTGAAGTTAGGCTGTTCTAGAATTCTTACATAAAAATTGTAATCCATAACATTCATATACCATAATTTATTCAGCCATTCCCCAATTGAAAGACATTCCCCTCAATTTCCAATTTTTGCCACTACAAAAAGAGCTGCTAAAATATTTTTTGTACACATAGAACTTTTCCTCTTTTTGTGATCTCTTTGGAATACAGAGCTAGCAGTAGTATTGCTGGGTGAAGGGGTATGCCCAGTTGTATTGCCCTTTGGGCATAATTCCATATTGCTCTCCAGAATGGTTGGATCAGTTCATAACTCCACCAGCAGTGCATTGTTGTCCCAATTTTCCCATAATCTATACAGCATTGACCATTTTCCTTTTATGTCATCTTAGACAATCTGATAGATATGAGATAGTACCCCCAAAGTTATATTAATTTTCATTTTTCTAATCAATATTGATTTGGAGAATTTTTTCATATGACTATAAATAGCTTTAATATCTTTATATGAAAACTTCCTTTTCATTTTCTTTGGCCATTTATCAATTGGAGAATGACTTGAAATCTTATAAATTTGATTTAGTTTTCTATATATATATTTTAGAAATCTATCCTTTAACAGAAACTCTAGCAGTGAAAATTGTTTCTCATTTTTCTTCATTCCTTCTAATGTTAATTTTATATTGTCCAAATCATTCATATTACAATTTATAATGTTCTCTATCTTTTGTTTGCTCTTAAACTTCTCACTGCATTGATCTGTCAGAGTATTTCTTGTTCTTTTAATTAATCTATAGTATCACCCTGTATGTCAAAATCTTGAGGCTATTGTGACCTTATTTTGATGTAGGATTTGAGATATCAGTCTATGTCTACTTTTTTCAGTTATCTCAGCAGTTTTTTTTTTTTATCAAATAGGGAGGTCTCATCCCAAAAGCAAGGGTCTGGGGAGTGTGGAGCCAAGATGGCAACAGGAGAAGTTCCTCTCTTAGGTGTTCACTCTCTGATATTTCCAAATTTATAAAATAAAGAATCTAACTAAATTTTCAAGAGACAGAACCCACAGAGGGATCAGTGAGGCAGTTCTCCAGCCCAAGGTAACCTGGAAAATAGCAGAAGGCTCAGCTCCATGAGGTTAGGGGGTGGCCTGTCAGAGAGCCACAGCTCATTGTAGCTGGGGCAGTTTCCTGACCTACACCCTGGGGAATACCAGGTACAACTCGGAAGATAAGCAGGGGACCTCTGCAAGAGTGAGCACATGAAGCCCAGCCCTCAGGGCACTCAACGAGCAGCATGGCCCTGGAAGCCCAGATCCAGGAACTGGAAGCAGGCAGAGCTGGTAAGCAGGCACCACCAGGCTTGTGTTTTCAGCCTAGGTAGGGGAGAGGAGAGAGACTTCCAAGGTTTGTCCTCTGTCCCTGGAATAGGACTCTGGGGCTCTGACCACATTCAGATCCTGATCACAGTCCAGAGCCCCCCATAGAACACCCCCCCACCTCAGCCCCATGGTAGAGGGGTGTGCTTGTGGTCATTCCCAGACCAGGAAGGAAGACAGAAGTTCACACAGGGAGATACTTGTGGGGGGTGTCCCAATAATACTCAGAAGCTCAGGAAGCACCCCCAACACCAGGCACAGGCTGGAGAAATGAGTAAGCAGAGAAAAAAGAGGAGCACCACTGAGAAATACTTTATCTATGATCCCAAAATACTTAGTATGAAGATGAGGAAGTCCAAACTCCTGCATCTAAAGACTCCAAGAAAAACAGAAATTAGGTTCAGGTCATGACAGAGCTCAAAAAAGATTTTGAAAATCAAGTGAGGGGAGATAGAAGAAAAATTAGGAAACGAAATGAGAGAGATACAGGAAAAACATGAAAAAAAGAAGTCAGCAGCTGAAGAAAATAGCATGTTAAAAAGCCGCATAGGTCAAATGGTTAAAACAGTTCAAAAAGTTATTGAGGAGAAGAATGCTTTACAAAGCAGAAATGACCAGATGAAAAAAGAGATAAGAAAGCTCTCTGAGGAAAACAAATCCTTCAGATGGAGAATGGAACTGAGGGAAGCTGCTGATTTTATGAGAAATCAATACACAATACTTCAAAACCAAAAGAATGAAAAATTAGAAGAAAATGTGAAACATCTCATTGAACAAAAAGAACTAATATGGAAAAGAGATTCAGGAAAGATAATTTAAAAATTATTGGGATACCTGAAAGTCATGATCAGGAAAGGAGTCTTGACATCATTTTCAAAGAATTACTGCAGGAAAATTGCCCAGATATCCTAGAAGTGGAGGGCAAAATAGAAATAGAGATACTCTACTGATCTCCCCCCAGAAAGAGATCCAAAAAAAAACAACCCCCAAGAATATTATAGCCAAATTCCAAAACTCCCAAGTCAAAGAGAAAATATTACAAGCAGCCAGAAGGACACAATTCAAACGTCATGGAGTTACAGTCAGGATTACACAGGACTTATCAGCAACTACATTAAAAACTCATAGGACTTGGAATATAATATTCCAGAAGACAAAAGAGCTTAGAATGCAACCAAGAATCAACTACCCAGCAAAACTGATCATCCTCTTATAGGGAAATGAGCCAGGAGAATTTCAAATGTTCCTGTTGGAATGGCCAGAGCTGAGTAGAAAGTTTGATCTTCAAATACAGGACTTAGCTGAACCATAGAGAGTGGAGGAGAAGGGTAAAATATGAGGTACTTAATGATGATGAATTATATGTATTCTGGCATAGAAAAATGATACTTATAATACTCAAATGAACCTTCTCATTTAATAGAGCAGATAGAAGGAGCTTTTATAGATGAAGCACAGGAGAAAACTGAATTTGAAGTTACAATATATTGTAAAAATGGAGTCAATGGCTAAAAGGGAAATGTAATGAGAGAAAGGAAAAGGAAAGGTGGAATAGGTGAAGATATTTCATATAATAAGCTTTTTTCATTACAATGAGCTATTTCAATGACATGGAATGGGGGAAGTCAAGGGGGAATGAGGGAATCTTTGCTCTCATCAGAGGTGGCTAGGAGAGGAAACAGCCTATATACTCAATGGGGTATAGACATCTAGAGTAAGAAGGAGAGAAGGGGGACACAGAGGAGAGAGTGGGCTGTGGGCAGAGAGTGGTCAGATATAACACATTTTCTTTTTTTTACTTCTTGCAAGGGGCTGGGATTGGATGGCCTGTCTGGGGCCACAGGACCAGGTGGATGCTGGGCCTAAAGGATGATATGTGGACGCAGGGCCTCTTGGCTATGCTAGTGGGGAAGTATGAATGGAAGAAGTTTCGAACAGCAATGGCAACAGTGGAAAAACATGGAAGTAGCTTTTGTGATGGACTTATCCTAAAGAATGTGACCCAGCCACAACAGAACTGGAGGTGTTAGAACACAGACTGAAGCACGTTTTAAAATTATCATTATTAATTATCATTATTTATTATTGTTATTTATTATTATTAATTATTATTATAATTATTTTGGGGGGTTGCAGGGCAAATGGGGCTGGGTGGCTTGCCTGGGGCCACACAGCTGGTTGATTGTTGGGTGTCTGAGGCCAGATTTGGAGCTGGGTGCTCCTGGTTCCAGGGCCAGTGCTCTGTACGCTGCACCACTTGGCTGTCCCTACTATCATCGTCATCATCATCATCATCATCATCATTATTATTATTATCATGATATTTTATTTGGGGTTTTTTTGTTTTTGCAGGGCAATGGGGTTGGGGTGGCTTTCCCATGGTCACACAGCTGAGTGATTGCTGGGTGTCTGGGGCCAGTGCTGCATCCACTGTACCAGCTGACTGTACCTATCATTATTATTATAATTACTATTATTATTTTTAATTTTAATTTTTTTCTCTTTCCTTTACTTTATTGCTCATGCAGGTCTATATTTTTGGGGGGGAGGAGGCATTATGTTTACTCAAATAAGAATATTTTTGTAATGTATAAAAAATCATTTATATAAAAACAAGAATTAATTAATTATTTTTTTAAAAAGCAAGGGTCTGTGGGTTCATCAAACAGTAGGTTATTACAGTCCTTTACTACTGTTTCTGTTGTAGCTAACCTAATCCACTGATGTACTACTCTGTTCCTTAGATTGTACCAGACAGTTTTGGTGACTGCCACTTTATAATATAGTTTTAGATCTGGTATAGCTAGGCCACCCTCCTTTGCATTTTTTCCTACTAAATCCCTTAATTATTTTTATCTTTTGTTGCTCCAGATGAATTTTGTTTCTATTTTCTAGCTTTATAAATTAGTTTTTTGGTAGTTGTATCGGTAGGTCACTGAACAAGTAATTTAAATTATGTAGCATTGTCATTTTTATTATATTGGTCTTAACAATGAGCAATTGACATTTTCCCAGTTGTTTAGATCTGACTTCATTTATGTGCAAAGCATTTTGCAATTGTGTTCATATAGTTTCTGGATAGATTCCCAATTATTCTATGTTGTCTATAGTTACTTTAAATAGAATATCTTGTTCTATATCTTGCTCTTGGACTTTAATTGCCCTATATATAGAAACTGATGATTTATGTGGTTTTATTTTATATCCTGCTACTTTGTCAAAGTTGTTTATTGTTTTAAGTATTTTTTTAGTTAATTTTCTTATTGCTAATATTTAACATGAGATAATGGGTAGTCTTGTTTCATCCCTAATCTTATTGGAAATACTGCTAGATTATCCCTATTACATATAATGCTTGCTGATGGTTTTTATATAGATACTTCTTATCATTTTAAGGAAAACATCACATATTCCTATGCTCTCCATTTTTTAATAGGGAATAGGTGCAGTATTTTGTCAAATATCTTTTCAGCATCTATTGAGATAAGCATATAATTTGCTAATTTTGTTACTGATATGGTCAATTATCTTGATTTTTTTCCTTAATAATGAACCATCCCAGCTTATCTGGTATAAACTTTATCTGACCATTGTGGATTATCCTAATAATAACTTATAATCTAAAGTTTTATTTAAAATTTTTGCATAAATATTCATTAAGGAGATTGGTCTATAATTTTTTTTTGTTTTGACACTTCCTGTTTTAGATATCAGTAGTGTATTAGTGTCATAGAGGAATTTGGCAGAACTTCTAATTTTTTTCAAATAGTTTATATAAAAATGGAATGAATTGTTCCTTAAATGTTTGGTAAAATTTACTTGTAAATCAATCTGGTCCTGGATATTTTTTTTTCCTTAGGGAGTTTACTGATGGTTTCTTTAATTTCTTTTATTGAAATGGGGTTATTTAAATATTTTATTTCTTCCTCTGTAAACCTAAGTAGCTTATAGTTTTGCAAATATTCATCCATCTCACTTAAATTGTTAAATTTGTTGGCATAGAGTTTTACAAAATGGTTGAAAATCATTACAAATTTCTTCCTCATTGGTGATGAATTCATCCTATTGATTTTTATACTGGTAATTTGATTTTCTTCTTTATTTTTTAATCATATTAACCAAAGGTTTATCTCTTTATTTTTTTCCTAAAATCAACTCTTAGCTTTATTTATAAATTTCTCCTTTGATTACAGAATTTCTAATATAATATTTAATTGGGTATTTTAATTTGTTCTTTTTCTTGCTTGTTTAGCTGTGTGCCCAATTCTTTGATCTATTCTTTCTCTATTTTATTCATATAAGCACTTAAAGATTATAAGATTTCTTCTAATAACTTTTTTGACTGCATCCCATAAGTTTTGGTATGATGTCTCATCATTGTCATTATCTTAGATGAAATTATGGATTATTTCTATGATTTGTTTTTTGATTCACTCCTTTAAAATTAGTTCATTTTGTTTCCAATAAATTTTTAGTTCATCTCTCTTCAGTCCTTTATTACTTGTAAATTTCATTGTATCATGATCTGAAAATATTTCAGTGTTTCTGCATCTGATGATTTTTTTTTTGTGTAGGTGCCTTGTGCTGAAGAGACAAAGGTATATTCCCTTTTAACTTCATTCAGTTTTCTTCAGAGGTCTATCATATCTAACTTTTCTAAAAATCTATTCACCTACTTAACTTTCTTCTTTTTATTTTGTGGTTAGATTTATCTAATTCTGAGAAAGGGAAGTTGATGTTCCCCACTATTATAGTTTTGTAATCTATTTCTCCCTTTAACTCATTTAGCTTCTCCTCAAAAAATTTAGATGATATATATATATATATTATTTAATATTGATATTAGTTCATTGCACATGGTATATTCTAAGAAGATGTAGTTTCCTTCCTTATCTCTTTTAATGAGATCTATTATTGCTTTTGTTTTGTCTGAGATCAGGATTGCAACCCTCTGCTTTTTTAACTTCAGCTGAAACATAATATATTCTGTTCCAGTCATTTACCTTTATTCTGTGTGTGTCTCTCTGCTTCAAATATGTTTCTTATAAACACCATATTGTAGGATGCTGGGTTTTAATCCACTCTTCTATCCACTTTCATTTTATGGGAGAGGTCATCCCATTTACCTTAGAGTTATGATTACTAACTCTGTATTTCCCTTACTTGCTATCTTTCCACATTTGAACTTTTCTTTTTCTTTCCCCTTAGCCCTCCTCACCAATGGTTTCCTTCTGATTTCTGTCTCTTGATCTGTATTTCTATCATCACTTTACCCCTTTCCTTCTTTCTCTCCCCCCTTTTATTTTTAACTTTTACTCTAACTTCAATTTTAACTTTACTTTTACTTTCACCCTCCCTTTTATCAGTCCTTTCTTTTCCCTTTTAAACCCAATTGGGAATATATGTTATTTCCTCTTTAGACTAAATCCTTTGAGAGTAAAATTTACTCAGTGCTCATATCCTCCCTCCCTTCCTTCCACTATGATCAATCCTTGTGCCTCTTGATGTGGTGTTACAAATCCTCCAATTTCTCACCTTCTCCTAGTATAATTCCTTCTTTTCATTTCTTGTTTTAAATTTGCATTGTATCCACAATCTCTGTTCAAATATATTCCTTTTGGGGAAGCTAGGTGGGGCAGTGAATAGAGCACCGGCCTGGAGTCAGGAGTGCCTGAGTTCAAATCTGGACTCAGACACTTAATAATTACCTGGCTGTGTGGCCTTGGGCAAGCCACTTAACCACATTGCCTTGAAAAAACCTAAAAAAAATAAAATAAAATAAAATATATTCCTTTTATCTATCCTGATAGAAGTACAATTCTCAAAAGTTGATTGATAGATTGATTGATTTATAATCCTCATTAGCTTATAGTCACTTCATATCCACATTTTCTAAGTATACTCCCATCAACTGTCCCATCAGAAATACAATTCTCAAAAGTCATAAGTATCATCAAATTATAATCAATTTATACTATATCCACTTTCCAAGTATCCTCTATAGAAATACAACCCTCATGAGTTAAAGTACCATTTAAACCAAAATCTCTTCTTGATACACTAATACTCACTGTCTGTATGTACAACCCCTCCAAATGAAACTAAAAGTATACTGTAAAGCAAAATCACTTTATGATTTATTTATACCCAGACCCTCTAAGTAACTCCCTCCAATCTTCCCAATAGAAATTGAATTCTCATGAGCTAAAATATCAGCTACAGCATCATCCCTTTCATGCTTAATCTATATCATACCCCCTCTTTAACTATGCCTCTTTTAATTATACTAAGAGAAATATAATTCTCAAGAGTTACAAGTATTATCTTCCCATGTAGGGATGTATACAATTTAAAGGTATTTACTAATATGTTTTCCCCTTTTCATTTACCTTTTTACTCATCTCTTGATTTTGAAGATCTATCTCACTTGCTAAAAGGGAAGTATATCCCACCATAGCCAGGAGAGCTGGAAAATCTTCAAGAGGCTCTTAGCCACCATGTAGCTCAGATCAAGACTCAGCAAGTCAGCTTTACAGCAAGTCAACAGTGAGCACTTTTGGGGGTGTTTTTTGCTCATATTGGTAGATGAGTTATCTTCCTGGGGCAAACAGCCACTATCCCAAACTTTCAGTGCTGGTACCTGGAGTATGGTCTCTGGCTTAGCATTTGCCTATGGTGTTTCAGGTGCTAGCAGGTTTGTTCTCTGCATTAAGGTAGCCCAACCCAACATTCCTGGAGCTCAAACTTTGTCTTCTGAGATGGGGGTTAGGACCTTCAAAGCTGGCTTGCTGTACAGTGGCTTGCTGAGCCTGGACCTGAGCTGGGCTGACTTTCCAACTCTCTCACCTGTGCTAGGCTATACCCCCTTTTACTCACATTAAATAGACCTTTACTGAAGTTTCTCCACAATATCTTAAGTTGAGAATTTGTTTCACTTTGGTTTTTTTTGTGGGTTCTGTCAATTTAGGGTCTGTTTAGAGTCTTCATTTAAAGTTGTTTCAGGAAAAGTTCCAGGAGCTTTCCAGCTTCATGCCACCCCTTTGGCTCTGCCCCCAGGAGTCTCCTAACTTACTTTCACTCACCCTATAGGTGGTATCATGTAAAGGTATGGACTGAACTTTCCCCTCTTTAGCAGTGTGGTAACCACTCTAAACCACTCTCGTATGGTATGGCAGCTATGGCTGGAGAACTCAGTCAAATGAGTTTATGCCTTGGCCCCTAACTGCGTTTTTCACTTTGGCTATCCTTGGCTAAGAAGAATACTGAACATCTACCTTTGCAACAGATATATTTACTTTTGAAAATGACATTGTGAATGTGAGAGGTCCTGAAGTCTATTAAATTCAGTTGACTGGAAACACTAGAAGTTTCTTAGTCACTAGAAGAAGGATCACTAGGAATTGTTGCAATACTACAGAGTTGAAATAAAATAGATTGGGCATTCCAATGCAGGGGATCCACAAACTGCTTTATGTTCTCATGAAATTTAAATGTCAGCCTCCCTAGAGAGATTGTAATCTTGTCTACAAGTTATTGAATCCCATTTTAGGGTCTATTTTTGTATGCTGAGAGTCTTTGTACTTTAGCCTTTCTTTTCTTGTATTGAAAATATATAACTGCTATGCATATGATTCATTTTACATTGAGTTTCTTTCTACTTTTTTCTTTGTGGAGACCTTGACATGGGCCAAGAAAACCTAATCCTTGAATGATTTGTCCCTGGGGTCCTGCAATAAAGGTTTAACAAGGTAAAGAGAAAGGAATCTAGTTTCCTTCTCATTAAAGACTAGATCCCTCTAGGACAGAAGCCAGGCCAACTAACTGCCAGGGTCCCACTTACAGGGGTCCCTTGGTTAAGAAGGAAATTGCATAATGCCTCAGTCCCTTAGATTTAGCAATGATTCATTGATGTTGAAGTAACACTATACAAATCTTTACTTCTGAGGCTCCATTTCTTCTCATCAATAAAAGTGATCATGTTTACATCACATACAACTTTAAAAAGTTGTCATGAGGATCAAATGAAATATAAAAGCCCTTTGTAACCAGAAAGTATATTGAGTTATCATGATTAATATATTTAAGGCTTTCTAATTCTGATTTCTAATTCTTTCCTTTCCAACACTGTAAGTTTTTTGAGGGCATAGATTATGTTATATTCCCATATGCTTCCCATTGTTCTCTCTGGTGCCTAGTTGAACTGATTTAAACTGTCTGTACCTTTCCACAAATTTCATGTTCCCCAGTCACTACACAACCATTTCTATCTCTGTTGTCTTTAAATCTGTGAGGGAAAAGTAAAAGGAACACATTAGTCCTGGATCATACAACTCACATTCCATAAGTTTACTACCCCACCACACAAGGGACTTGAGTATCAATTGCCTTGTCAGCAAAACACGAGTCTACCATTAATTATCTCTAGTTGCTTCCCATTCTAAAATTCCATGATTATCTAATTATACTATAATTTTTGAGACTTGATAAGACTTCCCTCTTGAATCATGGCTGGATTTTCCTCTTCACACTTTAAATTATAACTTTTTTTACCATTGATAGGAAATAAGTGTTTTTCTTTCAGATAACACCTTTTGTTTATTATTCATATATATAATTACAAGAACTAAAAACAAGAGAAAAATCATCCAAATCTAGACTCAGGAATAAGAATAAAAGGTTCATAATTTCCCCTGGCAATTGTCACCTTATGATCCAGAGAAGATTGACCTAGTTCTCTTAGTCTGCCACTTCAAGAGCTATAAAATACAAAAAGAAAAAAAAAACCTTTCAGAGGAAACTTAAGCTTTAGCTTTGCAAACAAAAATGTTGCCTTTAGAAAAGAATGACTATCCTAAAATTTCTTAGAAACACAGGTCTCATTAACTTCATCAACTTTTTAAAGTCATTGTTTTTTGTAGTTTTGTCCTTCTAAATGTGAAATGCTGCTGCTGCTGCTCCACAGTAAAGGTGAGATTTCTTATAACCCCAGGGACATAGGAAATGGTTCAAACTAATGTAACATCTGGTTGTAATAATTAGCTCATTTTAATCTTAAGAGCAATGTATTATCCCTTCAGATCCAGATGGCTTCTTCCTCTGCTGCATTAGGGAGCTTATATTAAACAAAAAATTAGAAGTACAATCACAATCACTCCAAGCCCCCAGTTAGGAAAATTCTTGATGTTTAGGCAAAGACATGGCTCTCTGCCATAATTTACATTTTTATATGTGTGTGGGGGGTGGAGCTAACTCTTGGCTTCTTTGTGGTTGAGGATAATGAAGGTTGCTAAAAATGTTTAGGTAAAAAGTATTTTTGCAGTATCCATTAATAGCAGGTGGGTGACATGAAGAGTGACTTGGAGAGCTGGACCTGGAGTTGAAGACCTGAGTTTCAATCTAGCCTCAGATATTTTATGATTTACATGCCTTTGGGTAAATCATTTTGTTAGAAGTAGTTAAAGCCTCAGTTTCCTCAACTGTAAGATAGGGGTATTAAGAGTGCCTACTTTCCAGGATTGCTGTAAAGATAAAATGATATAATAATTGTAAAGTACTTCATATAGTATCTGGTGCATAGAAGACACTAAATAAATACAAATTGTTGTTGTTATTATTATTATTATTATTATGATTTATTTATTGTGGTAAGGAAGGGAAGTTACAGAAAGATCAGGTTTCCTTAGATGGTTTCAGTTCTTAAGGTGGTAGGAATAGCTGGTAGCAGCAACTAGAACTTTCTGCTTTGAGATGGCTTCAAAGTTGTTGACTCTCCTTACTTTTCCCTTTTAGTTACTCAGTCTGACTTTTTCTTTGTTTTTTTTTTATTTCACCATCTGCTCCTTTATAGTCAGTTCTTTCCAACATAGCTCTAGATATCCCCACTCCTCCCTTTTCATTACTGGACCTGCAGCAGAATCTCTATAATTTTTAAATAGTTTTGTTTTATGCAGGTTCCTTGGGGCATGTTCATTCAGATACAGAGACATACTAATAAAAGTATGTCATCTTATCTTCCATATGTTCCACTGCTACATTCATGAATTCTGAAACACTTTGTCATTCAATATTTCCCACTACCTTAAAGTCCTAAACCCTGTTCTTTATTTTTCCTACAATAGTTAGTTGCTCCAACACTCGGGTTCTTCTCTCCCCTTTTCACTTTCTCAATTCCTTCTGTAGTTTAACTTTACACTATACACTTTAATCCTTTACCATGCTTTGGCAATCTTCAACCTTGGGTTACTCAGGCCATTTACCATCTTTGCTCTTATTCTCATTCTGCTGAACAAAACAGGAAAAAATGTAGAAACTGCTGAACAGGTTCACTACTAGTAGTTTGTCACCTAGCCTCAACCTTGGTTATTATTACAAAATTATTTTTGTACATCTCTCTTTTCACATTATTATCTCGCTATGTTGGCTTTTCCAAAATTTTTTATCCTTTCTCAAATTTCTCTTTATACCCATTCCACCTACCTTCTCAGATAAGAATTTTATATCATATTTCACTAGAAAAAAATAAAGGAATTCATTCAGAACTTTTTTCTCTTCTTCTTCTTCTTCATCTCACACCACTGAGATGACCTGAAGATGTGGTTCTTCTTGTTAAGGTAAAACCCTCTACCCATACCTTTGAATACTTTATAATCCATCTTCTCTAGCAGATTTCTCCTATTATTTTAACTCTTTCAGTAATCCTCAATCTCTATCTCTCTACCAGCTATCTCCTTGTTGCCTGCAAAGACCTTTATTGTCTGACAATGAATTTTTAAAAACTTCACCTAATTAATCATCCTCATTCCGTCATTTCAGTGATGTCTAAACATTAAGAATTTTCTTGGCAAAGATCCTGACATTATTTCCTATCTCCTTCCCCATCTCATTTTACAGATGAGAAACTAAGGGAAGTAAAGAAACTAAGGGAAACAGGATTAAGCAAATTACTACCAGCAAGTCTCTGAGGCCAGATTAAAAGTCTGGAAGATGAGCCTTCCTGACCTCAGTTCTGGTACTCTAGCTATTGTGTCACCTAGCCTACTAGTTAGCCTGTTATATTGTTCTTTCCCTTGACTAAACTTCTTCTCCTACTTCTTAACTCCTTATAATCTGGCTTCTGACTTCATTCCACTGAAACTGCTCTCTCCAAACCTACAAATGTTATTTCAATTATCAAATTTAATGTCCTTTTATCAATCCTCATCCTTTTTTGATGGCTCTGTAGTGACTGACACTGTTAATCACCCTCTTCTTATTATTTTCTCCTATATAGGTTTTTATGACATTACCATCTCCAGTTCTCCGGTATTTCATCTAAGTAACATACAATAACATTGAGGATGCTCCAAGGCTCTATCAGAGGCCTTTTGTCTTCTTCCTCTATGATATTTCACTTCGCAATCACATCAGCTTCTATGATTTCATTATAATTACCTCTAAGCAGATAACTATCTCATGACTTCAGTCTCCCATTCCCAACTATTGTTAGACATCTTTAACTCAACATGCCCCAAACTGAACCCATTTCCCCCCCTCTAAAACCCTCCATTCTTTCAAACATTCCTGTAACTGTCACCATAATATTCTCAGTCCTCTAGCTTCACTTGAGTCATCCTTAACTCCTCACCCCATGTGAAATCTGTTAATAACATATGCTGCTGATTGTACCTTCATAGTATCTTTCCTATATACTTTATTTTCCCCTCTAACACAGCTGCCACTCCAATGGAGGTTATTTATTTCCTTATAACTAAATTATTGCAACAGACTTCTGACTAGTCCCTGTCTCATGTCTCTCTCTAATTCAATGCATTCTCCATTCAGTTGTCAGTGACATTACTAAAGCACAAGTATAATCAAGTCATCCTTCTTTCAATAGATTCCAATGATTTCCTATTATTAAAATGAAGAATTTAAAAGTTCTATGTTTGTCTTTTAAAACACTTCTCAACTCAATTTCCTTCTTTGAGGTTTTTATACTTACTTCCTCCTACTACATACTCTTAATAGAGTAACATTATATTCCCTGTTCCTTATACAAAATGCTCCATTTCCTGATTCCATTACTTTTCTTCAGGTATCCCACAATCTTAGAAATTTTTCCCTCTTTATTTCTAGGTCCCAATTTCCCAATTTGCAATAAATAAACTTAGTATCTTTATGTCTCAACAAGCTCAAAGCACTCTACAAGTTCTTTCTGTCTAAAAACCAGAGGGCAGACTAGAAGAGCAGTGATCCCACCTCTACTAGGAAAATACCACATTGGAAGCACCAAAAACTTATAGACCTCTTGAACTACCTCTGAAAACACCATCACAAAAAATTTCCTACACTTGGCACAGCACCTCCTCACCCCCAGGTGAACAGAGGTTAACTTTAACATGAAATTCAAAGACAAGAAATAGACTGGGAAACTAAGCAAACAATAACAAAGAATTTCATCATAAAAACTACTACAATAGAGGGGAAGACCAAGACATAAAATTAGAAAAAAATAACATGAAAACAACTATAAGCAAAACCTTAAAGGAAAATGCTAATTGTATCTAATCCTGAGAAGAATTTCTGGAAGAGTTAAAGAAAAAGATTAAAAAAGCAGAGGAAAATTGAAAAAGAAGTGTGATTCAAAAATATTAGAAGTCACCAAGATTAGAAAAGGAATAAGAAAAAATACGAAAGAAAATAACACTTTAAAAAAAACAGAAATTGACCTCATAGCAAAAAAAGAAACAAAATGAACTGAAGAAAATAACTCCTTAAAAAGCAGAATTAACCAAATAAAAATAAAATATCTAAAAGTGCCCTCAATAAAATAATTTCTTAAAAATTAGGATTGGGCAAGCAGAAGATAAGAACTTCTTGAGACCTCAAGAAACATAAAACAAGGTCGGAGAATGAAATAAAAAAAAAGAAAATCTGAACTATCCCATTGAAAAAACAACTGATCAGGGAACGCATCAAGGAAATATAATTTATGATTCATGGGATTCCCTGAAAGTTATGATAAAAAACCTAAATATATTATTTCAAGAAATTATAAAAGAAAATTGTTCCAGTGCCTTAAAGAAGATAGGAACTGAAAGAGTCTGTCAATCACCTACTGAAAGAAATCCTCAAAAGGGATAGCATATTGGTCATGGTATCAGGAGGACCTGAGTTCAAATGTGACCTCAGATACTTATTACTTACGTAGCTGTGTGACCTTAGGTAAGTCACTTAAGCCCACTGCCTTGTAAAAACAAACAAAAAAAAGGTAAGAATCAAACATGACTGAAATGATTGAGCAACAACAAAAACAAGAGCAAAATCTATTATGCTTCAACTGAACTTAAAAAAATGTAGGATTAGCAATCATAAACGTGGATAAAGAAAAAATAAAACTAGAGCTAATTAACAGAGATAATCAAGGAAAACCTGCATCTTGCTAAAAGACACTATAAACAAGAAGTAGTAGTAATACTAAACACATATACATTAAATGACAGAACACCCATATCCTTAAAGAAAATGTAAGATGAACTATAGGTGGAAATAGATAATAGCAGGGGAACTCAACTTCCCCCCCCCTCAGAGTTCGATAAATCAAAGCATAAAATACATAAGAAATTAAGAGGATGAATAGAATTTTAGGGAAAAAATTATTTTTATAGACCTCTGGAGAAAATAATGGAAACAGAATTTAGTATACTTTTTTAAGCTATACATAGCACCTTCATGCTATGCTATACATGCATCTACATGTATTAAGGCATGAAACCCCACAAACAAATTCAGAATGGCAGAATATTAAATGCACTCTTCATATCATAAGGCAATAATTATATTCAATAATGAGCTAGAGAAGCAGACATGAAAATTAATTGGAAACTAAATAATTTAAGCCTATAAATGAATGAATCAAAGAAAAATTCCTAGGAACAATCAATAATTTCATTAAAGAGGATAACAATGAAACAACATACTAAAATTTGTGAGATTCAGCCAACCAATACTTAGAGAAAGATATATAGCTCTAAACAGCTACATTAATCATAGAGAGAGAAAGCAGATCAATGAATTGTATAAACAACTAAAATAAAATTAAAATTTTCCAATTAAATACCAAAATGGAAATTCTGAAAATCAAAGGAGTGTTTAATAAAAAAAAATTGAAAGGAAAACTTGAAATAATAAATAAAACATTTTTTGTTCAGTTGTTTTCAGTCATGGTTGTTTCTTTGCGATCTCATTTGAAGTTTTCTTGGCAGACATACTAGGATTATTTGCAATTTCCTTCTCCAGTCTATTCACTGATGAGGAAACTGAATCAAATAGAGTTAAATAACTTGCCAAGAGTCACACAGGTAGTGTCTGAGGCCAGACTTGAACTCAAGGAATCTTTCTGACTAAAGACCCTACACTGCACTAGATAACTAATACATTGGCTAACTTGATTTCAGAAAAAGTAAGAAAAAACAAATTATTGCTATCAAAAGCAAAAAGAATTAATGTACTGTCAATGAAGATAAAAATAAAGGAATTATTAGGGATAATTTTGCTCAATTATATATTATATTACAAACTATTTTGCTTCATTGATCTCCCAGAAAGATCCAAAAACAGGAGAAAGGACTTATTGTACAAATATATTTATAGTAGTTCTTTTTGATAGTAGAAAAAAATTAGATTTTAAGGGGATTCCCATCAAATGGAGAATGACTGAAAAAAATATATGGTATATGACTCTGCTAGAATTCTATTCTGCTATATAAGAAATGAGGAGCAGAATTGTTTCAGAAAGCATTTGGGATGACTTATATGAACAGCTTCCAAGTGTAATGAACAGAACCAGAAGAAAATTTTACATAGTAATATTAGTGTTGTATTGATGATAAACTGTGAAAGAGTAAACTATCTCCATCAATACAATGATTTTAAGATAATTCCAAAGGACTTATTTTGGCAAATGTTAGCCCCCTCCAGAGAGAGAGCTAATGAGCTCTCAGTCCAGTCTTGTTATTCTTTTTGCTATTCTTTGCTATTCTTTTTCATTCTTTTTTTTTTTTTGCAACTTGGCTAATATAAAAAATCTTGCATAAAAATGTTGAGTTCATTGAGGACAATCTGTCTTGGTATCCTCAGCATATAGTTTAGTGTCCAGCAGATACCATATCAATAAAAGATTATTGACTTATTCCAACTGATCCAATAGATTTCTGCAAAAAGGCAATAAAAATAAAACTACAGAGGGTGATGAGATCACCAAAAAATTGTATAGAGGAAAAAGAGAGGAGAACCTAGGACATGGTCTTGAAGGATCTTCTATTGTTAGCATTGAATGACATGGATAAAAATACAGGAAAGTAGATAGAGAATAAGCAATCAATAAGTAGAAGAATCAGAAGAGAGGAGGGTAAGAATATCTAGAGAGAAAAGAGTATTGAGAAGAGGGAGATCAACAGGATCAAAGGATCTTGAGCTGTTAGAAAGTATTAGAAAAAATAAAGAGGTATCATATCTGGCTATTTAAAGATTATTAGGAACTCTGTAGACAGAAGTTTAGGTTGAATATGAGGTTGGAAGCCAGTCTACAAAAAGTGGTGAAGACAGTGAAAGGAAAGGATGTAAAAATTATTATTATAGACAGTCATCTTAAGGAGTTTAGCTACAAAAGCGAGGAAAAATACAGGAAAATAGATAGCAGGGATGAATGATTTAAGTGAAGATTGTTTTTTAAGGATGCAAGAAATGTGAACATATTTATAGTCAGCAAGGAAGTAGGCAGTAAGTGAAAGAGAAGGAAGGGTGGAGAAGATGAGAAGAAATGAGATGACTTAACTTAGGCATGTAGATGGCTGGATCTTGTCAAGCAGAAAAGCTACTTCTTCATATGAAAAGGGGGAGTGACGGAAGATATCTGAGTGATGTAAGAGGAGGAAGAGAGGAGAAAACAAAGATCTCTGCAGATGCCTCAATATTTTCAGTGAAATATGAGCTGACATCCTCATTTGAAAGGTAAAAAAGAGGAAACTATTGGGCACAATTTTTAGATTATAAAAATTGAACTAGCAATGGACTCATTAAATACAATTCTTGATTTTTTTTTCAATTTCTTTACACAATATATGCGTAAGAAGTAGTTAATAGGAGAAATCCAACATTATGGTTTGTTAGAGCAAGATTCTCTATAAGGATAAAAGAGTAAGGCAATCAAGAGAAGACATTTTAGAGTTGAACTGTATTAACTGGAAGTCAAGATGGGGAAGAGAAGAGAATGCAGCCACAGTGCAGAGGCGATGGTCTGGAAATTGGAGAGTATGATGAAGAAGCAGAAATTGTAAGGCAAAGAAAGAGGTTGAAACACCAGACTATGTTCAAATAAAGGATTTTCAGAATTCATGAACATGGATATGGAACACTTCTGGATAATGGCAAGATCAAAGTTAAGACGATCTCTGTAATTGTGGTGGGACTGGAGGAATAGTTCATGAGAAATGAATAACTTGAGGAATTGAGAGGTTATGATATTTGAGAGAATATGTTAGCATTCTTCCTAGTATGAAGGTAGGTCTAACTATGAACCAAGACTATGAACTCATTGAGAAAAGGAATATCCTGGAGGTCAGAACAGAGGTTACTGAGTAATGCTAGGAAAGGCAGAGTATAGAGCAGAGGTTACTGAGAAATACTAGGAGAGACAAAATCAAGAAGTGTGAAACAAATATTAATCCAACTCTTCCACAAGGACAAGGGGACCTAATAAAAATGCAATTAGTCTTGGAAAGGATATCCCAGAAAGTTGTCATCAAAGAGAGAGCCAGATTTCAGTAAGTACAAGAAGACTGAGAAAGTGAAAAAGGGAAAAAATTAAGATGAAATCTAATTTATTACCTTTGAAACTCTCAGGTCAGAGAACACAGTGGAAGGGTTGGGTAGCTTTACAATGGGAGCTGATTGGAGTGAGAGGACAGTTAGATTGAAAGGATAGGAATAAAGGTTGAGAAAGACAGGCATAAAGGAGCAGACCCTGGATAACACTTAAAGTGCTTAAAATATCAGTCAAACATTTAGAATCACTGAGATGGGATGAGTAGGAGAGAGTGGAAAAATGTTAATAACTAAAGGAATTAGTTCAGATAGGTTATAATTGTCCATTGAGATTTGTCCTGGAGTAAAGTAGTCCTAGGAGTGTGACAGTTGTATGTGAATGGTTAACGAAGGAAGGAGGAGTGAAGCTTGAGCAAGGAGGGCTGCATGTTGGATGGGTAGGGACAAGGCCTATAGCCCTGAGGAGCTTTATGTAGTAACAGATGACCCCCTGTCTAGAGTGTGATAGGAAAGTAGATCCAAAAACTGTGCTTGCCTAGAGGATGATATGAGGACCCAAGGGAGGGAGACCTTGAAGAGAATCATACAATAGAACAATTGAAAGTTGCACCCAAAAGAAAAAGCAGTTTGTGTAATGGGAAGAACACTAAGTTGAATCAGTAAGAACATGATGTCTAGCCTCAGCTCTGCCACTAACTTGCTATGGAATTTTGGGCAAGTTACCTTATCTACTTTGGCCTTATTTATTTCACTCTGTAAAATTAAAGGGTTAGACTAAATGATTTTTAAAATTCTTCCACCTCTAAAAATGAAATCATCCTACCGTAATGCTTTCTTTACATTTTACAGAGAAGATAACCAAGGCCTAAAGAGATTATTTGATCAAAGCCCATGGGCACCTAGGTTAGAACTGTCCCTAAGGCACTGTTGTTCATATTATACTATAACAAATCCATACAAAAGCTTAGGTCAGATATAGGCTTCATATATCCTATATAAGCATGTTTGTGGAATATTGAAGGTGAGCCCAAGCATAGCTAATATGGCAGCAGTCATATCATCATATTGGGAGATCCTAGGATCTAAGATATAGAGCTGAAAAGGGATCTATCAGGTCATCAAGTTCAGGTCTTATTTTTTATGGATTTAGGAAACTGGGCTGAAGAGATGATAAATGATTTCCCTAGGATCACGTAGCTAATAAGAGTCTGAGGTATGATTTGATCTCAGATCTAGTTTTCTCCCATCTCCTCCATACCTCATCTTGCAGTATTAGAATTGTTAAGGCATCTGGAGGTATTCATTTATTTCCCTGTTATGTCTGCAACCTTCTTTGACTTCTCATTCATTATCCTACTGTTTTTTAAGATTGTGGTACAGGAAAAAGAGGGGACTTCTATTGACTTATAATCTTTCTGTCCAGACCCTCTAATAAAGTAGTTCTTAGTTTTTTATAATGGTATATCCCCCTTTGTCAGTCTTCTAAAGATTTTAAACTCTTCAGAATAATTGTCTATATTCTTAACAGAAAGAAATACTACCTTTCAACTAGAGGTTAGTGAAAATAATGATATTATTGTTTTCCCTTCCAAGTTCATGGACCCCTACAATCCACTGGCAGCCATATAGGGAATCTAAGGACCCCGTGTTAAGAACTCCAGCTCTAATAAATTCCAGACTCTCCCAAAGGCTCTGCCTCATCTATTCTGTGCCCCCTTCTACTTCCCAGAGCTAATTGATTCATGTAGAGAAAAGGTCTTCTGCTTGTCCACTTCCCCACTCCCAAAATATCCTCCTTCCCTTATATCCAGAGATTCCAACAACCAGTCATATTAAGGAAATATCAGTTAGACTTGTTTTCTGTTCCTTTTGATTACATTTGTACTTTATTTTCCATGGTCTTGGGGATCTACAGGCAAAAAAGGGGGGGGAAGGTAAAATCTTTTATTAAAAAAATAGTATCTCCTTTTAGCAAAGTTGCAGGTTATAAAATAAACCCCAATAAATCCTCAACTTTCCTATATATGACTAGCAAGAAACAGAAGGAAGAGCTAGAAAGAGAAATTCCATTCAAAGTAACCTCAGACAGTGTAAAATACTTGGGAGTCTATTTGCCAAGACAGATTCAGAATCTTTTGAAAATAATTATAAAACACTTCTAACACAAATTAAATCAGATTTAAATAACTGGGCAAATATCAACTGCTCATGGATAGGTAGAGCCAATATAATAAAAATGACAATTCTACCAAAACTAAACTATCTGTTTAGTGCCCTACCAATCAAAATTCCAAAAAAATTACTTTAATGAGCTAGAAAAAATTGTAAGTAAATTCATATGGAGAAATAAAAAGTCAAGAATTGCCAGGAGTTTAATGAAAAAAATGCAAACGAAGGTGGCTTAGCATTACCAGATCTAAAATTATATTATAAAGCATCAGTCATCAAAACTGTTTGGTATTGGCTAAGAAATAGAGTGGTGGACCAGTGGAATAGACTAGGTGTAAAAGCAGGAGAGGATTATAGTAATCTGCTGTTTGATAAACCCAAAGAGTCAGGCCACCAGGATAAAAACACTCCCTCTTTGATAAAAACTGCTGGGATAATTGGAAGTTAGTATGGAAGAAACTTAAAGTAGACCAACACCTCACACCCTTTACCAAGATAAGATCCAAATGGTTACAGGACATAGACATAAAAAACAATACTATAAGCAAATTAGAAGATCAAGGACTAGTCTACCTGTCAGATCTATGGAAAGGGGAACAGTTTATGACTAAGGAAGAGTTGGAGAACATCACTAAAAACCAATTAGATGATTTCGATTACATTAAATTAAAAAGTTTTTGCACAGGTAAAACCAATGTAATCAAAATCAAAAGAAAAGTAGTAAGTTGGGAAACAATCTTTACAAGTAATGATTCTGACAAAGGACTCATTGCTAAAATATACAGAGAACTGAGTCATATTTTTAAAACAAAAAGCCATTCCCCAATTGACAAATGGTCAAAGGATATGCAAAGTCAATTTACAGGTGAGGAGATCAAAGCAATCCATAGCCATATGAAAAAATGCTCTAAATCATTAATTATTAGAGAAATGCAAATTAAAGCTTCGTTGAGGTACCACCTCACACCTCTCAGATTGGCCAGTATGACCAGGAAGGATAATGATCATTGTTGGAAGGGATGTGGGAAATCTGGGACACTATTACACTGTTGGTGGAGCTGTGAACTCATCCAACCCTTCTGGAGAGCTATTTGGAACTATGCCCAAAGGGCAACAAAAATGTGCATACCCTTTGACCCAGCAATACCACTACCAATTCTTTGCCACCACAAACAGGGCTGCTATAAATATTTTTGTACAAGTAATGGTTTTACCTTGAAGAGATGAGGAAAAAGGGTAAAAACATTACTTGTACAAAAATATTTATAGCAGCCCTGTTTGTGGTGGCAAAGAATTGGAAATCCAGTAAATGTCCTTCAATTGGGGAATGGTTTAGCAAACTGTGGTATATGTATGTCATGGAATACTATTGTTCTATTAGAAATCAGGAGGGATGGGATTTCAGGGAAACCTGTAGGGATTTGCATGAACTGATGCTGAGTGAGATGAGCAGAACCAGAAAAACACTGTACACCCTAACAGCAACATGGGGGTGATGTTAAACCTTGAAGGACTTGCTCATTCCATCAGCGCAACAATTGGGAACAATTTTTGGCTGTCTGCAAAGGAGAGTGCCATCTGTATCCAGATAAGGAGCTGTGGAGTTTGAACAAAGTACAAGGACTATTCCCTTTAATTCGGAAAAAAAAACCCAGATGTCTTATGGTTTGATCTGGTTACCTCTGATAATTCTGTTCTCTTTAAGGATATGATTTCTCTCTCATCACACCCAATTTGGATCAAAGTACAACATGGAAACAAAGTAAAGACTGACGGAGTGCTATCTGTGGGGTTGGGGTGGGGAGAGGGAAGCAAGATTGGGGGGAACTGTAAAACTCAAATAATATCTTTAATAAAAATTTTAAAAAAATAGTATCTTGTCACCAGTCCTTAAACTCCATTACCTTTCTGTCCTTTATAGAAAAAAAAAAAGTTGTGACTAAGAGATCAGTTGGAATATATCTTTTTAGCCAAATAATTAAAGCTGAAAATGCTTTCCTGTATTATAGGGTAAAGGGATGTGTTTGATTAAAAGCATTCTCTTATGAAGTTTACATTTTTAAGTGGTCTAGTTATAAATTTTTTTTAAATTAAAGTTTACCTTTTCCTAATTGGTTTGATAAAATAGCATATTATTGAATAATTAATGTTTCTTCATTTAAAAATAAGTGAATAAAATTCCCTGGGTACACAACAAGAAATGATCACTATATGCCTATGTATACAATGCAATGCAATGATGATGAAAAAATGGGTAAATGTTGAATAAGATGATGGCTCAGAATAGCATTTGAATGGTCTAAAATGTTGGCTCTTGACCAAGAAAAGAGCATATCTAATGATTGCTAGCAAAAATACTTTTAAACATCACATGATCAGTGAGATAGATGGTAGAGTAGTTGTTTTCACCATAACTCTTCTAATCTAGCAACTTCAAATGAAAGAAAAATGTGAGGTAGATGGTGTAGTTGTTTTTACCATAACTCTCCTAATCTAGCAACTTCAAACGAAAGAAAAATGTGCCAAATCAATAGTAATTGAAGCTGTATCCAAAAGATAAGGGGAAAAAAATCATTGTATACAGTAAAAGCCTTATGAAATAATACTGGAGACCTGAAATAATAAAAGCTCCCACTTACATCCCCCCTACAGTCCCCAGGCCTCCTCACATGCCAGTCATAGCCAACATAAACAACCTAACAAGTCTGAGTTTCATGATTGGGATATTATAGTCCCTACCTGGTTCTCCTTATTCACCTTGCAACCACAAAGACATGCCAATGACAGTCTAAAGTTCTCATATCTAAAAAGACACAGAAAGAATTGATCATGACCAGCAATTCAGAAAGAAAGAAAGAAAGAAAGAAAGAAAGAAAGAAAGAAAGAAAGAAAGAAAGAAAGAAAGAAAGAAAGAAAAAAGAAAGAAAGAAAGGTTTGCAATAAGAAGTGAGATGAAAGAAGATAGCAGAGAGTCAGACAAAGTAGAAGGAAGAACCAACACCCAAGAGAAAGGCAGTGATAAATCATTTCCAGGTCAAGATATGCAGAACAAAGGGGAAGCTAGGTGGCATAGTGGATAAAGCACCGGCCCTGGAGTCAGGAATACCTGGGTTCAAATCCGGTCTCAGACACTTAATAATTACCTAGCTGTGTGGCCTTGGGCAAGCCACTTAACCCCATATGCCTTGCAATAACCTTAAAAAAAAAGAAAGAATACATAATGGACAACTCTCTTCAAAGTAATACAGGTTTCTAAAAAAAGTAGTGATTCAATTAAAACTTAAAAACATAGAAGTGGAAGAAACTTTAGCATAAAAGTAAAAGATAAAACTTTTAAAGAGCATATTAATTTCAAAGAAACAATGTAACTGACCTTAATAATGAAATGTACAACAGAAATTGTTTCAGTATCATGAGTCTTTCAGGAGAAAAAGTACATGATTTAAGAGTCTGAGAAATATAGTATACTATATTATAGTAAACTTAATATAGTATAAGAATAAGGTTTGGAAAATAGACAAAAGTGAAAATGATAAATATGCTAGCAACCATATAAATGAAAGGGGGAAAAAGTAGCAATGCAATCTAACTGAATATTACAAAATTATCATTACAAAGTTTTATTTCAAAATATGAGAAAACTTCCCTTATTTATTTGCTGAGAAAGGGGCCCATAGATATTGGAGGCTGCACATAACATTAGATTTTTTCAATATGTTGATTAGTTTGGTCAGGGGACTTTCTCTTTTTTTCTTTATTATAAAAAATAACTTATTGGGAGAGACTGAAGAAGGAGGTGCAGGAAGAAAAATAGGCAATATAAGAATAAAAAATTGTCATTAATAATTATTTTGAAAAAAAGATTTGGTTCTTTTAGCAGAATGCAACATCAATATGAGTCAATACTAACAAGAAAAGCTAACTCTACCTTGGGTTGCATTAAGAAATAAATAATATTCAAATAAAGGAAAGCAACAGTCTCGTTTTCTCTAAATGTGGTCAGACAACACTTGGAGATGTATTCAATTCTAGGATATTTATATAATATCGATATATAAGGATATTGATATGCGATAATATTCAGAAGAATGACGAACAATCTCGAGAATATGTCATACACAGATCCATGGAGGCAGATAGAGGTTTGTTATTAAGAAGAAAAAAATTCCTAGGAATTAGAGCTCCACTAACTCAGGGGGCAAGAGGTCTCCTTTCACTGGGAATCATCAAGCTTAATATGATGATCACTTAAGTGATGTGCTTAGGAAGTACAGTTGTTCAGATAATTCACTTGTCCTGATCTATATCTGGCCACTGGACCCAGATGGCTCTGCAGGAGAAAGTGAAACTGGTGATTTCGCATAGCCATGCCTCACTAATCCAATCTACTTGCATGCCATGGCATCACCTCCCTGATATCATGGTCCTCTTTGAGAACAAAGGACAAACAACAACAACCTATGTTTAGGAACAGGTTGGACTTCTTGCTCTTTGATCTCTCATCCAACTCTGACAATCTGTGACTCTGTGTATATGGCAATCCTTGCCTTAGAAATCAAACCAGACTTCTTTCCCTGAAGTGAGAAAAAAAATCCACAATATTTTCAAAGTTCACAGGATGTCAGAGGATAGGGAGAAAGGAATGTTTTTTTTCAGTGTTTTCTTTTTTTAATTACATATTTCTCAGTTTCCAGATTCAGAACTTGGAAAAAACCTATTGAAATTTTACCAGGGAACACAGTATTCTAGGCTTGCCTATCAAACTGAGAACAAAGACCATTCAATTGAACAATATCCTTGACCAGGAGGATTTACAAGGATATTGTTGGGTTCTGTTTTACTTGCTAAGCCAAAGGCTACAGAATGTGTTGATATAATTGAGACAAATATTTTGTCACATTCCCTTCCTTTTGTTATCATTGAAATCATGTTTGGTCTGTATTTTCAATGTATAAAGGATAGTCAACTCTCCTTAGATTATTTGTGGAATATATTTAATCCCAAACTGAAAAAAAATTCTGCTTTGCAGCTGTGCCTTCCTTCCAACTTTCTTTAATACTCCAATCATTGCTGTGTTATCAAGTAGTTTAACTGGAAAAAAAAATGCAGTCAGTTTCTACTCCACTATTTGGCAAGGCTTCTTTTATTTCCATTGTCACTTTTTTTGCTTTGTTTTGTTTTACATGGTAATGGGGCTTAGTGACTTGCCCAAGGTCACACAGCTAGGTTATTATTAAGTGTCTGAGTCTGGATTTGAACTCAGTTCCTCCTGACTCCAATGCCAGTACTCTATCCACTGTGCCACCTAGCCAACCCCCTTGCCACATTGAAAACATTGGAATGTTTTTCACATTTGGTAGCCTCTTGAAGAATTTTCTACACTCCTTTAAATGCCATTTGTACTTCAATTTGCCATCATCATGTGCATAGCCCATTAAATTTTACAGAATGCTTTATGTGCATTATTCCATTTCATGCTCATGGACAACCCTGTGGCAGCTACATGATAGGTATTTTTATCCCTGTTTTACATATGAAGGAATTGATGCTCAGAGAATATAAGGGAATCACTTGCCTATTATCATACAGATAATTTGAACCCAAGTCTCCATGACCCCAAGACTCCACTAAAGAAGTTATTCTGCTATACTAAAATAAAATGGTACCTGAGAACATTTCCAAATGGAAATAAATTCAGAAAGATTCAGTGAAATTTGGTTTTGGGTAGAATTGAGAGAAATATGTCATTTAAAGTGACTATAATTCAGGAACCATTATTTTTATTTCTAGGCCAAATATTATACATATACTAAATATATAAATACCCCCTACTCCCCCAAAATTTAATTTTTCCAAAGCAAAATTCCTTCCATAGACTCTGCCTATGATTTTTCCCAATCAGAATGGATTTACCTATCTGACCTTTCTGTTAAACTAGGGTACTTATATATAACAGAAAAAAATAAAAGACAAATATGAAATATGTTTTTCCCCAATGAAACACAGGTAACAATCTACATCTCTAAATTGACTGGATATCTATCTATGAGTTTTGCAACCACTTGCCCAATGACCTCAGGACAAACTTAAACTTCGGGTATTTTTCCAGAATTAAAGAATGAGTAATATTCAGAGAAGGAGAAGGGTGGAATTGGGGAAGGGGCCACTAGGGTGAGGCAGACTACATGTGTGTAATGGAACTAAGGCTATTGTTACTAGTTCCTAGAAAGCCTAGTCCCAAAGGAACCAGCATGATAGAACAGAAAGTGAACTATACTTGAAAATAAGGGATACAAGTTAGACTCTCAGCTCTGACTTCTCATTTGTTTAATCTTGGCTAAGACAGTCAAACTTTTTAGGTCTAGTTTCTTCATTTTTAAACCTGAAAGAGGTTGGATTAGGTGGTTCCTAAGATCATTCCATCATGAAATTTATGATACCACTCTACAAAACTCCACCTCTCTTTTCATTTCCCTTTCATGTATTGTCTTTTTACAGTAGAACTTCTGTTCCTTTAGGACAGGAACCACCTTTTTGAATATATTTGTATTCTCAATTGTTAATGTAATGACTAGTACATAGTAAGGGATTAATAAATGTCCTGCCTCACCTATGAAAGAACTCCCACTTCTTGTGGTGGTTACTTACACCTTCTCATAGGTGCCATTTGACAATTGCTACCTATCCATTTATTTTCTACTTATATATTTATTACATTAATTTTTTTTTAAAAATTGAGTTCCAAATTCTCTCCCTCTCTCTTCAACAATCTTAAAATGTTAAACCAAAGAAGTGTTTATTGACTTTCCCTTAACCCCATGGGAACAGTCTTGACTATCTTTTCATGTCACTTGCTCTAGAAATAAAAAAAAAAATCTAGTTTGACTACGAACTGATAAACTCTTCAAATGTCTTGAAGGAAATTTTTATGCCTTAGTGTATTTTTTTCTCCATTATAAAATGTGGATATTAAGAGCACCTCTCTTGAAGTCCTTAGTCTCAAATGAGATAATGTTTTGTGAACCTGGATCTTAAATAGAAATAGTCCTATAACAAATAATTCTCATACCATTATCCTTTTATATTTAATATCTAATGTGTTCACAAATAGATAAAATAGCTGCTTTTTTGTAACTTAATTATAGCTATAATTTCAGTTCATACTCACTAAAAGCATCCTTAATGGTACAATACTAGTAGCAGACAGGAAAAATTGGATTCAGTAGACCTTATCCATTTCCATATGATTTCAAACTCATCTGCTTGAACTCTATATTCTGAAAGCTTTTCCTTCCATATAGTTTGGAAATTAGGAGTCTTTAATAAGACAATATAAACTAAAATGGATCATAAGTTTGTATTAAACCAATATTATAAGAATATTTTCGGTAATAATTCAGTTTTTGATAATGATCTAATTTTGGTGCAAGCTATTATTTAGAGTCTGTATTTGGCATCTAGGAATTTATCTTCCAGTACATAATTATAATTATTATTAATAGTTGCTAGTATTTATATAGCAATTTATTATTTGTAAAATACTTCATATATATGTAATTTCATTTGATCTTCACAAAAACCCAGTAGATTATTGTTAATATCAACCCCATTTTACAGATGAAGAAAGTGACATTGAAAGGTTAAGGAATTTGGATCATTCAACTAATAATCTGAATTCAGCTTTTCCTGATTCCAAGTCCAATGCTCTAGTCATTATGTCACCAAGCATTATTATGATACTGCCTTAGAAGACAATTCCCAAATAAGAAACTTTTCTAATATTATTGTGTATGTATCATAGATAGAAAGTCAAATAGTCAACATTTCTCAAACTATTTCCAATACCTCAAATTCATCAAAGAAACTAAGATATCTTTTCTTTCGATATTAAAGTATTACTCTCTCCATAAACAGTTGCTTTCCTTTCTAAGACTCAAAGGAACACAAAAGGTATGGAATATAGAGACATGACAAAACTTGAAGTTTTAATGATGGACCTGCTCAAATTTTTGATAGAATCTAATTTTAATCTGATAATTGATTTTAGCTATAGACCTTAGAGATCATTTAATCTAACTTGTATTTTACTGTACTACTTGTATTTTGCAGATGAGGAAATAAGGCACAGCTAATTGATGACAGAGCTTAGAATTCAACCTTTCTCTTGATGCTCAGTCCTGTTTTGGTTTGTTTTTGCTTTTCTCCTATACTCTACACCTACAGTATAGCCCGAAGTATAGGCTTAAGTGTCTTAAAATGTAATTGGGAAATATAATAAAATAAATTAAAATACAATAGAACTTTGATAATGTTAATATTTGGTTTTATAAGTCAATATGCCACCTGTCAGGATGCTTGGTGTGTTTTGGCAGCCCTTGTTTCTGTTTGAGTTTGATACCACTGCTCCAGACTATCAAAATCACATTTGTCTTTTAAGCACATTTCCTACCCATATCAACCAGGGATTACTTAATTGAAGTGAGGCACGCATTGCTAATCCTAATCTTCAAACCTCAATAGGACATAATTTATTGAAAAACCTGTGAAACCTTGGTAATTTTCAAGAATCATAAAAGAGGATTCCCAGCAGCCATTGAGTGCTCAGGAGGAACATAATGATGCTCAGTGGCAGAGGATTTGGAATAAGGAAAAACTGAGTTCAAATTATTAGATGTAAGACCCTAAGCAAGTTCCTTAACTTTTCAGCTTCCCTTTCTTCATCTGTCAAATGGTGATGATATTCGCAACTATCTCCCAAGATTATTGTGAGAAGCAAATGAGATAATTTAGATAAAAGCATCACATCATCACAAAGCTGCTATTTTACTTCCATAGGATATTTAGGAAGAACTTGAAAAGACTGTTCAGAAAAGTAGGAAACAAACTGAATGACACAGTTACAAGTCATCTGTTGGCATAAGGGTGCCCCCTGTTGTCACAGTCAGTTCATTTTGAATGTCTCTGTACCCTAAATTAGTACAGGGTAAGTTATTCACTTTCAAATTAGAAATTTAGCAAAACCTATTGCTTTAATGGTTTGCTATTTGAAACCATTCCCCCATATTCCACATTTTGCATTATTTTCAACTGTTTCCTCTGTTGGAAATCTTGCAAAACCAAGGTGACTTTTTTAAAAGCTGAAAAAAAAGTCAGAAATGTTTCTGTAGTTGGGTGTTTTTGCACTTGTAAATAACTTACCATAGGTCAAGTTATTGGTGAGCATAACAAAAACCAAAAGAGAGGCATCTGGGGCTGCAACTGAATTCTATAATTGAATTTGGTTCAACTTGGTTTGGCTCATTCAGAGATATTTTTAACCCTTCAGTTCCTAGAGGATAACGTACATGCTATCTTCTCTTTTGCTTATTAATATTAATTTGAATTTATGAAATAGAAAAAATACCTGTACTACTTTATTTTACAGACCTAAAAGTACTATATAAATATAAAGTATTTTTGTTCAAGAGGATGCAGGGAATAGAGCACTGAACCTGGAAGCGGGAAAACGAGTTCAAATATGGCCTCAGATACTAGCTGTGTGACCCTAGGCAAGTCATTTAACCTCTGTTTGCTTTAATCCATTGGAGAAGAAATAGAAAACCATTGCAGTATCTTTGTCAAGAAAACCCCATATAGGGTCATAAAAAGTCAGACATGACTAAACAATAACAAATTGCAATTTATCAGTATTATGATTCAGAAAGAGAAGAGGGAAGGGCAGCTAGATGGTGCAGTGGATAGAATATCGACCCTGAAGTCGGGGGAACCTGAGTTCAAATTTGACCTTGGATACTTAATACTTACTTAGATTTCTGACCTTGGGCAAATCACTTAAACCCATTGTCTTGGGGAAAGAAAGAAAAGAAAGGGGGAAGAAAGGGAGGCAAATATTTTGAAGAAGGAGTAAGAAGTCACATTCAAAGGAACCACTAAGGAAAATTTAGTTCAAATTTTTGAACCTTCTAAGCAATGACTTTGCTAAAAGCCGGGAGTAGAATAATAAACATTGTACTGTTTTATCTACTCCATTTCTTTGTCATTGTAACTCCATTCCCTTGGTATATCTCCCAGTCAGAGCTCAATACATGTTTGTTGGATTGAATTGAATCAAAGAAGAGGTATATCATCATCATACCTTTTCATTTGTTTGCATCTTCTTCATCAAGGAGAAAAATCCTGCCTGCAATGGGTAGAACAACATTACTAATTTAAGCTCATCATAGGAAAGATGATGAAATCATTTGTATATTTTATATTAGCTATGCTTCCAGACCAAGATGAATTGTACTGAAGGGTAGTGAATGAATTGGATCTGTAGAGTTTCATGGCAATAAGTATAGGCAAATAGAAAATTTTTTTCTATTTGCAGATAAAGGAATAATGACAAGGGAATAAGCATTTTCTAAGTACTATGCTAAGTAATATTTGATTTTCACAAGATCTGCAAAGTAGTCTATTATTATTATTAATATTATTTTATTATTATTCCAGTTTTAAAGTTGAGGAGACCAAGGTAAACAGAAGCTTAGCAATTTGCCCAAGGGTCACATAGCTCAGAAGTGTCTGAGGTCATATTTGAACTCATGTTTTCCTAACTCCAGGCTTAGTGCTCTATCCACCACTCCAAAAACTGCCTTATGTGGTTTACTTAAGGAAATCAAGAGATTTGACTGATATTATTTGAAAGAATGCATAACTTAAAGTAAAGTAGCAGGATAGAAAGAAAAGTAAAGAAAAAAGCTAGCCCTATTGAAAACTACTGACAAAATCCAAGGAAAAGCAATAGGGAAAATAACTGAAACAAGCACTCCGAGGTTTCCCCTCACACCCATTACACTCGACAAAAACGGGAAAATGACAAATGTTGACAGAACTGTGGGAAACATGCTCACTGAAGCACTGTTTTTGGAGCTGAAAATTGGTTTGACCATTCTGAAAAGCAATTTTGACCTATGATCAACTTGGGTCTGCCTAGCACTCTCCATCTTACTCCTGGTCTGGAACTGAATTCTATACTTGAATTTAGTTCAACTTGGTTTGGCAGTCTCAGAGATATTTTTAACTCTTCTGTTCCTAGAGGATAATGTACATGCTAACTACTCTCTTGCTTATTAATATTAATTTTCATTTATGAAATAGGAAAAATGCCTGCACTACTCTATTTTACAAGTGCTATATAAATAAATATAAGGTATTATTGTTCAAGAGGCTATAGGAGATAGAGCACTGAATCTGAAAGGAGAAAGATAAGTTCAACTATAGTCTCAGAGTCTAACTGTGTTATCCTAAGCAATTCATTTAATTTCTGCTTCAATCCACTGGAGAAGAAATAGAAAATCAAGGACATGGACACAATCTTGAAACCAGGTATTTGCTTACAACCTAGTGTTTTGATTGCCAGGCATCAAAAGAAAACACTATTTTACTGATTTTAAATTGTTTTTATCACTCAGAGAAAATCTTTTCTTAAATGAAGAAATTTTTTTCTTACATTCTTTTCTTACAGTTGCCAAATTTCCTTTCCTTTGATAGAGCAAAATAACTTTATTTGTTATGAATATTTTGTTTTACTTTTTATCTTTGTTCTTTGGGGGGGGCAGGAGAAAATAAAATATTGATCCTTTAAAAATAGGTCTATAGATAAGATAAGTAAAAGAAATTGAGAATGAAATGATTTCCAGAATAACGGGACAGAAGTTCAGATTTCTAAAGCATGAATATGGAAGTTATAGAAATTGACAGAGAACAGAAATAACTGCAAGGCTGTTTCCTAATTTACATGAAAATAAAAATAAATAGGGGTGGCTAGGTGGTGCAGTGGATAGAACACTGGCCTTGGAGTCAGGAGTACCTGAGTTCAAATCTGGCCTCAGAAACTGAATAATTACCTAGCTGTGTGGCCTTAGGCAAGCCACTTAACCCCATTGCCTTGAAAAATCTAAAAAATAAAACAGTAAAACTAAATATAGTATAAATGTTTTAATAAGTTGCAAAATATATAAATGATATGATAGCTGATTTATCAAGATGTCCTTGTTATAAACACACATAAAATTCTCCTTATAGAAATAAAAGATAAATCATTATGGTAATGATTTTCATTTTGGTAGTATCAATATTAAAATAATTATCCTACTCAAATGAATTTACATATCTAGTACCATAACAAGCAATCAAAGAATTAATTCATAAAGTTATACAAAATAATAATAGAATTAATCTAAAGGGAAAAAGGCCAAGAATCTCAAAGGAAATCCTGAAGAAAAAAAAGCAGGACTAAAGAGGGTAGGACACAACAGTACCAGATCTCAAATTATTCTATAAATAAGTAGCCATCCAAATTATTTAGTCCTAGTTTAAAAAAATACAAAATTAACCATTAGAAAAGCCTAAATTTAAGAAAACAGAATATATGCAGATACAAGCAGAGGTGATGGATTTTTTTTTTAAATAAACCCATTTACAACTGTTGCTGCTGTAAAGATTGCTTATTTGAGAAAAAAACTAACCAGAAAACTGGAAAGCAATTTGGTAGAAATGAGGTCTAAAATAATGTGCTACACCATATACCAAATTTCTTGCTTTGTGTGTGCATAGGAAATATCTCTGACAAAATTCTGGTGTCCAAAATGTATTGGCAATTGAAACCAATACATAAGAGCAAAAGCCTTTCTCTAGTTGATAAGTGGTCAAAGGAATAGACAATTTTCTAAAATGAAGGTTATCAACAACAATATAAATGCTCCAAATCAATAAGAAAAATTCAAATTGAAATAACTACAAGATCATACCTCAGTCCATCAGTTTGGTAAAAGAACAAAAGAGGAAAATGATAATTGGAGTAAGAGCTATTGAAAGATAGTCATACTGATGTACTATTGATAGAGCTATGAATTGGTCCAACCATTCTGGAAAACAATTTAGGACTATGCCTAAAAATTCATTAAACTATTCTTTTTGACCCAGTGATATCACTGGTTTTTTTTGATATGCTAAAGTTCAAAGAAAGGAGAATTACTTTATCAAAAATTGTATAAACAATTCTTTTATTCATAGCAAAGAACTAAAAACAAAATGGATGCCCATCAATTGAAAATTGACAGACCAAATTATGATGTGCAAATACAATGGGATATTATTGATCTATGAGAAATGGTAAATATGAAAAATGTAGTAAAACTTGGAAAAACTTGCATTAAAGTATATAGAGTGAAATTAGCAGAACTGGAGAAAATATTCAAGATGATTGGAATAAAGTAATGGAAAAGAACTGCGAAAAACTTCAGACATTGTTATTATCAAAGCAAGAAGTGATCTTGACTTCAAAAAACTGATGATGAAGCATGTTTCCCACCTCTTGGCAGAAAGGTGATTGCCTGGGGACACGCAGAATGACACATTTTCAGAAATGGCCATTTTGTTGGATTGTTTTGCTTAACAGAAGCAAAATGTTGTTTGCTTTGCTTTGTTTTGTATGTTTCTAAGACAGGGTTTCTATCTGGAGATGGTGAGGGGAGGAGTATAAGTTGTAAATAGTGATACAAATTTCTTAAACAGGAGAAAAAATAAATAAAACATGAAAAATGACATAGAAGAATCAAAATGAAATCCAGAAATGGATACAAACATGGCAATTTTATTACTATCATATTGAATTGAATATACACTATTTAAAAACACATGAGAAAAATTTTTGGTTTTATACACAATCTTCATTTGTTCTTTACATATTGAAATGATTGCTTTGTTGATGACTAAATTTAGTATAAGAAAAAAGTAAAAATTAAAGGCATCAAGGAAAAAGAAAAGAGTTCTAGTAGACTGATAACAGGTAAATGTTCCATTTTTTTAAAATAATGTCCTAGGTCTGTTTCTATTTCCCCCTCTATACTATTTGACTTGATCTCATCAGCTCCTATGAATTTGATTATCATCTCTATGATGATGATTTTCATATCTACTTAACTTCTCATCTAACCTCTAAATTCCCATCTCTATTTGTCTACTGGACATCTCAACTTAGATATACTAGAAATCTTAAACTCAACATTTTCATTCTTTTTCACCACCACCACAATCCAGTCTGCGGCCAAATCCTGTCAATTTTACTTTTGTAACATCTCTTGTATATGCTCCATTTTTTTTCTTCTGACACAACCATCCCTCTAAGTTCAGGTTCTCATCACCTCACATCTGGACTCTTAGAATCACTTATTTTCTGATCTATTGCCTCAAGTCACACTCCACTCTAATTTATCCTTGTTTCAGCAGTTAAAGTGAAATACAGGTTTCACCATCTCTCTCTCAGAAAAAAATATAAGATTCTCTCTTTGGCATTCAAAGTCCTTAAAAATCTGGTTCCCTTTTACACATCTTATTCCTTACTCATCTCCACATACTCTTCAGTTCAGCGACTCTAGCTCCCTAACTCTTCTTAACACCAGTAGGGGTATCAGACAACACCAGTAGGGGTATCAGACAAATGACCTGTAGTTCACTGCATGTGGCTCATCAACACTCCTGAATATGATCTAAACCAAATTAAACTGTATTTGGAAATTATTTAATAAAATAAATGAAAATAAAACATATTACACTTTAGCAAAGGTAACATGAGACCCACAGGGATATTTATGTATGGACTAGTGGCCTTTGTTTCTACTGAATTTTGACAACATTGCTCCAAAGGATAGAATCCCAATCAATGAATGGAAGTTATATTAAGGCAGGATTTTTTTTACTCCATTCAAATTCAAGTATTTCAATGACTCACAAAATCAAAGTACCCCCTAGTTGAAGAAGAAAAGGAAGACCATGTACAAAAATATCATTTTACAATATTGTTAGCAATATTCTCAACAATTTCTAGGAAATAAAAGCTTATAACCTTCCAAAGCAACTCATTCTACTTTTAAATATTTGTCATTTCAACATTCAGAAAATCTTTTATATTTTTCTCCTCTCCACTAATAAGGTCACTATGCTAATTTATATCCTAAACTCCTTTTACCTGTAATATTGCAAGTGGTTTAAAACCAGTTTTCATGTCTTAAGTTTCTTTCTTCTCTAATTCATCTTCCACTCATCTATGACAATCATGGTTTAGAAACACAATTTGTTTACTTCTCAGTAGAGTCTAGAGTGTTATTAGCCCTAAGATCAAATACTAACTCCTTTGTTTAGCATTCAAAACTTTTAACATTCTGGCTCTAACTTAGCTTTCTAGGTTTGTTAAACATTATTTCCTATTGTGGGCTAAATCAAAATTGACTTCATCAATTTCAAGATTGTTGTTTTTAAATGTAATAGGTCCTCTTGAACCATAAAATCCAATTAAAATAACTTTAATAGTTGAAATCTAAACCATGTAATAAAGGAATAAAAAAGACTATAAAGCACATTTCTCCTACAATCAAAAATGGAAGAAATCGTTCTTCAAGGTATTTAAATTAAGGAAAATGTTTCTGACAAACACCCCTACCCAGGTCATTCTTTTTATAATTCAAACAAGACTATCAGATATTCAGAAGAAACTGAAGAGGAAAGATAAGTTATGACCACAACAGGTGAAATAGCCCAGGCATCCATCCATGTACCCACTACATCCCCATTCCTTGTTGATAAGGTCTCAGAAATTTTCAGTCACATTAAAATCTCTCCTTTCCTTGTGAAGGTGCTCACCTAGTTACTTCACTTTCTCCCATATCAGCAAGGTACCAGGGTGCACTACTAATGCCGGGCAAGCACAGTTGTATCACATCTGGTGACAGAATGAAACTACCCGATCTATCCTGGCAGTGATACTAGTCTGTAGACCTGAATCAACCAGATCAACAGTAGTGCAGTTCCCAAAAATCTAGGAGTAAATTCCAACAGGTTATAACCAGCTAGACACAACTAAAGTAGACCCATGTAAGCTCTTTTTGCTAATTTGATGAAACCCCACCACCACCACCACCACCACCACCACCACCACCACCACCACCACCAAAGCTTTGCTTCAAGAAAATGAGAATTGTTTGCTGTGAAGATGACATTTGTTATCCCAGTAGTCAGAGACCAGAGGTTAGCATGTTGTCTGCCAGGAGACTGGTGGAACTAAGTTAAGTTTTAGTCTATTGAAATTTGACACCATTGCTCCAGAGGCTAGGAACCTCAATCTATGAATGGAAGTTATATTAAGGCATATTTTTATTCCATTCAAATTCAAGCATTTCAATGACTCACAAAAATCAAAGAAGCCCCTAGTTAGAGAGATATTATGGAAGACCTAGAGAAGTTTCAGTTAACTTTGCCTTGAGGTAGATTGATTTGGCACCCAGATACGGGCCCACTAGGAAAGATTACACAAACAGGTCTAAGACTCCAACAGGAAGGTCTCAGGATCACAAAAAACTCCCTTTCTCATTTTTTAACCTTCTTGCTAGTGGTTTTTATATTTCTTGGAATTTAGTTTACCTAGGAGCATTTGAATATATTTAATGAGATTGATTCATGTAACCTTCAGATTCTGAGCAGCTCTTTGTACCAGATATAGAACCTTTGCACAAGCTATGGTCCAGCAAAACTGGTCTTCTTGTGGTCCTTCACACAAACATTCCCTTTCCCCATCTCAATTACCTTGGAGCAGGACATTGCTTATACTTAACATGAACTCCCTCCTTATCTGCATCTCTTAAAATTCCAAGTTCCTTAAATACTACAGTAATGCTACTTACAAAATGAGTACCCACTACCTTTTTTATCTTATGTTAACTTATGTATAGCCATGTTAACATGTTGTACATGTATTGTATGGTATATAATGTAAGTTCATTGTGGGCAGGAACTGTCTGATTTTTATCTTGGCATCTCTAGCACCTAATAGAGTATTTGCCTTGTATAATATTTTGGCAGTTAACTACATAATGAATACCTCTTGATTAACTTAAGAAGTCCTCCTGAAAGTGGGGTTCACGGCGGGGGGAGCAAAGTGTTCTATATGGTTTCTGAGTCCTCTGAATTTTGCATCAATCTTATGATAATTCCATGTCCTTGACTTGATAATTATGTGGGAGTTTTACCACACAAAATGGTGTCGTCAATGGTAACACAGTGGTAAGAGTTTTGGATTTGGAGTCAGGAAGACCCAAGTTCAAATCTAACCTTAGACATTAATTAGGTAAGCCTGGATAAATAACCTAAATCTCTGTCTTAATCTTTATATCTGAAAATGTGTTAATAACACCTGCTTCTCAGAGTTATTATAAACATAAAATAAAATAATATTTGTCAAATGCTTTGAACACCTTAAAGTAATAAATAAATACTAGTTATTAATTATCATAAAATGTCTGTCTCATGGTAAATGCACTGTTAGCCTTTGTACATGAATCTGAGAGTCCCTTTCTTCCATTGGGCAATGGCCAAATTTTGTAAAAAGTTTCCAAAGTGTTTTTAATAGGTTATAAAACCATTTGTCTTGAATTTACATAAGTAAATGAGCAGTTAAGAAAATATTTATAACTACAATAATGAATGTCTTTTAATCACAATGAAATTTAATTCACTTTAAACGCAATTCATCATGAGGCATCATGGTATTGTGTGAAGAACTAAAGGACTTGGATTTGAAATCTGATTCCATTACTTACTACTTGAGTTTCTCTGCTGTTCCTTAAATCTTTTTGTATCATGCTAGGTGGCAAAATAGAGACCTAGGCCCAGAATCTGGCTTCAGCTATTTAAGAGCTGTGGGACCTTGGATAACTGTTTATCTTAGTTTTCTTATCTGTAAAATGGGAATAATAATAGCACCTTCCTCCCAGGGGTGTAGTGAGGCTCAAATAAGATATATATTTTTTAATTTTAGCACATTGCATAGCAAATGGTAAATATAAATATATGGTGGTGGTGGTGGTTGTTTAGCATGGTCCAGTGTGGTGAAACCTGTGGGTTCTTTCTCAGAAAGTTTTTAAATATGTAAGATAAAATATTTAGAATTACAAAAGAAACCAATTATATTGAAATCTAGTTCTCAACTCCTTAAGAATAAATTCACCAAGTTAAGAATTCTTGAATTACTATTATGAATAATTCATTTCAGCATTGTGGTTCTCAGTTTCTTCATCATTTGAGAGGACTGGACTAGATGCTCTCTAAAGCCCCGTCCAGCTCTTATGATTCTAATTTCATAGTTATGTAGCCAATCTAAACAGGACACCACAAACAATTAAACCATCTAATATTAGATTAGGTCATTGCCTTTCTTGGTCCAAACCCTTTCCTTCAAGAGACAATAGATTTCTTCACAGGAAGCTTCTCATGGTAGACCTACATTCAATTAATCCCCACTGCATTAGGCCCTTCCCTGAAGTAAAAAGTGCACATCTGCCCTGACAGAAGTCTCATCTTCCCTGAGGTATAATTCCCAGACTTTAATAATATGAGTAAGAGTTTCCACTGGCAGAAGATGCATTCAATGATTCTTTTAACACTGAAGTGGTACATTGATGAGATGCTCTCAGGCTGTTTCCAAGCTCAGTTTGGTATTCATACCTTCTTTCCAAACTGTGTTATTGGTATCTCTAGAATGACAAATATAATTCACATAGGGATCTTGAAGACAAATACAAAGTCTTCTACCTGGCTACCAAAGGCCTATTTACTCTGTCACATCCCTCTATATGTCCCTTTGTCCCCAGGACATACCATCAATTATAGTCAAACAATTCCTCATTGTCCCAAATATACATAATACATATTTCTAATACTCTTTTTATGTTAGCACTATAATAATCCTTTATGTTGGAACTTTCACCCTGCCTTCTTTTCCATTGCAATTGCTACCAGGGCAAGCTTAGTTCTAGTCTCTTCTAGGAAAAGCTTCTTGATTGAAAGATCTCAGTTTTCTACCATTCCTCTGCAATATGTAGGACATGTAGTGCTCACTGAGAACTCACAATTCAGATAAAAAACTAAATATATTTTCATGATTTTGACTTTGGTATTTTCCCTTTGGTATTTGATATTTCCCCATGGTGCCTGATATAATGCTGGCCATATGTTGGAGCACTCAAACACTATTTTTGATCTGGTGGATTTAGGGATGACAAGAAGAGGTAAAATCAGGGAGTGAAGATACCAGACTAAGAGAAAAATGATGTTTTTTAAATATTTCAGATGTAAACGAAACTCATCATATTCTCATTTAAACCAACTACTTAACCTGATTTTCCTAATTGTGTGAACTACTATTTTCTTCTTTACATAGATGCAATACCTTTGATTCATTTTTTTACTTTTCTTTCCTTCAACTTCAGAATTACACACACATACACACACACATAAAATAGTTTTATAATTTATATGGAATTTCATATATATCCTACAGATTCTCCTTCTTAATGTCTTTCTAATATATCCTTTTCTCTGCCATCTACTCTAGTTCCAAATATGTAATGATTTAGTGCCTTAAATGTTCCCTGCATACATAAAATTGAGATAAGCTGTTCAACTTGACAACTTTTTAACTTGTTGGAGTACCAATATACAAAAGTAAGATTTGACCTTGCTTTGTTTCAGACACTGTTTGACTCTCTTGTTGCTGCTGTTATTGTTTTAAATCCAAATTTTCTTTTTTTTTTCTTTTTACAAAAATTATTTATTTTTCCAACTACATACAAAGGTAACTTTCAACAATCATTTTGGTAGGGTTTTGAGTTTCACATTTTTCTACCTCCCTCTCTTCCACTTTCCCCTCTGACAGAGAGCAATCTAATATAGCTTATACATGTATAACTATGTTAAACATATTTCCCTATTAATCACATTGTGAAAGAAGAATCGGAACAAAAAGAAAAAATTATGAGAGGGGGAAAATCCATAAAACATAAAACTAATTTTTAAAAATGAGGAAAGTAAGCCTTGTTCTGAATTCAGACTCCACCTTCTCTGATGTGGATGGCATTCTCCATCACAAATCCTTTAGAAATGTCCTTTATAGTACTGCTGAGATGAGCAAATCCATCATAGTTGATCATCACACAATGATGCTATTAATTTGTACAATGTTCATCTTCTTTTGCTCACTTCACTTAGCATCAGTTCAAGCCAGTCTTTCCAGGCTTTTTTTCATGATTTCTTAAAGAACTTAAAGAACTTGGGCAAGTCACTTAACCCCATTGCCTTAAATAAATAAAATAAAAAAAAAAACAATAGTACTCCATCACAACCATATATCACAATTTGTTCAGTCATTTCCCAATTTATAGGCATTCCCCTCCTCAATTTCTAATTCTTAGTCACTTCAAAAAGAACTGCTATAAATATTTCTGTACATGTGTATTTTTACCCTTTCTTGTGATCTCTTTGGAATATAGAAAGTAGTGGTATTGCTAAATCAATGGATATGCACAGTTTTATTGACCTTTGGGAATAGTTTCAAATTGCTCTTGGTTCACAGCTCCACAATGATGCTTTAGTATCCCAGTTTTCCCAAATCACCCCCAACATTCATTATTTTCCTTTTTTTGTCATATTGGTCAATATGATAGGTGTGAGGTGGTACCTCAGATTAACTCCAAACTTTCTTATAAGCTACTTGATAGAAAGTGTTGGGACTTACTCATCTTTGTATTCTCCATGGAACCAACAACACTATCTTATGCACAGTTCTCAGAACTCACATGAATATGCCAATTAACTCAGTAAGTCAGCAAATATGACTGTTTCTTCCAAAGTCCAACTATGTTCATTCATCCTATGGGACTCATACATTTCTTCCATAGTTTTGCCACAGGGGATCATCCAAAATAATGAGGGACTTTTTCTACTTATTGTGTAGATACTTTTAGTGTACACATACCTAGCTTTATTGGTCCTGATAATTACTTTCATTTATTTGAAAATTTGATCATATTAACCAATGGTTTATCTATTTTATTTTTTCCTCATAAAACACCTGAGTTTTATTTATTTGATGGTTCTAAAATTTGTCATGCAAGAGATAGATTAATATTGTTGTGTGTGTGTGTGTGTGTGTGTGTGTGTGTGTCCAAGGGCAGAAGCCAGAACAATGGTCCTAAGTCTCAAAGGAGCATATTGAGGCTTGATATCAGGAGAAATTTCCCAAATTTTAATGAGCTGCCCTATTTGGTAGTCTTCAAGAAAAAATATACAACTACTCATTGGATATATTATATTATAGTAGGGGATGCCTTTTGTCCATGAATTGGAAAACACAACTTCTGAAGTCCATTTGCAGCTTACAAATTCTTTATTGTGTGATATCTCCTATGACATAATTTATAACACTTTGTAACATGTTATAGCCTACATTCACACACCATACATCTCTCCATTTCCCTCTGGATATGACTCATTTTCATTTCTTTGGAGACTTATATCTGCATAAAATCATATATCTGCAAAGGCTCTTCAATGATCAAATTATAGCTAACCTTTTTAAAATTGTTAAAAGTCTATCCAGCTTTTAAAGACTTTGATGTAGGCAGCATAAAAACAGAAAATAAAATTATCAGCTGTCTTTGTTGTAAAATGTGATAAACAAAATCTGGGAAGAAATAACAAAACCTGTTTGAATAATATATTTGACTAAAAGAACAACTTTTGCGACTGGGGAATTCCTAGTCCTTCAATAGAATGCTAATTTGAAAGAATATCTGGCAGTGGAGGTACAATTCAAAGGCATTAAATACCTAATGGAAAAATCTGGGTGCTGGTGGATACATAGACAAACATACAACAATCACTTTCTCCAAGAAGCTTATCTACTGATGGGGGATATGGCAAGTTTGGAGGGATGATGTAATAATAAAAATAATGGCTATTCTTCATTTTTGAAGAAGACCATGACTTTGGGGAGGTGACGCCATGATAAGCATGTGAATTGGATTTGAGTGAGGGGGTACTGTGCTAAGTCACCAGCCTCATTTCTCCTCCAGAGGCATATGGGTCCAGTGGCCAGATATGAATCAGGACAACTGGAGACAGCCCTGGATGTGGGGTAATCAGGGTTAAATGACTTGCCCAAGGTCACACAGCTAGTAAATTGCAAGCATAAGATTGGATTCAAATTCCTGTTCTTCTGAATTAAAGGCCAGTGTTCTATCCACTGCACCATCAACCTGTCCTGTGTATGAGATATATAAAGTAAACAAATAAGGAAATAAAAAGTAATTTTTGTTTTTCAGAATAAGAGTGTTAACTGGGAGAAATCAGGAAAATTCTTGTATACCATATTGCACCTTTCACTGAGGTCTGAAAGGAGATAATGGTTGCAAGATGCAGAGATAATGAGGAAAAGCATTTCCAGAAAAGGAAGAGAACAAGATTTGGCTAAAACAAGGGGCGGCTAGGTAGCACAGTGGATAGAGCACTGGCCCTGGAGTCAGGAGTACCTGAGTTCCAATCCAGCCTCAGACATTTAATAATTACCTAGCTGTGTGGCCTTGGGCAAGCCACTTAACCCCATTGCCTTGCAAAAACTAAAAAAAAAAAAAAAAAAAAGATTTGGCTAAAACAGAGAGCAAGAGGAATATTTATCTATGTGATACATCTAGAAAGTGTGGCTGGGCCATCTCTTAAAAGAATTTAAATACCAAACAAAAGAGATTGTACTTTATCCTAGAGGAAGTTAGGGAACAACTCTAGTTTCTTAGGAAAAAAGAGAAACATGTTCTCAGATATATTATTTTGGCAACTAGGTACAAGATGGATTGGAGATTGGAGAGACTAGAAGCAGAGAGCTCGGGTATTCAAGTAGTCCAGGTAAGAGGTAATAAAGAACCAAAATAAGATGAAAAAGGAGAGAATGAAGAAGTGTCAGATGTGAAGATATAGCCAATGAGAGTTAGTAGCATTTTGGATATTAGGAGAAGGACAAGTAAAAAGGAAGAATAAAGAGGAAAAAAATAAGTAACATAGGTTATGGAACAAATGATGTGGTTACCTCAATAGACACTGGGAAGTTTAGAGGAAAAAGCTAAATCTCCTTCTAAACACACACACTCACACACACACACACACACACACACACACACACAAATAACTGTGTCTTTAAAAGGTTTTCATCCATGATAAACTTGAATTTGCAGTTGGAAGATCCGAAAAGGAAGGCAATTTTTAATAGCAGCAGTTGTGAGCTCAAGTTTCCATTAACAGAAAGAAAAAAGCTTCAGGGAAATTAGGAAGCAGCTCTCCGAAAAAAAAAAAAAGTTGAAAAAATATCTACTAGGAGGATGTCTCTTCTTTACAAGTAGAGTGGAAAATTACTTTCATTTGTTTGGTGGGATGGGGAAATGAATCATAAAATTATTTGTACTCTTAGAATAGACACAAATTGTAGAGTTTTGTCTACTCCATTCCACAGAGAAGAATTGAGTCTATGAGAATGGGAGTTCACAATCTCACTGTAGTTTGTGTGAACTGTAGGTATCCCTTTTAAAGCACATTGTTAATCTACCCCCTCTCCTAAATAACTATGAGAAGCCAGTCAGTCAATAAACATTCATAATACCTGCAATAAACACTTATATACCTGTCAATCAATGGGCTAAGTTTTAGGGAATCTAGCAAAGGTAAAAAACAATATCTACTGATTCAGTTTAATATGGGAGACGACATACGCAAAACTATGCAAAAACACACAAACAGCAATATACAGGATACATTGAAAATAATCAACATAGGAAAGTCACTGATTTAAGAATTAAGGGGGATAAAGAAAACCTTGCAATAGAAAATGGAATTTTAGATGAAGCTTGAGGAAAGTCAGGGAATTCAGAAAGGAGTGATAAGAAGAGAAAGCTTTCCAGGCAGGAGGTCAGCCAGTGAAAATGCCCAGAGACAACAGATAGAGGGTGTTGTTTAGAAGATAGTAGAGCATCATTGGATCACAGAAGAAATACCTGGGCAGGGAAGGAGGGTTTTAAACACCAAACAAAAGATTTTATATTTGATCCTAGAAGTAATAGATAATCAATGGATTTTGAGTTGCAGGAGAGGGGATGAGGGTTGGCTCAAGTGATCAGACATGAATTTTAGGAAAATCACTTTGCTGAGTGTATAAGGTAGTGTAGTATGGATAGGTATAAAAGCAGAATATAGTGAAGACTGTAGTGAGGAGAGACTTGTGGTAGGGAGACCAACTCATAGACTATTGCAATTGTCCAAGCAAGAGGTGATGAAGGATTCATCACCTACACATTGTCAGAAATGAAGGATTCATCACCTACACATTGTCAGAAAAGAGAAGGCGGCATATATGAAAGATATTTGAAGTTAAAATTGATAGGCCTTGAAGAACTTTAAAAATGATTCTCAAGTACTATGAGATAAATTATTTGATTAAAAACTTTTTGCTTCCTTTCTCATTAAGAGAGTGAAAACTAGAACTCAGATCAGTATCTAGTACAATTTAAATTAATTTTCTTGGTACCCTCACTAAATATTCTCCCACTTTCCAAACTCTCTGAGGCATAAAATCAGAATATTTAATTTAATCATTTTCACTTTGTCTGTGGTCCCCCAACCTTGAGGCTATTTCTTGGTACTGAGAAATCATCAGTCATGAAATTTTCTTGATTACACTGAGGAGCAGTCCATTCCCTTGTTCTTCTAGCAACATATCCCAAGCTGCTGACAACCTTTTAGGAGAGGATTGTCAGTAAGTTGAGAGTTTATCATTTTGTCAATATAACTAGTATGGTGAGAAATCTGGAAAATATGCTATACAAGTGTAGTGAGCAGCTGTCCCCCACATGTAGTGTGGAGGGGGGTCATAGTGGGGCTCAATGAGAGAAAGAATAGACATCTCTATCCTTCTCTCCCCCATCCTTCTCCAAGAAAAATTTTCATTCCTTCCAGGAGGGAAGTAGGAGTTTAGGACCAGAAGCTTGGTCACTCTGATCTCCTAAAAGAAAGAGAGGATACCAGACTAAAATTATATATCTCTGCTTCCTTAATATTATTCTGAGGGGTATGATTTTTGGGTTCAAGTTAAACTTCTGATTTTTGTTTATTAATGGGAAAAGGATGACATAAGCTTTATATCCAAGGCTTGGCTTCCTTCCCACCAAATACCAGTTCTACTATGAACTCACATATATCCTATGGCAAAGAAATCCATTTATCTAAATCAATAGCAAAACATAAATCAGAGAAAATATACATATGAAACTATATACCAGACAATATAGTAAAGAAGCTCTCCCAATGGCAGCAAACTAAACCAACAGAGAAAATCCCAGATCTCACCCAAGGGGAACATTTCCCAAAGTTTCTAGAATAGGAAACTGGGGATAGGGATATGGCTTATGTTGGCTTTTTCCCAAAATCTTATTCTCCCCTCAGAAACCTTAAATGAAGTTCATATTAGCCATTTTTTTCTAGTTGTAAATCAGAAGTATCCAAAGCAACTGGAGGGCAGAAAAACTGAAGGGATTAGAACTCTCCACTATCTGTATCTCACCAACTTCATCTCACCCCTTATATGTTGATCTCTATCATTAAGGAGAGTCCCATACCAATGGACTTTGGGGTTACACAAGGAATTGTTGAAGGAACTGAAGATGTTGAGTCTAATAAAGACAAAAGTAAGGGGACACCACTTAGCTATCTTCAAAAATTTTAAGGCATAACATGTTTAGTGTTAGAGATCAGAAATGAGTGCAGGGAAGAAATTTTGGATTCACTTTACAGATGAATCTTCTCATAATGGAAGCTGTCTAATAATGGAATGGGTGACACCTAGTAGGGAACTTCTTAACATTAAAAAATATTCAAATGGAGACTAGATAGTTTTAAAAGTATCTTCAGTTCTTAAATTTATAAATCATTTGAACCAATGGGAAATTAGCATTAGGTTGGGAAAGAAGGTTGTAATCAAAATGTTTATTGCAGAAGAAAATCCCTTAGTTAGTCCTGAAATTCTATCAACCTTGGACCCTAAACGTTAATGAATTTTATTTCCTTCCTGTAAAAACATCTAGAACAAATCATTGAAAGTATGATTATTGAATAAATGAAAAAGAAGCAATCATCTCATTGGACCAGCTCTATTATCAAGAACAGATCAAGGCTAGACTAATGCCATTTCCTTTTGCTGATCAGTTCATTAGAATAGTAGATCAAGAGATTGTTGTAGTAGGAAAGAAAATATAAGGAAAGTATAAAGTGTATGTTTAAAGTTCTCTGCCCTACTAAGAGATAATAAAAATCTCTTCAAACAATACAATAAGACACCTGTCTGACTGGCTGAAACGATCAGAAATCTCAAGTATCCTTTGTACAAAAAGCTTAGTTCCAGGGTCAGACAAGATAGAGAGAAGAGGACTAGCTATAAAAGATAGAGGGACTTAATTCTTTGCAATTTTTCTAATATAAAGCTAGAGGGAGAGAGGGGATTTAGCTCTCCTTTCTTATCAATGGCAATAGCATCTGGTAATAAAGAGAAATACGATCAAGAAGCTCAGCAAAATGACCTCCCCCAGCAGATATTATGTATATGATTACATATACATATATATATAGATATAGATATAGATATAGATATAGATATAGATATATATATATATATATAGAGAGAGAGAGAGAGAGAACAATGTGAGAATACTATGAAAAAAGGTATAAGAGCCCTGGGGTGCCAGAGTTGGAATTTGTGCTGCTCATTTCTATTCCCTAGATGTGTTCCTCTCTACCTGTGTACTTTATGTGATGCCCACTCTCCCATTGACACCAGATACCAGATTTGGGGGAATAATATTGCTACTTCTGTTAATGTAATATTATTTTAGTAAGTGCCTTTATTTTGAGCTAATTATGTCAACTAGCTAACCATTAGAGGCTTTTGAGTTATAGTTTTAGTAGTCCAAACACAAAGAACGTATTAATTCTGGGGCGGTCATCCCCAGGGAATCCAATCTATGAGGGTAAGTTGAGAAGTAGGTCCATAGGGACATTACATAGATATAGGTTACCTAGATTTCATCAAAGCCTTCAACACATTCTCTCATGATAAATTTGTGGATGACAGGGAAAGATATGGGTTTGATAATTATGATAATTATATAAATCTACTTAAGTAGATTTATAATTCATTAAATGATAGGAATCAAAGAGTAGTTGTTAATGCATCTTTAGGGATGCCTCCATTTGTGCTTGGTCTATGTTATTTGCATTTGTATCAGTCACTTGGACAAAAGCATAAAAGGCATGCTTAAAAATTTTTAGAAAACTGTATACAGTATGAAGAGGTTGCTAACATATTAAGACAAAAATCTTACAACTGACTTTAAAAAAATGTCAACTTCAAATGTCCAAGATTTTGATGGTGTTGTTAACATAGCTAGATGCTGATATGAAAAAAATCATCTAGGTTTTTGAGTGACTTGTAAACTCAATAAACTGTTCCCATGTGATATGGCAAAAATAAAAAGGATTAGGGAATGAATTCAAAACAAAAGTATAAAGAATGAGTGGGATACTGTCTTGGTTAGATCATATCTGGGTCATATTGTATTCAGTTCATGGTTTAGAAAAGACATTGATTATCATACAAAGAACAGCTGAAATGTTAAGAGACCTTGAAAGGCCTATCCTTGCCAGTTAGGAGTAATAAAAGAAATCTCAAGGGCACAATTTCACAACCAGAAGCAGCCATAGTGATAACCTGATCTAACTGGGGATACTTACTGGGGAGACAAAAAGACAGTGAGAGAAAGAGTAAAATTATTGCTTTCCTCAAGTATTGCAAGGATTGTCTTGCATATGAAAAATGAGATTTTTTTTCTCTTAGTCCTGGAAGTAAGAATTAGATAAAATTGTGGAGGGAGGGAAGTGGAAGGAGAAAAGAAGTGAAACAAACATTATGTGCTAAGCATTTTAAAAAATATCATCACAGAGGTCAAGTGATTTGGCTAGCTCCACACAGCTAATAAATATCTAAGTCAAGTCTGGATTTGAATTCTAGACTCTAAACCCAGCCCTCTAGTTACTCTATTACTTTAGCTGCAATGGATGGATAGAGCACCAAGTCTGGACTGAGGAAGACCTGAGTTCAAATCCAGTTTCAGAAAATTGCTAGCTGTGTGACCTTGCAAGTCAGTTAACTTCTATTCTCCTCAGTTTCTTCATTTATCAAATGGGAATAAGAGCAACACCTACCTCCCAAGATCATTCTGAGAACAACATGAGACAATTATTGTGAGACATTTAGCATATTACCTGCTGCTAACAAATGCTATATTATAGCTATTATTATTATTAATAATCATAGAAGCAAATAAAATCTCAATAGAAGGAGAAACTTCATAAGCATTAGAGGTCCTCAAAAGTTAAATGGACTCTTTTAGATTAGAGGACCAATTTATTGCAGATGGTATAGTGAGGTCTAGTGAGGATTCTTGGACAGGGCTATGTTTTGGTAATAATAATATGATTCTTTGGGCAGCTATATGGTGCAATGGATAGAGCACCAGTCCTGGGGTCAGGAGGACCTGAGTTTAAATGTGAACTCAGACACTTAATAATTACCTAGCTGTGTGACCTTGAGCTAGTCACTTAACCCCATTGCTTTGCAAAAAAAATTATAATTTTTAATTTTTAGGCATGTGGAAACCAGAATTTGAGGACAAGCTGCTGAAAATTATTTTTTAAGTCAAGTTATACTATATTCTAAACCTACCATATCACCTGTTACAGTACAGCATCCAAACTGCATCAGAAATGCACAATTCTATTCATAGTATAGGGATAAAATCAGTTTCTGTTAAGCCATATGGAACAGGGATAAAAAATATCCCATTATACCTAGGTTTTCTATCTTTCAAAACTTTGTCTTCTAATATTATCTATTTTAAATTTAGCTCGAGGTTTTCAAACTTTTTTCTTGCTCCCTGCAGAGTATTCTTTTCCATGAGGAAATGTGGTCCTCTGGATGTTTAAGCTGGCAACAAGGAAGTGTTGCCGGGTAGTTGGGCTTCCAGAGCCATTACCCAGGTCTTGGGATCACTCTACCTCTCCTTCCGCTCCCCACCCAGTCACCCTCTTCTTTCTTTACTTCCCCTCATAGTGTAGGAGGTAGCTTTACACCTCTGTGGTGAGGGCTACACTTTTGGGCTTCCCAGAAGAGAAGCCAGAAAGAACAGGCCAAAAAAAACAAAACTAAACAAAAAACCAAAGCAACCTACTGCTGAGGGTTAAGGCTGAGGATGTGGAAGCTTCAGGGCATAAGAGTGAGGAATTAATGGGGGATTTGGGGCAAGAGAAAACAGCTCACAACAGATAAAGTTTGCAACCTTTGCCAATCAGTTGGGTGTGGAAGACTTCAAGTTACCCCTGTAGGCTCTACAAAAATCTAATCAAATAAAGTTTAAAAAAGAAGGAAGAAAAAGGGGAGGAGGGTAACGGAGAAGAGTGAAGAGAAGAGGAGGAGGAGAAAGAGGAGAAGTAGTAGTGGTGGTGGTAGTAGTAGTAGTAGTAGTAATAGTAGTAGTAATATTGGTTGTAGTAGTAGTGGTAGTAGTAGCAATGGTAGTGGTAGTAGTAGTAGTAGTAGTAGTAGTAGTAGTAGTAGTAGTAGTAATGGCAGTAGTAGTTTAGGATGTATTTAGAATTTTAGAAATTTTTAGAAAAAACAGACCTCTGGTGATTACTAAATAGAAATAAAATAGATTTTAAAATTTACATTTGATCATATCTTAAGACTTTAACATATTACAAAAAAATACCAAAAAAACAGAAATAATGTATGCATTCATTATAGTCCACAATGTTATTAAATTGATATTAACATAGGGCCTCTTGAAAGAAGCATCACTGGACCCTAAATAATCCTAAAGTAATGTAGATTAGACAACAAATTGTAGAAATTATAGATAATTAAAGTTAATGATAACAATGAGACAATATTCCAATGCTTTTTGGAGATATAGTCTCAGGGGAAAGAGTGTCAAAAACATTCTTTTTGGGGGGCCTCAGTGGATAGAGCACCGGCCCTGAAGTCAGGAGTACCTGATTTCAAATTCAGACTCAGACACTTAATAATTACCTAGCCGTGTGGCCTCGGGCAAGCCACTTAACCTTTGCAAAAACCTAAAAAAAAATAAAAGTGATCTTTTTTAACAGAAAGAGAGACAGAGAGACAGAGAAAGAGAGACAGAAACAGAGACAGAGACAGAGTCAGAGAGACAGAGATCAATGAATAAAATAATAGAAACCCCCAAAAAATAAAAAACTATAATTCAAACTCAAAATACAGATCCTGAATATCAAAAAAGACTAATAAAATTGGCAATCAAAAAACAAAATTAATAAATAAAACTAGATTAAATAAATGATTAGGTAATTTAATTAAAAAGAAAAAAGGTAAATCAAATTAGCAGGGTTATAAAATTTTTTTAAAAAAAGGAGAATTTACAACAAATGGAGCAGAAGTATATTTTTAGAGATAGTTTCTCCAATAAAACCCGCAATCAAATGAAATAAGTGAATATTTACTAAAATATAAAGGACTAGAACATGAAATAGAGAATTTAAACAACCCAATTGCAGAGAATGCTTTAAAATAGAACATAAATGAGTTTCCAAAGGAAAAAAACTTCAAGACAATATGGATTTACAAATGGATTCTATCATTCAAAGAATAATTTAATTACAAAATTATATAAATTATTTGCACAAACACCAAAAGAAGAAATCTTCCCAACTCTTTTCTATGATAAAAATATGATCTTAATAAGTAAACCAGGGAGAGCTCAAACAGAGAAAAAACTCTAGGTCAATATTTTATTTAATTTTTTTTTAGGATTTTTTTTTTTGCAAGGCAAATGGGGTTAAGTGGCTTGCCCGAGGCCACACAGCTAGGTAATTATTAAGTGTCTGAGGCCAGATTTTGAACCCAGGTACTTCTAACTCCAAGGCCAGTGCTTTATCCACTACACCACCCAGCCGCCCCCATAGGGCAATATTTTAAATTAACATTGATGCTAAAATTTTAAGTAAAATATTGGAAAAGAGGATAATATAACATATCTCAAAGATTAGCCATTATGACTGGGTTGGGTACATACGGGGGAAAGCAGGGTGGGTTTCACATTAGGAAAATTATCAACCCTAATTAGCCTTCTTATTAACAAAGTCAACAATCATATAATTATTTCAATAAAGGTGGAAAATCTTTTGACAAAATATAAAACCTATTTCTTTCAAAAAAAAGAAAAACTCAGGAATAAATAGACCTTTACATAAGTAACAATTATATATAAATACACACACACACACACACACACAAACATATATATATATATATATATATATGAAAAGTCAAATGAAATTAAGTGAAACAATAGCTTCAATAATCTTACAGAATATAAAATAAATTCACGCAAATCATCCTAATTTCTGGGTAATAAAATATAGTAGAAGAGATAAAAAAGAGAAATTTCAATTATCATAATGACAAAAAATATAAAATATTTGGTATTCTATCTACCAAGATACATTGAAAACAATTGATTTTTTGCAATTATTTAGGTTTGTCTATTTCTGGAACAGTGGCTTGTACCCAATAATTTGTAGTAGTGTATGGATAAAAATTATAAAATATTCATTGCTCAAGAGTAGGATGTCATTATAATAAAAATCATAATATTATCTAAATTAATTTACTTATTTACTATATTACAATCATCTTGCCAAAGGATTACTTTACAGAATTAGAAAAATAATAATGAAATTCATATGGAAGTAAACAAGGTCTAGAATCTCAAGGGTAAAACTTAAAAGAAGTAGGAATAGGAGAAGAATAGAATAGGAGACTTAGCAGTGCCATAGCGCAAACTAAACTACAAAGCAGTAATTCTCGATTGATATAATTTTCAATAATTTGTTATTGGTTAAAAACAGAGAAATTGATCAATTGAAGAGATTAGGTAAACAGTGATCAAAAATAAATGTATCTGGTAGATTAGTATTGAACTAACACAAAGATTTCAGTTATTGGGGTAAGAATTTTGACAAAAATTTGTTAAGAAAATTAAAACAGGGTGGCTAGGTGGCATAGTGGATAAAGCACCGGCCTTGGAGTCAGGAATACCTGGGTTCAAATCCGGACTCAGGCACTTAATAATTACCTTGTTGTGTGGCCTTGGGCAAGCCACTTAACCCCATTTGTCTTGCAAAAAAAAAAAAAAAAAACCTAAAAAAATTAAAACAATAGCATGGAAGAAATTTGATATCAAAAACTCACACTTCATACCAAAACAAACTTCAAACAAATCCATGCTCTTGGTAAAAGACTAAATAATAAACAATTTAGAGAAAAAGGGAGATAATTACCTATTATATCTCAAGGAGAAAATTTCCTGACCAGAAAAGGGGATATAGAAGATCACACAGATAAGATAGAAAATTTTGATTATTTGTCATTTAAAATATTTTGCAGAATTATAATACATTTAAGAATAAAAGGGAAATTGTTAAAGAGAAAGAATTTTTGTAGTAAGCTTCTTTAATACAGATTTCATTTTCAAGACATTTAAGGATGGATTCAAATATATGAGAAAAAAAGATATTTCCCATTAATAAATTGATAATCTAAGTTTGTGAGGAAGCAGTTCTCAAGTGAAGAAATCAAAACTATCCACATCCATTTGAAAAATGTTCCAACTCCCCACTAATCAGACAAATAAAAATTAACACAATTCTGAGATTGTACTTCACATCCCTCAGATTGAAAAAAATGGAAAATGAAAAATTTCAGAAGTTCTATGGGGAAACCAGCACATTGATATATTTGGTAGATCTCTGAATGGTTCTATGAACCATTCTAGGATGAAATTTGAGAATTACACACAAAATGTTACTAAATAGTGCATGCCCAATTTGGCATGAATCCAAAAGAGATCACAGCTCTTTTAGTTTATTTTAGAATCTAAGGGGATGCCTACAAATTGAGAAATGACTGAATAAATTGTGATATGTAAACATGATGAAATACAATTGTGCTGTAAGAGAGATGAGGAAATCTATCATCTCAAAGAGACATAGAAAGAAAGACATATATAAACCAATGCAAAGGGAAGTGAACAGAGCCAAAATACTTTATATTGTGAAATCTATATTGTGAAAATGAATGATTTTGAGGACTTTTATAAACTAACAAAGAATGAAAAGAAAAGAACCAGGAGAACAAATTATATGATAACAAAATCATTGTAAAGACAAGTAACTTTGAAAGCTGGACAAACTATGATCAATACAATGACCACCTATGATTTTGTGATGTATAAAAAGTTTGAAAGACATAATTTCTGGGCAACTAATTTCAATTTATTAATTATAGCCAGCTAATAATGAAAGAGGTTCATTGTGCTCTCAGAAACCAAAGACAAATTTGGGGAACCTTTGGGATTTTAAATACTCTTGGAAGAATTGGTGTTCCTGACAGGTGGAAATCAACTCTGATTAGTTAACAATTAATGAGAAAGTGAATAGTATTATGAGAGGTAAGTTTATTCTAATAAGAGGCTGGGAGACATGACTTTGTTTATATCTGACCATCCCTCACTTTAGGTAAATCTAGACAAACTGATTGACGTCCCAGATCAGTGGATTCTCACACAAAATTGAGTAGAACGTTTACCCCATTTCATCTACCAGCAATGTTCTCAGGGACTTGGGTTGGAATGGGGAAATAGAAAGGAGGGGAAAGAGCTGGTACTGCTGATATTAAATGGTTAACAACATAAGAAAAAATCATCTCTCTCAATTCCAAAAGGCTGAAAATGAAATATATAATCCACCTTCTGACTGAGAATAATAGATTTAGATATATATACACAAATATAGAGAAATATGAATAGAGGTGAGGAGCAGCTAGGTGGCACAGAGGAGAGATTGCTAGGACTGGTTCCAGGAAGACTCACTTAGCCAAATTCAAATCTGGCCTTAGATATTATGTGATCTTATCCTTTGTTGTCTATGTGATCACGAGCAAGTCACTTTATATTCTTTGTCTATTTCCTCGTCTGTAAAATGAGTGGAGAAGGAAGTAGTAAACCACTTCTGTATCTTTGTCAAGAAAACTGCAAATGAGATCACAAAGGGTCAACTATGACTGAAACAACTTAACAACAGCAATATAGATATAGATAATGAGGAATATATGCACATATATGTATGTATATGTTTATAGATAGGTGGATTTAAGTGCATCAATGAAGACAGTATAGATAAAGAAGATACAGATGAAGATATATCCAAATACATATGTATACATGTTCATATATATTTATATGCATATATTTGCTTTCCTTGATTATATGTATTTGTTACAAAGATTTTGTTTTTAATTTTTTTTGGAATGGAAGGGGAAGAAACAGATTTCTGTTCATTTCTAAAAATAACTGAAATATAAAGATTGGGCAAGGGGTGGTACAGATGTAGAACATTACATGCATTTCCAGATGAAGTCGTTGAGTTGTTAGCTTTCCTTGTGTCGTTTACTTTGTTACAAGAGTTCTCTCACAAAGCAGTAGTAGTCTGTAAATATTTGTAATGTAAAAACAAAACACATCAATAAAACTTTTTTTTAAGTTGAGAATTCTCCCTCCACCTCCTTATTCAGCTGTGATACCTCTCTCCACCCCCCAAAAAAAGACTTCAGTCAACACCATGGAACCTGCTCAGCCATAATCCATACCAGGTCAGAAGAGCAGGGAATAGCCCACCTACCACCATGCCATGGCAGCTTGCCTAAAATGCAAGCAAAACGCCCAAGAGGAAAATGTCCCCCTCATATGCTAAAACTGCAAACCAAAAGTTACATAAACCACTAGACAAGAAGGATAAGCCAGAAGCTTATTTCTCTTTTTATATGAACTATTTAAAAGGGTGGGGATGTAGGGGGAAGAAGAAATATATTTTATAGAATCACAGAAAAACTAATCAAGATTAAAAAATAGCTATTGTTGCAAATGATATAACATGGCTAAACTTAATAAAAATTTAGTGTTGTCTCTTCCTGAATGTCTAAAATATGTATAATTAAACTAATATAGAAATGAGATTAACACACTATATACTCAGACAAAATTAGGTTAGAATAACACCATGTAAATCCCACAATTCTGTGAATTCAAGCACATGTGAAAAGAAAGACCTCAATTTGGGATCCATTAAAGCAGTTGGGCTAAATTTCAGCATTTTAAATCATCTGGGTCAAGGTTTTCAGTGTGTTATAGATATTTTATTACCTGTGGTAGTTTAATTACATTAAAAGATAGTATAGTCTCAGCAACCTACTTCTGTTAAGAAAAAAAAATCACAAAGTTCCCCCAAAATTGAACAATCCCCTTCATTCAGGATATGTGTTTAGGGATTCATATTAAATTAACATTAGTGGAATGGAATGGAATGGAATGGAATGGAATGGAATGGAATGGAATGGAATGGAATGGAATGGAATGGAATGGAATGGATATGGATATGGAAGAACAGGAGACTTAGGTTCTAGCTTTACGCTTGCCTCTTAACTTACTGTGAGGCTGTATGGGTCAGGCAATTAACCTTTCTGGACTTTAGTCTTCTCACATTAAGAATGAGGTTAGAATAAATCATTTTCTAAGATCTGTTTCACAACTAAATTTATCTAATTCTTTGATTTTTCATCTTCAAATTGTCTAAAGTTATATGTTACTATGATATCACTGAATGGACATGTTATGACATGTTTTCACCAAGTAAGTCTTAAGTTTCCTCTCTCCATCATGCCTGGGATGGAGTCTCTGCCCTGTTCTCATCTTCTTTCCTAATGCTCAAGCTTCACTTTCTACATGAAGCTTTTCTGATTCTTTCTCCCTCCCAGCTTCTAGTGCCCTCTACTTCTAAAGTATCTTAAATTTATTTATATATTTGCATGTGTGAGTATGCAAAAATACATATACATATATGTTATATATCACATTAGTCTATGTTTATATTGTCTTCCCCTTCAGAATATAATCTCTTTGTGAATGGAGTTTGTTTTGCTCTTTGTTATGTTAACAATTTATGTTACCAATGACTGGCATAGAATAAGTACCCAATAAATGCTTTCTGATTGATTTAATGATTGATAATTCTAGTAAACTAAATGAGAAACTGTTGAGAAAAATACCTTTTAAGCATCATGTAACAGAGGTATCTACTTCCTAATTTTTCCCTCACCTATCCCTCCAGTTCTGCTTTCCCCTCATTCAAGGTGATACTTTCTTCCTCTCCCCTCCCCAAAAGAAAAAGCATCCATCAACAGTATGGAATCTGCCAGCCACAACCTATGCAGGATCATGATAATAGGGAACAGACTAGCTACTACTATATAATGATTGCTTGCCAAAATTGTAAGGAAAGAACCATGTAAATGATACCCAAGCCCTAGGCTTCAATTAATTTTAGGAATTTACTTAAGACTTCGAAGGTAAAATCATAGCTAGCAATTTTTGCACCCAGGATAAGCTGCACAAAACAAGCTGTTGGTTCAATTGAAGTAAGAATGAGAGATCCATTACAGAGAGTGTGAGCAAGGTGAGATCTGGCTAAAGTAGCTTCACCTAACTTTTGTCAGATGAAAGCTACCAATCATTAGTTTCTTTTATTAACCAATTATCTTTTATTATCTAGGACTGGAAGCTAAGTTGGAACAGTAATGTCTATATTGCTGAAGGCCTGAAGGTATTATCTGTGACTCTACTTTTTCAATACTAAGAACAGAGCTCCTGTTACTCTGCTCATTTATATATAGCTCTGCTTTCAAGTTCCTTATTGTAATTCTATGAGTACCCTGGAAAAAAATCCCCAGTATTCATTGCTTTTGCATAGGTTCTTAACCTAAAGTCCATGAATATTTTTTCAAATTATTTCCATTGTTGTATTCAATGCAATAATTTCCTTTGTAATTCTCTGCATTTAATTATTCCAATTTTTAACATTATTCAAAGAATGGACCATAGGTTTCACTGGACAGCTTGAAGAAGGGTTCATGATACATAAAAGGATAAGAACCCTTAACCTAAGGACTCCTATAAGCATCCTTTAGAACTGAGTAGTTTAACTCCTGAATATCATTAGATCAAATTATAAGTGGAGGCACAATTGTTAGCAACAATTAAAACTTGAGGGTTCAAATCAGGAGTGAACCATTGAGGAAGATATCACTCATTAATCTTCTTTATCTTTTCATTTCCAGAGAATTGAAATCATTGTCACCTTAGTTATCAGTTGACAGGTGGGCTCATATTGTCTTATGTCTTGTGATTTGATCTCTAGCTGTTTCTTCTACAACAGAGTCCTTCTCAATCTGGCACCTGCTACAATGCTAGAGAACACAACCGACATAGAAAAGATTTCCTTGTCTAGGAAATCTAGTGACTATGGTTCAGACAGCTGTATGTTCTGTGACCCAAAGTGCAAACAAACTCTAAGCAAAGATTACATATCATGTATCTATGGATAGAACATGTGGTATATCACTAAGACCGCTTCAGCCACTACAGGTACCAAATGTTTGGTTAGTCAAAAACAGAGGTCTCGCTGGGCCCAAAGTCAACAACAGTTCTAAAACAGTGAGCCACTGTCTCAAGTCAAGAAGACTTGTCCTCCAAAGTCACAGGTTGCCCAGCCTATTTCCTGTTGCTCAATGGTGCTGTAAGTAGCAACTAGTTCTTTGGAAGGAAAAGGAGCTCCGATCACCCTGCCAAATGCCAGACAATAGCTGGCTGCTAGTCTCTTAAGTCTAAAGAAAGACTTAAGCTCTAATGAGAACTCTGAGTATGAGCTAATGCTTCTGCTCTCAGATCATAGGATGATAATGGCAATAATAAAAATAACATTTATATAGAACTTTAGATTTCAACAAGAAATTTACATTAGATCCTCACAATCTTGTAAGGTAGCTTCTATTATTTGCTATTATTATCTTAATTTTACAGAAGAGGAAAATGAGGTTGAGAGAGGTTGAAAGTTTTGCCTAGGGTCACAGAGCTCTTAAATATTAAAGGAATAATTTGAACTCGAGTCTTAACTCCAAGTCCAGTATTCTGTCCCTAGTGCTACTTAGAAATAATAGAGAACCATCAGGGTCAAAGGTATCCATAACAGATACAGAGCATAGAACTGAGTCAGGAAGAACTCAGTTTGAATCTGATCTCAGATAATAAGTATCTATCTGTGTGACTTGGGCAAGTCATTTAATCTCTTTGTTCTTCAATTTCCTCATCTTGGGGTAATAAGAAGCACCTACCTCATTGGATGGTTGTGATAATCAAATGAGTCAACATTGTCAGCCAGTCAATAAACAATGAAGTGCCAGCTATTTAACAGCCTCATATTAAGGGCCAAGGATAAAAGAAAGGCAAAAAGATAGTCCCAACCCAGAAAAAGTTCCCTATCTAAAGAGTAAGGTAACACATAAAAACAATCTGAATGAACAGATTCAATCTTTCTGGAAAGCAATATGGAGCTATGACCAAAGAGCAATAAAACTTCATACCCTTTGACCCAGCAATTCCAATTCTAATACTATATCCAGAAGAAATTATAAAAAAATGGAAAAAGTCCTACATGTTCCAAAATCTTCATAGCAGCTCTTTTTTGCAGTGACAAAGAATTGGAAATTGAGGGGATGTCCATAAATTGGGGAATCGTTAAACAAGTTATGGTACATGAATACTATGGAATATTATTGTTCTATAAGAAACCATAAATGATGATAATCTAGAGAAGCATGGAATGATTTAAAGGAAGATACTAAGAGAAGGGAGTAGAAACAAAATAACAATGTAAACATCAACATTATGAGATAAACAACCTTGATGCAAGCAGCTCCTCTCAGCAGTCCAGAGAGCTAGGACAACTATATTTGACTGGCTATAGACTATATATTATCACCATCCAACAGAAGAAAACACACACACACACACACACACACACACACACACAAAAACAATCCTTCTGAATCTGATCAACACTTTATTAAAATTATCTCCTGTATCTCTTTCCCTTAAGCCTAATTCCTCATGCCTGAAAATTACTGATTTGCAAACATGTTTATCAAAATATGTATGTAAAATGCTAACCTGACTGATTCCTGCTGAGGGGAGGGAGGGTGGGAAGGGGAGGGAGGGAAATTATGTAACTTGGAAATACACATGTCCATATGGATGAAAATAAATTAATTGAAAAATATCTGAAAAGTTGGGGTAAAGGGAGAAGGCAGGGAGGACAGATAGTTAGGAAATGATGAGGTGCCTGTCCTGACTACCTCCTTAAATAATGGAGCTGAGAGGACAGAAGATACCTTAACATTTGTACATCATTTTGCAATAACTATGCTGTTATCAGTTTTGAAAACTGTTATCAGAATTTCTAGGCTGGCAATTATGATAAATTTTTATTACAATCATAAAAAAACTCTCTCTCTGCCTCTGTTTTCATTTTTGCTGCCATCAAAAACTTGACAGCTTCTTTTTGAAGATCTAGGACATACTTTCTATAATATTCTTCCTTAAACTCCCCCACCCCAACCTTAATATTAAGTATTAACAGTCAGGTCTGTTGTGTAGACTTCACAAAAGCACTTGAATTATGTAAAGATTTATCAGGATTCCTTTTGGATAATTATAGTTATAGGCTATTTTGTCTGGGAGATTCAATTTCTGAAGAAATCCTAGAAGATCCTCAGTCACAATTTAACATCAGTTCTTTCTTCCTTGACACCATTAAGTCTTTGGAACCCAGGTGTGATAATCCCATCTCCCATATTCTATTCAGAACCTTGAACCTGATTTCTTTTGCAAGTGTCTACTTGCTTGATTCCTTTGAACAGAAAATTCCAACTTTTTTCTCTCCTAGTCTCTAAGTGAAAATCTCTTTCTGCAACCATCTCTGCCTATTCTTTCATGTTCATTCAGTTCAACCCTATCCCTTCCCAGTTTCTATCTTTCTCTTTCTATTCTATCCATTTTACCTTTGGAACCTCTGTTCTATTATTAACAAACTTCTTATCTTTAAACTCATACCCTTATATATTCCTACCATTTCTTAACCATAACTAAATTCTGACTTTCCACTGAAGACACTATCCCTTGCCATTCACTTCAATGCTGGTTGTTCTTTCCCACCATCCCCACCTAATCATCACTTGCATTGACAGAGTAAGGAAGAAGAGTCAAATTATTCCCTGTTCTCTGATATCATTTCCAAATGACCATAATTCTATAACTTTTGCCACTTAAAATGAGCAACATCCAGTTGAATCACTCTATTCATATCCTTAACATCTACTGATGTTATGATTCAAAATATTTTAAAGAATTAAGATATTTAAGATTCAAAAACTTTTCTTCCTCCCTTAAATACTATTATTAAGTAATCATTTAACCTTAATAAAAGCTTACTTACATTTATAAATGAATCAACAAGCATTTTTAGATGCTTACCATGTGGTAAGCATTGGCAATTCAAAAATAATTGATGAAATCATCCCAACCTGTAAGAAGCTCATATTTCCATGGGGCAGAGACAATAAAGTGTTTATCAGTATATACAGAATAAGTATAAAATAAAGACAAGGGAGATGGAGAACATTCTCTATTGAAGAGATTAGCAAAAGCTTCACACTGAAGGTGGTAGATGTTGTGGGAAAAGAATTATTGAGGTCAAAATAAAAAGGATGAGCTCTACAGGTATGTAGTGATTGGTTGCTGTCCTTCATTCTTGAAGAAGGCCAGAATAATATCACTCTGCTTTAATCAAGTTACAATGTGCTCTACTGAGACTTCTGGCCAAGATTGCAGAGAGAAGACAGGCATAGTTCTAATTTCTCCTGATCTTTCCCCATCTATCATATGAAATAAACCTCTTAACAGAAATCTGACCCACAAACCTAGAAAGAAAATCCAAGAGAAAGAACATCTACCTCAGGATTTGTCTCCTGCAGCACCACTGGAGGAATTGGGCGGGTGAGTCTGGGCTCAGAGGGCAGATCAGCCTGGGATCAGCCAGATTAGCAGCTGAATTGGAGCCGGGAGTCTGGCGGCCCAAGAGCTGGCCTTACTGGATCAGTGGCGGGGGCTTGAATCTACTAGGGAGCAGAGGTACTGGTGTTGGTGCTGTCCCTCTGGAGCTTGCCTACAGGGCTGGCAGGAGAGTTCCAGTGCAGAAGAGCTGTGGACACCATCCCTTGGCTCCTCTGGTCTGAGGAACTCTGAGTCCACACCTCCATTATGGCTGAGTCCTCTTCCTGGAACAAACAATTGCAGACTACTTCTGCCTCAGGGACAGGTGTGTGAGCAGAAGAACCAGCCCAGCTGACAAAAGAGAGAGGAATGACCTTAGGACAGGGTAAAGAGCACCATTGAGAGAACACAAAAGAATTCAATAGCTCCAACTCCTCCCTTCAAGCAAAGGGAGAAGGCTTCGATCAAGGTCACAGACACTTCAGAGGAAGCAACCAGCACCTTCTACTGGTCAGCTAGAGAAATTGCATTCTGTGAGTAAAGCCTTTAGCCATCCCAAGCCCCTGTGAACCAGCCACTCCCCAACTCAAGTTTTAGCAAAATGAAAAAGGGTCAGTGGAAAGGTGGTTCCATAGAAAAATTCTTGGAAGTGAAAGACCCTAACTCAGAAAGACCTAGAACCTCTGAGGAGAATATGATCTGGTCTTTAGCACAGAAAGACTTCTTTGAAGAAATAACAAAGGAGCTTAAAAATCAACTGGAAAATTTGGGAGAGACAATTAATACCTTGCAACAAGAAAACAAATCCTTAGAAAATACAATTGGACAAATACAAAAGGAGACTAAATCTCTCAGATCCTCAACTGGACAAATACAAAAAAAAATAATTAATTCTTTCAAAACCTCAATTGGTCAAATGGAAAGCTCTTTCAAAAGCAGAATTGACCAATTGGAAAAGGAGTTGCAAAAGGTTAATGAAGAAAACTCCTCCCTAAAAAAAAGAATGGAGTTTGCAGAAACTAATGACTACATGAGACAGCAAGAACCAGTTAAACAAAATTTAAAAAAATAGAAAAATAGAAGAAAATGTAAAATACCTCATCAACAAAACCACTGACCTCGAGAATAGATCAAGGAGAGGCAACCTGAGAATTATTGGATTTCCTGAAAACATTGAAGAGACAAAAAAAGCCTAGACTTAATATTGCAAGATCCAGTGATGGAAAACTGCCCTGATATCATGGAACCAGAGGGCAAAGTACTTATTGAAAAAATACATTGATCCCCTCCAGAAAAAGATCCTAAAATGAAAACACCAAGGAATGTTGTGACCAAATTCCAGAACTATCAGATAAAAGAGAAAATCCTGCAAGCAGCCAGAAAGAAACAATTTAAATATCAAGGAGCCACAGTAAAGATCACGCAGGACCTGGTTGCATCAACAATAAGGGATCGAAGGGCCTGGAACAAGATATTTTGAAGAGAAAGGGAGCTCAGAATGCAGCCAAGAATCCACTATCCCACGAAGCTGAGCCTTCTCGTCCAGAGAAAATGATGGACATTTAACAAAATGGAAGAATTCCAAAAATTCCTGATGAAAAGACCAGAACTAAAAAAAAAATTTGGACATTAAACAGGAGGTTCGAGACACATGAAAAGGTTTAAAAAAGGGGGCAGTAAAAGGAAAAAACTGCTATCCAATAAGTTGAAACAAGTATATCCCAGCATGGGGGGAAAGATTCTCATAAATCTTGAGAATTGTAACTCTAACAAAGAGAATATACCTAGCCAGAAATGATGGACATTCATGATCTATCCATGAGACTGCTATCTAAGGGGATGTAACTGGCTTTAACCCCATTTGGGAGAAAGACTCTAATAACTCTCAAGAATTTTAACTCTTATTAGATAGAATATACTTCACTAGAAGTGACAGATGCTTAGAATTTTCTATGACTCAGATAGAATGATCTAAAAAACAATACCTCCTTAAAAAGTGGGACAGGAAAGAGACAGGAGGAGGGAGGGGATTGAATGGGGTAAATCTCATTACACTAAGAGGTACAAAATAACTATGGTAATAGAGGGGAAGAAGGGAGCCCATGAGAAACACCTGAATCTTCTTCTCATCAGAATTGGCTTAAAGTCAACCTACATATACTCAGTTAACTTATAAAACATCTCTTTAAAGTATTAAAAGGGGAAAAGGGGAGGGAGGGTGGAGAAAGGGCAGGGGAGTGGGGGGAAAGGGGGAAGTAACAAAAGGAAGTGAAGGGAAAATGGAAAAAGGGAAAGGGGAATGAAAGGGAGGGGTGATATTGGAGGGCAAACACACTGAAGGGGGTGGTATTCAGAAACAAAATACTGGGGAATATGGATAAAGGGGGGGGAGGGGAAAAATACAAACAGAGAGAAGATAGCATGGAGAATTAATAATTAATAATTAATTAAAGAATTAAAGAATTAATAATCATTACTTTGAATGTGAATGGGATGAACTCTCCCTTTAAATATAAGAGAATAGCAGAGTGGATTAAAAACCAGAATTCTACAATATGCTGCTTACAAGAAACTCATTTGAAGCAGAGAGATACATATAGAGTAAAGGTAAAAGGTTGGAGCAAAATATATTTCGCTTCAGCTGAAGTAAAAAAATCAGGGGTAGCAATCCTTATCTCAGACAAAGCAGCAGCAAAAATAGATAGCATTAAAAGAGATAAGGAAGGGAACTTTATCCTCCTAAAAGGTACCATAGACAATAAAGTTATTTCAATACTGAATATATATGCACCCAATGGGATAGCATCCAAAATCTTAGAGGAGAAGCTGAAAGAACTACAGGAAGACATAAACAGCAAAACTCTACTAAATGAAGACCTTAACCTCCCACTCTCAGATCTAGATAAATCGAATCATAAAATAAACAAGAAAGAAGTTAAGGAGGTAAACAGATTATTAGAAAAATTGGATATGGTAGATTTATGGAGGAAACTGAATGGGGACAGAAAAGAATATACCTTTTTCTCTGAAACTTATACAAAAATTGACCATGTACTAGGACATAAAACCCTAATGACCAACTATAGAAAGGCAGAATTAGTGAATACCTCTTTCTTAGATCATAATGCAATAAAAGTCATATGCAATATTGGGCCAAGGAGATATAGAGCCAGAACAAATTGGAAACTGAATAACCTCATTTTAAAAAATGAGAGGACCAAAAAAACAAATTATAGAAAGAATTAACCATTTTATCCTAGATAATGATAATAATGAAACAACATACCAAAACCTATGGGATTCATTCATAGCAACTCTGAGGATATATATTATAGGTTTAAACGTTTACATGAATAAATTGGAGAAAGAGTAAATCAATGAACTAAACATGCAGCTAAAAAAAAATTTAAAGAAAAAATAGAAAACCCCCAATTAAATACCAAATTAGAAATTCTAAAAATGAAAGGAGAAATTAATAAAATTGAAAGCAAAAAAACTATTGAATTAATAAATAAAACCAAAAGTTGATATTACAAAAAAATAAAATTGATAAATCTCTGGCCAATTTGATTTAAAAAAAGAAACAAGAAAACCAAATTGCTAGTATCATAAATGAAAAAGGTCAACTCACCACCAATGAGGAGGAAATTAAATTAATAATATAAAATTATTTTGCCCAACTCTATGCCAATAAATTTGATAATCTAAGTGAAATGAATGAATATTTACAGAAATATAAGTTGCCCAGGTTAAATGAAGAAGAGATTAAAAACCTAAACAACTCTATCTCAGAAAAATAAATTAAACAAGCCATCATTGAACTCCCTAAGAAAAAATATCCAAGGCCTGATGGATTCGCAAGCGAATTCTACCAAACATTTAAGGAACAATTGGTTCCAATGCTAGATAAACTCTTCGGAAAAATAGGGAAAGATGGAACTCTGCCTAAAACTTTCTATGAAACCAATATGATGCTGTTACCTAAACCAGGAAGAGTTAAAACAGAGAAAGAAAATTATAGACCTATCTCCCTGATGAATATAGATGCAAAAATCTTAAATAAGATATTAGCAAAATGATTACAACAAGTCATCACTAGGATAATACATTATGATCAAGTAGGATTTATTCCAGGAACGCAGGGTTGGTTCAATATTAGGAAAACCATTAGTATACTCAATTATGTCACAACAAACCTATCAGAAATTATATGATTATATGATTATATCAATAGATGCTGAAAAAGCTTTTGACAAAATAGCTTCCATTCCTACTAAAAACACTAGAGAGTGTAGGAATAAATGGACTGTTCCTTAGAATAATTAGCCATATCTATCTGAAACCATCAACAAGCATTATATTCAATGGGGAGAGGCTAGAGGCATTCCCAATAAGATGAGGAGTGAAACAAGGGTGCCCATTATCACCACTACTATTCAACATTGTATTAGAAATGTTAGCATCAGAAATTAGAGAAGAAAAGAAATTGAAGGAATTAGAATTGGGAAGGAAGAGACAAAACTCTCACTCTTTGCAGATGACATGATGGTATACCTAGAGAATCCCAAGAAATTATCCAAAAAACTACTGGAAACAATTAGCAATTTTAGCAAAGCTGTAGGTAAAATAAACCCTCATAAATCCTCAACTTTTCTATATATGTCTAGAAAGATACAGCAAGAAGGAAGAGCTAGAAAAAGAAATCCCATTCAAAGTAACCTCAGACAATACAAAATACCTGGGAGTCTATTTGCCAAGACAGACTCAGAAACTTTTTGAAAACAATTATAAAACACTTCTCACACAAATTAAATCAGATTTAAATGACTGGGCAAATATCAACTGCTCATGCATAGGTAGAGCTAATATAATAAAAATGACAATTCTACCAAAACTGAACTACTTGTGTAGTGCCCTACCAATCAAAATTCCAAAAAATTACTTTAATGACTTAGAAAAAGTTGTAAATAAATTCATATGGAGAAATAAAAAGTCAAGAATTTCCAGGAGCTTAATAAAAAAAGTGCAAAATAAGGTGGCTTAGCCCTACCTGATCTAAAATTATATTATAAAGCATCAGTCATCAAAACTGCTTGGTATTGGCTAAGAAATAGAGTGGTGGACCAGTGGAATAGACTAGGTGCAAAAGCAGGAGATGATTATAGTAATCTGTTGGATAAACCCAAAGAGTCCAGCTATTGGGATAAAAACTCCCTCTTTGATCAAAACTGCTGGGATAATTGGAAGTTAGTATGGAAGAAACTTAGATTAGCCCAACACCTAACACCCTTCACCAAGATAAGATCCAAATGGTTACAGGACTTAGACATAAAAAAACAATACTATAAGCAAATTAGAAGATCAAGAACTAGTTTACTTATCAGATCTATGGAAAGGGGAGCAGTTTATGACTGAGGAAGAATTGGAGAACATCACCAAAAACCAATTAGATGATTTTGATTACATTAAATTAAAAAGCTTTTACACAGATAAAACCACTGTAACCAAGATCAAAAGAAATGTAGTAAATTGGGAAACAATCTTTACAACTAATGATGCTGACAAAGGACTCATTTCTAAAATATACAGAGAACTGAGTCATATTTTTAAAACAAAAAGCCATTCCTCAATTGACAAATGGTCAAAGGATATGCAAAGGCAATTTACAGATGAGGAGATCAAAGCAATCCATAGCCATATGAAAAATTGCTCTAAATCATTAATTATTAGAGAAATGCAAATTAAAGCTTATCTGAGATACAACCTCACACCTCTCAGATTGGTCAATATGACCAGAAAGGATAATGATCACTTTTGGAAGGGTTGTGGGAAATCTGGGACACTATTACACTGTTGGTGGAGCTGTGAACTCATCCAACCTTTCTGGAGAGCTATTTCGAACTACACCCAAAGGGCAACAAAAATGTGCATACCCTTTGACCCAGCAATACCACTACTGGGTCTATGCCCTGTAGACATCCTGAAAAAGGGTAAAAACATCACTTGTACAAAAATATTTATAGCAGCCCTGTTTGTGGTGGCAAATAATTGGAAATCAAGTAAATGTCTTTCAATTGGGGAAATGGCTTAGCAAACTGTGGTATATGTATGTCATGGAACACTATTGTTCTATTAGAAACCAGGAGGGACAGGATTTCAGGGAAGCCTGGAGGCATTTGCATGAACTGATGCTGAGTGAGATGAGCAGAACCAGAAAGACACTGTACACCCTAACAGCAACATGGGGGCGATGATCAACCTTGAAGGACTCACTCATTCCATCAGTGCAACAATTGGGAACAATTTTGGGCTGTCTGCAAAGGAGAGTGCCATCTGTATCCAGATAAGGAGCTGTGAAGTTTGAACAAAGTTCATGGACTATTCCCTTTAATTTAGGGGGGGAAAAAACAGATATCTTATTGTCTGATCTTGTTACCTCTTAGACTTCTTGTCTCTTCTTTAAGGATATGATTTCTCTCTCATCACACTCAATTTGGATCAATGTACAACATGGAAACAAAGTAAAGACTGACAGATTGCTTTCTGTGGGGGGGGGATAAGATTGGGGGAAAATTTTAAAACTCAATATCTTTAATAAAAATAAATTTAAAAAGAAAAATATAATAATATGTATAAATGTGTGTGCATATATATGCATTTATTTGCTAAAGAAACTTTAGTGTGTTCAATTTGAATAAATACGTTAAGGAAGCCCTTCAAAAAGAACAACGTGTTCTACTGTAGCAGATCAAACTAATAAGAACTCAGAAAGCTCTACACACGTTGAGCACATATAGAACATATGAACATTTGAGATGGGTTCTCTAAATTTGTACATCCCTCATTTCTTCTGAGCTACTATATTCAGCTTTGATCATAGACTGCAGCACTTTCTTTGCTAATGGGGGGGGGGGGTCTTTTGTCAGTGTCTCCTATGTCACACAGTCAATTCCAAAGTTCTTGAGACCTTGAGAGTGTCTTTGTACCACTTTTTCTAAGGACCATGTGAGAAGTTGCCCTGGGGAAGTTCTCCACAAAATAGTCTTTTTTTGTCAGGCATATGTTTGGCATTCAACAATCTAGTCAGACTATCAGAGTTGCACTCTCTGCAATAGAATTTGAATAGATGATGTTCTCATTCTTTCCCAGTCACCACTGGAGTGATGCAAGACTTTATTCTTGCTCCCAAGTTGTTTGACATGTTTTCAAGCATGTTGACAAACATTTTCAATAAGAACAAACATGCATGAAGGTCAGCTATCTCACCAATTATAAATTATTCAACTTGAAAAGGCTACAAACCAAGACTAAAGTGGAGGGAGCATTGATGCATGATTTTCTGTTTGCAGTTGATTATGTACTTATGCAGCCTCTGAAGTGGAGATGCATCAAAGTACAGATCAATTCTCCACCACTTGAACTAATTAAACCAAGAAAACACAGGTGTTCCATCAGCCAGAACTATACTAGTTATATTTGAAACCATTGTTTATAGCAAATGGAAAAGTTTTGTATGCTGTGTATAAATTCACTTACCTTGACAGTATAATTTCCAATGATGTACACATTGATAATGAAGTTGACACAGGAATTGCCAGAATTAACTCAGCTTTTGGATTCTCTGAAGGAAAGTATGGGAGAGAAAAAGGTATTAGACTGACTATCAAACTGAAGGTCTATATGCTGTTATGCTCTTTGTGGTATGCCTGTGAAATCTGGGCAGTTTACAAGTGCCATTACAGGAAACTGAATCACTTCCATTTTAATTGTCATAGGAAGATACTGAAGTTCATCTAACTGGATGGGAAAGGACCTGAGATCTTTGCCAAGCAGGGTAGTGGTATAGCTGGTACAAAGTTCTGGAGAGATGAGATTGAATGTTAAGTGGAGAGAGAGAGAGAGAGACAGAGAGAGAGAGAGAGAGAGAGAGAGAGAGAGAGAGAGAGAGAAATTTAATTGGATTATGCAGTGCTAGAAGGAGAGTTTTATTTAGTGAGAGAAATCTTAGGGAAAACTAGGTGGTACAAAGGATAGAGCACTAAGTCAAGTTTCAGGAAGACCTGAGTTCAGATCTGAACTTAGATATTTACTGTGTGATCCTAGGTAAGTCAGTTAATGCTTATCTGCTACAATTTTCTCAGCTGTTAAATAGTAATAATGATGATGATGATGATGATGATGATGATGATAAGGACTTGCTTCCTAGAATTATTATTAAGGATCAAATAAAGTATTTTTCAGATCTTACATGTTATATTAGAGTATGTATGTTCATATAAATGCTGATATATAAGATGACATCAATGCTAGATATTATATTCTTAGGTATTGATAGGGGTAGCCACAACTAGATGTCTCTCTCTCTCTCATTTCCCCCAAAATAGAATCAAAAAAGAAAAGAAAAGAAAGAATAAAGTCTAAAGATTAATAAATTTGACTTTTAATTCCTAGCAAAAGTCTAGAATTGGATGATGAAATGTGAACATCTCAAAAAGAAGTAATAACTACAAAAAGACAGCATAGCCTTATGAAGAAAATAGGTCATTTAAGACAAACTCAATTTCCTAGCCTAGGTTACTAGATACATATTGGAGAAATATGATATTTTTGGTGATACAGAAGAAAAGAGTGCCAAGCCTAGAATGAAGAAGATCTGAGTTTAAATCTGGTCTCAGATACTTACCAGTTATGTGACCCTGGATAAGTCACTTAACCCTGTTTGCCTCAGTTATCTAAAAAATGAATTGGAGAAGGAAATGACAAACTGCTCCATTAATCTTTGCCAAGGAAATCGCAAGTATGGTCATGAAGAGTTAAACATGACTGAAATAACCAAACAACAATAATAAATTTTACTTTTAGTTTATTTAAATTTTAAGCAAAATGTTTAATAAAGTTTTGTGCTATTCTTGTGAAATGTAGAAAGATGTGGCCTGTTGATTCTATCTCCACATTACCTCTGTTAACATTTCCCTTCTCTCCTCTCATGTAATCACCATTCAAGTCCTCATCACTTCTCACCTGATTTATTCTAAAAACTTCCTAACAATCTCTCAAAGTATCATGAAAATCATCTTTCCTAAGCAGATCTTTTGATCTGTTAATCAGATCAGCTTTATCTGTTGATTTGATCTGTTGATCAAGAAAAAAGCACTAGTTCCTTAATTCCATGTTTTTAAAGTATTCAATAAAATGTATCCTTCCCCCCTGTTTCTCTCTAGTTAACTTCCAGTTTATTCTTGTCCATTTCTTCTCCCCTTCCACACAGTCTTCAGATCTAGACCACATTTACCTTCTTATTTTCATTGATTTTGACTTCTGCAAACTAATTAGTACCTCAGTGCTAAAAGGAATACCAGAGATCATCTGATCCAACTCACTCATAAATAGAAAACTGTCCATAATACTCTCCCCCTCCCCCTTAAGTGGTAACCTAATCTCTACATTAAGGTATCCTGTAATTAATAATAATAATAATAATAGTAGTAATAGTAATAGTAGCTACCATTTATATATTGGCCACTATTTAACCATATATGATAGTTTAAGTGCTTGACAAATATTATCTCAAGCACTGATTCTACTTTACTGCACATTTAATTGTTAGGAACTTCCTTATATAGAGATAAACATCTGATTTCCTATAGCTTCTTCCTATTGGTCCTTGTTATCTTACAGCATCAGGAAAAAGAAGATCTGATTTGATTTCTGCTTCAAAAATTATGATGCTCACTGCGATTCACAGAACTGAAGGATAGCAAGGTGTGTGAGAGTCATCCACTAGTTAATCCTGAACCTAACCTGAAAAGCTCCCTGTAGTATCTCTCACGAAGTCATCTGGCCATTAACTGAAGACTAATAAAGGAGAACTCAACAAATTTTAAAGTATCCCCTTTTAATTTTGAAATAACTCCAATTATTGTGAAGTTCTTATCATTCCCTTCCCTCCTTTCCTTTGGGCCAAGAAAAATCAAATCAATCTCTCTTTCACAGATATGGAATTTTTTCTAAGGAGTCTAAGTTTTTTATAATTTCCCTTCATAAACTAGCATATACATGTGCTTGAGGCCAACAGGAATCCTATCTTTCTATAAACTACTGATAATCTGAAGAATTTCTACCTAAGAAAAATGTATTTGATACCTACTGAATTTTGTTGAAATTTTTCAAAGATTTCTTCTTTTCCAGACACTTTACATCACACCTTACTACACATTCTTTGTTTCAGCTAACTGGATCCAAAGTGCTCATTCCATTTCATATGTCTGATTTTTCACACTCAAGACCTTAGAATAATAGCTTTCTTCTTTGTGGGTACTCTCTTTCTCCTCAAATTATCTGAAACTAATTATTAAATCTTTTCCATTAGCCACTGTAAGCACCTTGAAGGCAAAGACTCATTTACTTTGATTTGCTTTCCTTTGAAGAACCAGCTCCTGGTATGGTGCCTGGTATGGCACAATTCTTGCAACTTCATTATTAATTCCTTAATTATACTTAAATTAAATAGTAGCCTGAAAGAAATCCTATTATCTTGTCTGTCAGTTTATCCACTCTAACAGATTTTTTTCCTAAGTCATTCACACTAGCCCATACTGGAAAATGATTCCAGCTGTTTTAAATGGGATGCTCACTCTCACAAAACAATTGCCAAGCACAGAGTTCCTCGACTGGATGGAAGAACAAAGGGTAGAGTGTGTTAGACTTAGTAAAATAAGCACTCTTGAAAAATACTAATGTCCTACAATTATTTTTCCATCAGAATAAAATGGTGCCAAGTGAATGGTCCCTTCCAAGTAACGAATCTTCAAAACCAAATGAAATTCTGAAAAACCACTCTTGCAAATAATACCCATCCGGACTGCGCAGATGGTATTTTCTAGTTCTTTTCCCATTTCAGTTTGGCGGGGTGACTGATGATATTTTGGGAGGCAATGGGTAATTAGGAATTGGGTGCCAGTTCAGGTATTTGATTTGGAAATTGGACTTCTGGAAATTCTCAGTTCTAAATACAGATTGAGCCTGCCTTCTAATGTTATCCCTGGGACTCAGAATAAGAAAATGCTGCAAACATTTATAAATGGGACATCATAAGCCTGATTCTTTGGGTCCAGGGTGGAGGGAATACTGTTGCCAGGATACATAAGGCCACTTACTATGTCCTTGAATGTCCTCTGGGTGAAGAAGGGGGGACACCCATTAGTCACGATTAGACAATTGTCAGCTGTTATGACTTAAGAGACTTCCCACAAAATGAAGTGTAGAAAAGAAAAAAGTCCATGGTATAGGATGCTACCTAGGAAACTTTTATAGTCAACACTCTGAGGTAACCAATAGACAGTTTAACATGGAGCCTCAAGAGAGTAAGTTCTGCCATGAACCAGCCTTGTGGCAGTTTCCAATTCATTTAACTTTTCTGGGACTCCGTTTCCTTCTCTGTTAAACAAGTGTTTAGTTGGAGGATCATGAGGATCCTCCAGTCCAAGCCATCTATGAACATCTAAACCACAGAAAGCATTAAAAAATAGAATTTCTTCTAAGCCTAGAATAGAGAAAGACTTTATTTTTCAAAAGTAAATATAAAGTGGATCATAACATTACATAAATCAATATCATAAGTGATTTTACTCTAAATGGTTTTGGTCCACATTTAAAATACATAGTAGTTCCATCATTTTTATTAAACAAAAATAATGATAAAGTAGCAGGATGGGATAGAGAATAGAGAATCAACCTAAGAGATAAGTAGATCTGAGCTGACTTCCTGAATCTGACATATACTGATCTCACCACCTACCACTTAAAATCTGTGCTACAACTCTCTGATTCTGGGTTGGGGAGAAATAGGGAGAATTTCTTCATGAGGAAGCACATAAGTCAGAATTCAGGGATTAAAAATAAACAAACATAAATGATCAAATGAGATAATGGATACAAAACACTTGGTGAACCATAAACTGTTACATAAAAGCTGAATACTCAGTTCATTAATAGGCAGAGGGTTCTCAGGTCAGTTCACATTGTAACCCATGTGTAACTTAACAGACAAATCTTAGAGTCCTACCTGAGGCATATTACTTGTCCCAAGTCAAACTGCTACTTAGGGCTGGATGTTAAATTTAAACCTGTCTTTCTGACCTGATTCCAATTTCAGCACTTGATATATCATGACAAGAGCTAACATCTATATAGCTTTTATGGTATGTCCTCAACAACCCTGGATTGAGTTGTTCAATAAACTGGATTCAGTTCACATTTTCATTCATGTCTAACTCTTCATGAACCTTTTTGGCATTCTCTTGGTGAAGACACTGGGGTAGTTTGTCATTTCCTTCTTCATTTCATTTTACTGATTTACAGGTAACTAAAAAAAACAGGATTATTTGACTTGTCCAAGTTCACACAGCTAGAAAATGTTTGAGGCAAGATTTGCACTCAGGAAAATGAGTCTTCCTGAAACTAGTCCCAGAGCTTTCCCACCTAAGCCTAGGAAGCAATATTTATTATTATCCCCATTTTATAGATGAGGAAACTGAGGCAAATCAAGATTAAATGATTCTCTCAGCTGGTAAGTATCTGAGAGCATATAGGAACTAAAGTCATTCTGACTCCTGGTCCAACACTTTATCCATTACTCCAAATAGCTGCCCTTGTCTTTCATTAGATACTCTCTATTAAATGCATCTGTTATTACATACTATCTTCCTATTATCATCATCAATTTTTATATGTATATTTATTAACATACATGTATATATGTGAAAATATGTATCTCTTTCCAGTGGCAAAACATCTTCTCCCTGCAGACCAACAGCCCATATACTATTTAAAAGTTCTTAGTACTCAGGCACTTTGAGAAATTAAATAATGTCATAGAATCTGTATGGGCCTGGGACTGTAGTCTTCTTAACTCCAAGGCTGATCTTCTAAACATTATATTTCCTCTCAAATATATTATTTAAGTTATTAATAATAATAATGATGCATGTTTACCTAGTCTTCTTCCAAAGGGATTCCAAAGCTTTCACACATATCTTTTCTTTAGCTCTACAACATTATTTTTAGTGATTTTAGTGATATGAAGACTTAAAAGGGACTTGCTAATAATCATACAATCATTTAGGAGGAAATTAGCCTCCAGGTATCCTGCCCATCAGACTTGGACTTAGGTCACCACTTCCTGTTATCTCATGAGTGAGAAGAGCATTATTTCAGTGGGCATATCTAAGATGACCCTCCTTCTACCTCTTCTACCCAAAAGGACAGAAAAACTCTACCCAAAAAAAAAGGCAATAATTTATAGTTAAATAAGCTAATGTCTAAAGGAATCATCTTAGGAATGCCAATTCATCAATTGAAAGAGGTACCTTATTACTATTATTATTATTAAAAATGAAGTCAAACTGTGCTCTATGAAATGAGGAAATAAATCTCCATTTTCATTTCCATGTACAGGATATAGCAACTTCAACTACCTGATGTCTATTGCTGCCAACAAGTGTTTATCCTTTACCCAATCGCCTTCAATAATGTTTGACAAATGTTCTTGAACAGGACCACCCAGCTTCTGGTAAGAAGAAAGAAACAACCATTCCCAGGCCCAATGTTTTTCTATGCTGACAATACCCTGAAAGAATGAGAACTGTATGTTAAAATATCAGGATTTTCCTCATTTAAAATAAATTGCATCCAGAGTTTTCTCGCATTCATGTTAGCAGGTCCATTGGAGTTGGACAGACAAATAGCTGTGTTTCTTTTCTTGGGTACTTTGATCTCTTCCTACTATGTAAACTGCTGAGCCAAAAGCAGTAGTGGGGGATTGGGTCGAATGCCTGCCTACTGGAGCCTGAGTGGGAAACCCAGGTTTCTTTGTTCAGTTTGGCACTGACTTCATCACAGAAGCACTGGGATGTGAGCAGTCCTGTGTGTTTCCCATCTGTCTGATGGAATACCCTTCCCTTCTTTGTTCAGTTCCGGGTCCCCCTTAGAACATTAGTAGGCTGAGTTCATTTTGAATTACCATTCTCAGATGTTGGCCTGAAGCACATCTGTCTGCACTGAACTGAACCACAGTTGATTTCCCAACTTGACCATGACATTTCTCCTAAGGAGAATGTTACAAGTCTCCAGGTCTAACATCACGGGAAGCCTTAGATAGTGAACTGGAGCAGATATCAGCTATTTGTGGCAGTTTTTCCTTACCAATCTCATACTTCTTTCCTTTTCTCTTTCTATATTCTATATTTCAGCGAAATTGGACCAAACACCATTTTTGTCTTTCCTCTTCTGCATCTTGTCCTTTAACTCATGCTCCTCATATTCCCTCCAAACTCAGTTTTCCCCTACCATGGAATGACCGAAACGTAGATTTAGGGTTATAAAGGATTTATAACCCAATTGAGTTCAACCCATTCATTTTTCCAGTTGAGGAAACTGAGACTTGGAGAGATTAAATGATTTGCCCAGAGTCATACATCTAGTAATTATCAGACGTGGAGAATTTGAAGCCATGTGTTCCTGATGAAAATATTCCAGTATTATGCCATATTGTGATTATTTAAAGCTCTTCCCTTTTGTATCACCTCTTCTTTTAAGGCTTCCCTCTTCCCTCCTAAAAAGATGATTTCCTCCACCTCAAATTTTCATATGACTTTATCTGAATACCTCTTTTGTCTTGCATTATGGTTATGTGTATAAACTATATTAGCTCATTGGATTATTATCTCTTCTGAGATTTTATTTTTGTTTTCCATGGCTACACATTTTAACCTACTTGCTTTCTCAGTGGGAGGGAGTGGGGTGGGGGGAGGAGAATTTATAACTCAAGGTTTTGGAAGTAAATGTTGAAACTTACTCTTGCATGTAGCTGAGGGAAAATTTTTAAAGTAAAAAATTAAGTAAATAAGATTTTATTTTAAAAAATAAAATAAATTTATAAAAAGAATGAACTTATTCCACCTTTAAGTCCCCAGTGCTTAGCACAGTGTCTTACATACAAGGGCCCTCAATAAATGAGTATTCAGTTGAGTTGAATTGAATTCTAGCTGACCTCACTTGGTACTTGGTTAGGGGAGAGACTGGTGTGATCCAAGACTTTTCCCAGGGTAATTGTTCTTGGTGACAATCATATTAGTGACTTGGTCTGACCTTCTAATCACACATCATCTGGAAAACTTTGTATATAACTCTTCATTCTATATTCATGTTCAAATGACTCTTAAATAATTACAGAGAAGTCCCAGGTGTCCCAGAATGAAACAGCTCACAGAACTGCTAGTGATCAGAACTCCCATCAGGGAAATTCACTAGAACTTATTTTGATCTAACTAGGACTATTACCAAGAAAAGCATACATCCCAAGGAAGCATCATTTTGAAAGTCCTAAATAAAACCTCAACAGGTTTAGCTAATCAATTCAGTTCACTGTACTTCAATCTATTATAGGCAAACAGTTCCCTCTCTACCATGGGAAATTTACAGCTTAATAATATCCATAAGGGAAACAGAGATCCCTTCCTCTCAAAAGAGAATAGGCCTACAGCCTCTAACACTGAAGAATTTATTTAGCACAATCAAGAGTAAATAACTGATTCATAACTGAGACCATTGAAAGAAATAAAGGGGATGATTCTAAATGTCCAATTTCTCAGAATCCTGATATTACAAGGTAGGTATTAGAATTAGGGTGTGGCATAATTGTATAAGGGAAAGATCTGGCCTGGAACTGAAAGATATATCACATCTGTGCTTCTAACTAGCTGTGTAACCTTGAACAAATTGCTTACTTTCAACAGGTTTCAATTTCGTCATCTACAAAGAGAGAGGATTAGCCAATTGAGCAACTATGTGTAAGCACAAGCTCCAATGCTGGAAAAACAGACAAAAATATGCCCTCAAAAAGCTTGCCTTCCCCAAGGGTGAGGCAGAAATACAGAATTCAACAGGTACCCAGAGAAATAACAATCCCAGATCATCTCTGATTTATGGATCTTTGTTTTCTTGACACCTGTATGACCCTGGGCAAGTCATTTATTCATGTTTGCCTCAGTTTCCTCCTCTGTAAAATGAGCTGGAGAAGAAAATAACTACACCACTACCAGTGTCCTTGCCAAGAAAATTCCAAATGGATTGCTGAAGAGTCAGGCATGATTGAAACAACAATGAGATTATAATTCCCAGAAGACAGTTGAAAAGATTTTTAGGAGAAGCAGTCTATCTCAAAAAACAAGTGATAGCTTCTGGTTTTTATTCTAAAAGTGGCCAACAGTGAGAAAACCCTGGTCCCATTTGGCTGATAATCCCCTTAATGAACGTGTTGATCTGACAGCTTTAGGCAGAGGAGATAGAACCCATTTGTTTACATTTTAGAGATCCTGGTTTAATAAGACCAGCTGTTCTTAATAGCATAATATAATCTTTAATTTGCCTAAGTAATGGAAAGACTGAAGACAATGCCAAAGAGCAAGTCTTAATGGCTTCATTTTTTCCCTTAAGCATACAAGAAATCTACCTTGTAAAATATAACTGAGATGTTTAAACAAGCCACTTATGCGGTACTTAGGTGAAATTGCAATCCTTATAAAATGCCATAAATTATAATCGATTTTATGATGTATCTAGTTGGTTTCTGCCAGCTCAGTTTTAGGAAAGTGCTGGGGCTATTTGGCCTAAGAATTAGCCAAGGAGTCAGAATTGTGCAGTGACACCCACATCAGACATAAGACTGTTCTCAAAAATGTTTATATACTCCAAAGTGCATTTTTCATTCTTTAGAATATTCCAAAACCTTAGACATCCCAAGTCACCCTCGGTCTCCTCTACCAGCTGGGGAGAATCAGACTAAATTCTTTTACTCTATAATCTGTTGAATTCTCACACTGATACAACTAATAGGTTTTAATTTTTTGTTATTGTTCAGCCATTTTACTCATTGTAATTCTATTTGGGGTTTTCTTGACAAAGATACTGGAGAGGTTTGACATTTCCTTCTCTAACTCATTTTATAAATGAGGAAACTGAGGCAAAAAGGTCAATGACTTTGCCAGGGTCACACAACTAGTAAGTATCTGAGATCAAATTTGAATTCTGATCTTCCTGACTCTAGGCTTGCTACTCATATCCACTGTGCCATCTGGCTTTTACTAAAAATGTCTAAATAGAAGCAAACTTTCTCTAATTTGCATTTCTATGTGCATGTAAGCATTCCATTTTGGTTATATGTATAATATAAGCAAGCAAATTCACATTAACCTGTAATTCATAGCCAGGACCATCTCAAGGCTCACAGATACCTGGTCCAATCTCTGGGGACTGACTGAAAGGAATCATTTTCTCTCTTTGGCTCATTGCCCATGCTTGGAGTTACATGTTGTTCCAGTGAATTTCCAAACAAAGGGCATATTTCTTATCTAAGTTTCCTCAGAGGTAATTATAGGGATTCTCTATTTCCAAAGAGGCCCATAAATTAAGGATGTCCTTGGATTGGACAGCTTTCATTTTGTCCCACAGAAAATGCAAAAGATGTAAAGAAATCACTGAAATCTATAAACAGACATTGAAACATATAAAGCACTCTAATAAGTTGTCCTTGGAAGGGAACTTAACTTGGAGTTTCCAAATGGGCAACCTCTTGGCATTCTGATAAGTTTCTTTTTGCCAAAGAATCCTACATAATTCTTCAAAGCTTGACATGACACCCAAGTGGATTTAGGTTTGCTAAATAAGCAATCCCCTTCCCATCGACCTGAATCATCTAAATAATTTGTTACAAAAGCAAGAGTTGCTAAAATCTAAGTCTACCCCAATACCACCACCCAACATATACACCTAGAACAAATAGAAGATGTTTAATGAATTCTTGTTGATCATCACAATTTAGCTCACCTAGAACACTGTCCAAGTAATATATGAGCAAACTTCTTTCTTCAAGGAGTATGCAGTATTAGTCAATTCCTTTTTCTCTCTAGTTAATTTGATCCCTTACCTCCCAAATGTGAAAACCATGAATTTTGGGCTATTCATGATTCAGGAGAGAGCCGGCAGATACTTAATCAGTTCTCTAAAAAATGTAATAAATAGATATATTGAATGATGTTACATATATACATACATACACATTTGTGTCTATTAGTAACCATAAATTTAAAAAGAGGAAAAAAAGAATAAAATAAAGTTATATGATGACTTTTCTACATATTTTCAAAGAATTACAAGCAAGCATCTTTTTTATTTATTTTATTACTATTTATTATGGAAATACTAGTTTTGTTTCATGTATTAAAATTAAATAATTTTCAATGTATGCATATATAGTTTAAAATTTAATCTACATTTTAATATTTTCTCCCTCTCTAAATCGACAATAAAAAAATAAAGATATAATTTGTAACATTTGCTGATTTTTGAGGGTAAATGATTCCACTGAATATTTATACATAAGCTCTTGAGAGTAGGGAGGGGCTTACACCAACATTGCAGCACTACCCAGGAAGTCTCCTTTTTTCTTTCCTGGTTAGAAGAATATCTTCAGGATTATACTGCCAACTGACTTAAAATCCTCCCTCTGCCCCAAGAAAGATTATGTCTAGATACCCAACATCAGATACAAACAAAAAATAAATAAAATGATATATCAATTAAAATTAATTAACTAATTGAATCCTGGGTACAATGCAAATATCCCTGACATGTCAATCTCATCATCTATGTCACAGAAGTGAGGAACCTTTTTTCTGCCAATGGTCATTTGAATATTTATAACATCATTTGCCTGCTATATTTGGTCAAATATAGATAAGGTTGATAACATGCACTGCCAGAGCTAACTCAGAATTTGGAAGACTATGGAAGAAACTGTTAGAAAGAAGTGGTTTTAGGTTGCATATCAAACTGAAAGGTAACATAGCCATTGATTTCATTGTTATATTCCTGTGAAGCCTGGACAGTCTACCAGCTTCATGCCAGAAAATTGAACTGCTTCCAATTGAACTGTCTTGAGAAGATTCTGAAGATCACCTGGCAAAATAAGATGCTAGACACTGGGATCCTTTCCTGAACTGAACTTCCAAGCATTCAAGCTTGGAACTGATCACATTGTCCAAATGCCAAACAATTTTGCCTAGAAGAGTATTTTATAGAGAACTGGGGAATGGCAAGCACTCACATGGAGACCAGAAGAAGCAGTTAAAGGACACTCTCAAAGTCTCTCTCTGAAGAATTTTAGTATCATACATTCATTATGAGACATGAAAGAGGCTGTCACAAGACTGATCAGCATAGTGTGGCCACATTAAAAAAGGTACTGTGTTCTACAAGCAAAACAGAATTCCAGCCCATAGGAAATGTGAGATGCACAAACCTCCATATCTCCACCCCAAATGTTCAAAAGAACTATTTGTACCTAATCAGTGATAGAGCTTTCTAAGCTCAAATTGGACTGATCAGCCACCCTTGAATACACTGTACCTGGATTCCAAGGTGATGATGTCATTGATCTGTTTCAAGTACAAAGGACAAACAAAACAATTTACTATGCTATACGGCCTCTTTTGTTATTAGTCATTAATATATCACAGAGTCTAGTTTTCCAATTTAATAGCTAACTAGAAAGGAATGAGAACTGGGACAGCTATGTTTTGTCAATGGTTCTTAGGGTAGAGGTTTATCTTTGGTGTACATTGGTAATCTTCCAAAGAAGATAGTCTTGATAAAATTCTATATCAAAAGATTGATAAGCAAAATCAGACAAATACATACATCTATTATCTATCTATCTATATAATATATAATGTAACTGGATATAAATATTAATCAAGAGATTGATAGTCAAAAGTCAGCATGTGAGGTAGAAACCCAGGCAGATAGAAAAACAAATAGACAGACAGACAGACAGATAGCTAGATATAGCTATAAAGATATATGCACATGTTAATCAAGAAATTGATAGCCAAATGTCAGCATAAGAGAATTAGAATCCCAGGCATATACATATATATAGATATAGACATAGATATAGATGAATATAGATAAACAGATAGCTAGATAAATAGAGATAGATTGATAGATAGAAATATGTATGTGTGTGCACACATGTATAAGAAAGACTTAAAAACAATGAGAATTCCAAATGTCATCTGTCTCACAATTTTTTTCAACTTGATGTTACTAATATACATGAAATAAATAAATAAATAGAAGGCTCTCTCTAGGAATTATACCTTACCAGTTTTTTGACTTTCAAATGGTACCTCCTAATTGCTCTTTTTAGCAACTTTCATCTCAGAACTTTGTGTTAGAATGCAGCTAGGAATTATAGCAGTGAGCAAGACCAAGAAGTCTTTGTTTGAGTTCTTGACTTCTAAGTCAGAATTCAGCCCCAGTACAAATTTCCTCAACCAACCTTCATTTAGTGGTAAGGACAAGTCCAAATGAGAAGTTCAGATAATAGTTATGCAAAAGTGCTTTAGTAATAATTAATTATGAATTGACCATAAAAATAGATAAGGGAGGTTGGCTGTTGATAGATAGATGATAGATAATTAAGAAAGCATTTATTAAGTATTTGCTATGAGATAAGCACTGTTAAGAAATGAGAATGTATTTTAAAGAAATAGTTTCTCCTTTCAAGGGGTGGTGGAGGAAAGTTATCCATGCTGCTTGATAGGTTGGTTGAATATTATGGAGAGTAAGTGCAATTGGAAGAAAAGTGAGCAACATAGCTGGAAACCCCTCAAGAAAGTATACTCTGTCTCAAGGCCTCTATGATCCTAGAGAACAGTCCTTAGGATAGCATCATCCTGAGGTGGCTAAGGCAACTGCTGAGGAACTAGGAAAGATAATCCCTAAATTCTCAAATTCTCACCTATGTGAGAGGGGGAAGTAGGAAAAGGAAGCAAAATAAAATCAGAATGTTGTTATTCTTAGAGTGGTGGGAGTTGCTATAGAATTAGAATGATGACATCATGAGATAAGATTGAAGTAAAATTCCCTTTCCTTATTGGCTATTTCTTTTGTTTAGGGCTCAAATACACAATCCTCTCCTTCAAGAGACTCCCCCCTTCCAGCCCCAAGAAAGGACAAGAAAAAGTTAAAAGTCTGACACTCATGAACTATATTGTACAGTTCAAACTTAATTTAAACTAGTATATAATTGAATTTGTGTTTATACTGTAAATTACAGTTACATTCTTGGCAAGCAGTAGACCCAAGATTTGGCTGGTGGAAAGAAAAAAAAAAATCATTGCTTTGTTTGGTCCCCCTACTGTTCTCCTGAAGCCAAAAATCACAATCCCTTCTACAAAGGGGAACACTCAGCAAGTTGGGGGGGGGGGGGCTGCCTACTCCATTTATTTGCGTTATTTAAGTGACAGTAAATTGATCTCTGCAGTTCATCAGCCCTCCTAATATGAACAGAATGCTTAAAGTCTCTCAAATAAATATACTGTTCACCTCACACATCCCCATTGTGTGACATTCTAGGGCCTACTTAATGCAGCAAAGAAACAAACCAAAACCCACAAATACAACCAACATTTGTGTCATCACTATTCAGAAGAACATAAGAATAAAACTGTTGCTGTACCTACAATGGAATCTAAAAGAGATATAAATGGAATCCTCTGGGACTCATCTTCTTAAATCAGTTTTATCAGAGAATTTTCATGTTTTTAAGCACTTTGTGCAAGACATTGTCCTATGTTCTAGAAATGTAAAGGGGGAAAAAGAAACACTTCCTAACCCCAAGCACACTTTCAATAAGATAAAGCTTCTCTCTGTCTCTACTCTCTCTCTTTCTCTTCCTCTGTTTCTGACTCTATCTCTCTGTCTCTGCCTCTCTCTCTCTCCCTCTCTCTCTCTCTCTCTCTGTCTCTGTCTGTCTGTCTGTCTCTCTCTCTGTCTCTGTCTCTCTCTGTCTCTCTCTCCTCTCCTCTCCTCTCCCTTCCTCTCTCCCCTTCCTCTCCTCTCTCTCTGTCTGTCTCTGTCTGTCTGTCTCTCTCTGTCTCTGTCTGTCTTTGTCTCTGTCTCTCTCTGTCTCTGCCTCTCTCTCTCTCTGTCTCTGTCTCTCTCTGTTTCTGTCTGTCTCTGCTGTCTCTGTCTCTCTCTCTCTGTCTCTCTCTGTCTCTCTCTCTCTCTCTCTCTCTCTCTCTCTCTCTCTCTCTCTGTCTATCTGTCTCTCTCTGTCTCTCCCCCTCTTCCTCCCACTTTCTGTCTCTCTCTTTCCTCTCCTTTCTCTGACAGACCTTTAAGTTTTTTGATAAAGTGTGCTCTCAATAAGGCAAAAACTCTCTTCTGCTATCATTTCATAAAGGTACATTATTAGAATTACCTAGTGGCAATGAGAGTTTAAATAAATAGCCCAGTGTCAGAGACAGTACTTTACCCTTGGTCTTTCGAACTCTGAGGCAAACTCTCTACTATCACTATCCTATTGGACATATAATTTCAAAAAAATGTAAAACAGTTTTCTTTTGCTGATGTTTTATTAGATAATATATATTCAAATGCAAATAACGAAGGAAGGAAGGAAGGAAGGAAGCAAGGAAGCAAGGAAGCAAAAAAGGAAGAGAAGCTGCTAATTATTAGTGATACAAATATAAAAACAGAACTGCACCTGTCCTTCCATTCTAATAAAAAGACAGCATACACAGGGGAAGGGTGACCAGGAAAGAGAATTGGAGATTTGTTCTAAGAACTCAAAGATGTTGAATAGCCACCAAAAGGACAGTTAACAGGTCCTTTCCTTAAGCCCAGAAGCCTTACTATAGCATTGATTTGATTAAAATTCTCAGAGCATGAGGTAGAAAGGAATAAGATACAAGTACTGCAGCATAAGGTGCAGATAAGGCTGCATGGTCCAGGGTAGGGCAGAGCCAAATGATCTATCGCCTTCCAGACATGGTCCTTTGTGGTCTAGTTTGGAGAACAGTGCAACAACAATGTTCACTAAATATATTTATTTTAATACCATTGAAATTTGTCATTCTCAAGTCATCATCAAATAACAGTGATTTAGCACCACAAAATTCACAGCACTGAGCTCAGCACCATACAAAATGATTTGGAAGATTCAGTGGGAAATAAAAGAATGAAGAGGAACAGATGGATGACCTACCCACGGCAAATGGCAACAGGGTGGTTCTTTTTAAAAGTAGTGCCTATTACAACTTGAATGCTAAGGGAGTCGGTCTCTGACTGTATCAAACCCTGCTCTGGTGACCAAAGTCACTATTCAGAAAGAAGAGTAAAAGGATAAAAATACAAACCTTCATGTTCATTCTTTGGGGACAGAGACTTTTTATCATTTTTTTTATTTCCTAACATTATGTCTTATTCAAAATAGTACATAATAAATATTGGACAGGAATGGAAAATGCTCTAGTATTGTCCACACTAGTCTACACTTAGTTGGGGTCATTATATATGATTATTCTGAATATTTATTAAATAAAAAGTGGCAATTTTGAGTGGATTTCATTTTCTAAATAAGAATTGAGCAGTTTATATATACCATGCATCTGGAAGAATTTTCAACAGTAACCACCGATTGGTCTTTCCCTATGGGAGGTAAGAGAAACAAGGCAACAGAACTGACCCCATAACTTGTGGTTTGTGTGAAATGAGAGATTTTCAATTTGCAAAAGAAAAGCTATGGTGGGCAGGGAATATCCTTGCTCCACAGAGTTTATTGGAATAACTAATAGCTCAAATTCATATAATTTCTGACAAATTAACCAGTTATTTTCATTCCCCTTTGACCTTGGTAGTCTAAGAACTATGACCCCCATTTTACAGATGAGTATGGTAAAGATCAGAGAATTTCAGAAGCCTCTTTAGTTACATGAGATAATAAAGTGGTCAATGGTTTTATCCACTGGACCTGGAGCCAGGAAGATCTGAGTACAAATTCAAAATAGTATGACTAACTAGTTTTAAGACTCTAGGCAAGCTATTTAACTTCTTGGTCTTAATATCCTCTCCTAGGGATAACAATAGAACCTTTCTCCTTGGGTCATTGTACTGATCAAATGAAATAACATTTGTAAATTTTAAAGAGTTCTAGTAATTAAATATATATTTATATATAAAATCTGAGAGCTACTATTATTAATATTGTTATTATGACTAGTGAGGGCAGGCAAAAAGACATGAACTCATATCCTTACTCAAAATCTATTGCTCTAGAATTAATCCATATGCAACCAATTTGTGAGCAGAGGGAAAAGATATTGGTTATGTGCCTGTCTTTCTAGTTATACAGGAAACAACATTGAGATGACATATAACATGTCTAACATTTATTTTAAATGTTCTAATGTCTTCTAAGCTCTTCTATGAGCTACTTTTCTCTTCCTCAAAGATGTTTCATCTTTCAAAAATCAACCAAGATATTGTGTTCAGCTTCCCAACAATGTCACTTCACTTAATTCTACCATAGATTAGAAATACAGATGGTCCAGGCTTCAATGAAGATAGAGGAAAGTTTGTGACCTCACAATTCCTATCCCACAGACTTTTCCCTTGAAGTATCTCTTAACTCCTTTACAATCAATAGTTTACACTAGGTTTTAGTAATACATCCAAACGGAATTCATGATTTTTACTATGATCTCACCTAGTAAGCTTTTTCATACTCCAACATTATGTTCAATTTCCAATATCGAACATGATATTTCTTAGAAATCTGGCATTGCCCGAAGCTTTGCTCTGTTCAAGAGGGCTAGGCTTCAGACAAGAGACATCACTCTGATTTTGTCAGAAATGTTGTCTGAAGGCACTACAACTCTGAAAGAAGCCAATGAAAATTTGAAAGCTGTTTCCAGAAACACATGTCTTTTTTTTCCCAATCATAGACCATTTAAAAACATGGCTCTAATAAAAAACAAATTCTGTTTTTAAAGTGTCTGTTTGTTCTTTTTTTTTTCCTCGAAAGATGGCTTGGGGTTTTGTTTTATTATTTTTTTTCCTGGATTAGGTCATCTTTGAAACTCTGTATAGGAAATCAAAATAGAAAAAACCTTGTTAACAGACTCTTGTACCTATCAACACATAGGTCTTCAGGAAGAAATTGGGTTGTAGCATTTTTTCTTCTTCTAATTTTTGATATAGATTTATAAATGGTACATTGTAATTGCACCTCATTTACCACAATGAACTAATCAGAGAGTTTCCACTGCAATACATAGTTATAGCGTACCTGTTTGAAAGTTCAACATTGCTATTCAAAGTTAACCTGCAGAAGTTCACTAAGCTCTTTTTTTTGGTTGAATGAATAAGGAATATGGAAAAATAAAGTAAGGGAACAAAATAAAGCCCTCTTCTTAAAGGTAAAAGAAAAATGAAGTGCTTGAAACTTAAGTCTAAGTTTAAAGTCAGCTGGGAGGAAATTGAAAACTTTGCACTATAACAGAGCACCATTCTCACGTTAAGAATATAAAGAGACATGAAGAATTAATCCATCTGTCCCAAGATAAGTAATGTCCGTGTGGAATTATGTGAAATGGTAAAATAATAATAATAATAAATAATAATAATAAATAGATTCATGTATTATTTTAGTGCTTTAAGATTTGCAAGGCACTTTAGAAGCATTACCTTATTTTATTTCTCAAAACAACCTCATTAGGTATGCTAATATTATTATCCACATTTTATATATAAGAGAAGTTAATTGACTTGCCCAGGATCACAAATTACTTATTTTTTCTGAATCTTATTATCTTCATCTCTAATATGAGAGAGATAGACTGGATGACCTTTTGAGATCTCCTCATATGAATACATATACACATTAAGTAGACCAAGCACTGACTAATGTCTTTTCCCCCAAAAAAAAGCAGAACCTAGTCAGTGTTTCTGAAAGATTACGTGTCCTAAGAACATCATCTTTTCTTCTCTTTAATGACCATAACATAGAAATCCTAGAGACCACACCTCTTTGGCTCACATCCATGTTGATCATATTTTCAGAATCAAAAATGGTAGAAATTTAGGTAGAAATACATGAAAACTGCAAAATAATCAAAGCAAAATATTGTTAACATTTTTCTCTATCACTTTCTTAAATCCAGACAGTCAACTGCAACAAAAAATAAATCAAATTTGATGTATAGCATTTAATAATTTCTGATCTCATTGAAAATTTAACAATTGGATATTACAAACCAATATGAACTGGCTTCTACATTTCCTGGCACCAGGTATATATGCTGAATGTGACAATATTACCATTATTATTATTATTATGACAATTTTAAGATAAATGAAGGAGAAAAGACCAAAAGTATTGAAGGGAACCTATATGGTCTGGCTAAATTTTTTTTTTTGCAGATACTTGTTTAAAAGAATATTTCCATTTCTTTAAATTGGAACAACCCCAGAAACATATAGATATAAGGTCACCCTACTTATCACTCTACCACTAGATCTCAGATTTTAACATTTTACTGTAAGGATTATCTAAGATCACTAAGCAGCCTCCATTGACCCAGATTATGTTAGTAAATTCATAGTTTAGTATATATATTTATATATATATATATATATATATATATGCTAAAGGCACAATTTTCCATTTTGACCTCATTGAAATTGAAATTATGAATATTGTCATCTGTCAAAACATTAGAGTAAGGGAGCAAAAATATAGAAAATAATGCTGCAGTCATAATCAGAGATTATAATAAGATGGTCAGACCCTTAACCCTAAAGGATTTCATGGGGAATACAACCCCTTGAGAGGAATGCCATGATAGCAAGAGGCAGAGTTGGGATAGGAGTGGATGACCAGAGTATCTGTACAGGCTAGCAAAAATAATAAAAAAAGTTGTGTGAAGTTGGTCTCTCTAAAAAAGATATTCCCTTCTAGCAAAACAATACCCACTTGCTATATGAACTGCTTGGGGCAAAAGTTTCAGTTAACTCATAGGAGTGATGGGTCTGCTAAGAGTTATACAGGAGGTGCTGCTTGTCATATGAGAAATGTGTGGTCAGGGAGGCAGAGGAGGCAAATCATTATAATGATAAAATAAATATGTTATGTATGTATGATTCCAGTCATTTTCAAAGACAAAAATAGTTGAATTTGTGTATTTTAGCCTCAAATATAGGGAAAGACACAAGGTGAGTCAGTGGCAAGCTCAATCCCTCACAAATTGGATTTGTGCCTGTTTTTATTTCTCAATATGTAACTAGACCTTTTTATTTTATATATGCTCATTTTCCATAGTCAAGATGATGCTTTCACATATGTGCATAAGATAGTTTGTATTTCTGATCTTGATTTTAGCCACCTGAAACACCAGTGGGTGAAACAGCAGGTACATCTCTGCCTCACTGAAGATGGTGTACCTGTGTAACCTCTCTTAGGCTTATAGAGTGCAAATTCTGACTGACTCCAATATTGTTTGTGAATCCCAATCATGGACCCCATTGCACATCATGGCATGGAATGTTGGACTTGGAGTCTGGAAAACTTAGGTTCAAATCCCACCTCAGTCACTTGCTAACTGTCTAAACATGAAGTCTTTCTGAGCCTCAGTTTCTCCATTTATAACATAAGGATACTAATAACAGCCACCTCCTTGATTGTCCTATGATCAAATAAGTTAATGGACTTAGTCACTTAAAATACTTTGTACAGCTTAAAGCAATATATATGTATGTGTGGGGAGGTGATAGTATAAGCATAACTGTTCAGAGGAAAACCAGTGAAAGAAAAGAGAAGAAGTGGTCAGAGAAGGTGACACCAAGATAAGATTTTAGTTAGGATCAGAAGGCAGTGTGTCTCCACTCATAAGCAGTTTGTTAAGGAGGCAGACAGAAAAATCTTCCTTGTAGCATTGAATGATGAGTCAAATTGGATCTAAAAAATAGAGATGGCAGAGGGAAGTAATCTTTTTAAATACTGCATTATGATTTACTTTTAACAATGAGAGTTTGAGTTGAAAATTACAAATGACATTTACCATTTTTAGAAAAAAAGACAAAGTTATTATGCTAGTCAGATCTAATAGTGCAGATTTGAGATTAGGGAGCATTGTGTCTTGGTCAGGGCCCTGAATACTTTGTACCAGCCCTTTCCTTTAACATGTATTGCTCTGGGCAAAATTTCACTGCTTAAAATGAAATATAATATAATATAATATAATATAATATAATATAATATAATATACCAATCTTATGTTCTTAAGTTCTAAGAAAGATTTGGTAGAGGGTACATTGAGTTATACATATGGAGTGCCAACTAAATAGGTATCCCCAGACTTTTGAAAGCTGAAAGGGACCTTGAAGACAACCTCATCCATCCCTCTTATTATACAAATGAGGAAATTGAGACCTCTGTTTAGTGGTAGAACAGGGAAGAGAAGCCAAGTCACCACTGGGTTCTCCTTTCTCTAACACACATTGCTTCACACACACTTTCCTATAAGATAATAACCTCTGGTTAATTTAATTCTAGTCAAAAACAAGAATTCTCTCAAGACCATCCACACCAGCTTCTTGTCCTTCCAACATTTGTTATGGTCAGATTGAATAAGTATTTCTTCGCTCCTCCCATGAGCTGGACCAAGGCGTAACTTATTACGCATACAAAAAATAAATCAACTCCTTGGTCCTTTACTACATTTTTCCAGCTTTGTAATTTTGTCTAGGAGTGTTCTGCTTGGTGAATCCAGACATGGCCATACATGTTAATAGACCAATTCAAAATTCTCTTCACAGATTTTTGAGCAATCTTTCCTGAGGAGCACCTGGTAAAAGATACTGACGTTCAAGGGAGGGATTTGGAAAGCTGCTGCCAGAGCCAGTTAAGTCCAAGCCCGGCCATGATGCTGCTTTTCCAATCAAAAGGAAGGTCCACTCTCCACAGGATGTGGCATATCGCCAGATATTTAATGCTTTGGGGCAAAGTCCGCCAGCTTTAGCTTCTCTTGCCTAATTGACAAACCAAAACCCTGGTGGAGTGAGGTTAACAATTTAGCTTTCTTCCGCATGGATCTGGTATTGAGACATCCCACTTCTTCTCATAAATATTCACTTTGATATAGGGATATAAGATGCTTTCAGTCTTCACAAGGAGAGCAGATGGCTAAAAAGGTGCCTGAGAAATATCAGAACAAGGGACATGGCGGGCATTCATCCATTTTTGAACTGTGATCATTTTTCATAACTCTCACTCTTAGGTCTGCCAAAGTAGTTTGGCAAAACTACTGCCCATTGGAATTCTGGGCAAGCCTCTGCACTGCTGAGAAGTTTCTCCAAAATACATTTGATGGATTGGATTAGGACATCAAACATTCACACATCACCAGATATCAAGATAGACCCTGCAGCCCATTTGGGGATTTCAGGTTTGTAGACCATCATAGATGTAATACAAATATCAAGAGTTATGACAAAGGAAAGGCTAGTAAGAGTTCCACAACAATGATCCTGTTGCACATTTATAAGGGGAAAATCCTTAGCAGGTCGATTTCTTTCCTCTATATAAGGAAGACAGATGTGCTCCAATAACCTAAACAGTCCTACGTGACTTTATAAATTCTAAATGGACTCAGATTTCATTCTCATTCTTCTGCATTTTCATTTTCCTTTCTTTTTTTTCATTCAGAAAAAGAGAAAACTTTGTTTTCCACTATTGATTTCCACTTTAGTTAAGAAAAAAAAAACACTCAATTACTCCACCAAGTGAAATGAAAAATAATTTCCCAGCATTCAGGCTGCCCAAATGGATAAGTAGAACTCTAATTGTACAAATGAATATGTGTATGTGAGTGTGTGTGTGTGTGTGTGTGTGTGTTTGTGAGAAAGAGCAAGATCCCAATAGCAATGTGATTCTGAGGATTTTTTGTTTTAAATGGTGTTTAGGCTTTTGCTCTGGTTCTGTAATCAACTGTTATGGTTTACTTTCCCAGTTTGACCTGCTTAACTAGGTTACAAGAAAATAGCAATGCAACTTTGATCCTATTCACTGGTCAGCAAATATATATATATATATATATATATATAATATATAATATATGTGTGTATACATACATGTGAGTCTGTGTGTGTGCATCCACATTACACATGTGTGTGCGTGTATATGAGTGGGTATACATTATATGTGCATGCATGCATGTGTGTATGTATGTGCATATATATTTTTTTTCATCTGTCTTTGGGGTTTATCAAAGTGATCCATTCATCTTGCCCTAAATTGTAAGTCTTAACAGTTTTCTGGTTCTTTGATATTTGAGTCAAGATTTGACCCACAAAATTTGTGCTGGCCATGTAACATTGAGTGATATAGCCTCCTTTTTTATCTTTTCCTTGTTGGGTTTCCTGGTCACTCGTTATGAGAGCCTTTGACAATACCTTTTTCTAATATATTCAGACATAGAGTAACACAGAATAATACCTTCTCTTTAGTAAATCAAAGGTGAGATTGGTGAGATTGTTTCACATGTATTAGAAGAAAATTCAGAAAGACACATTCTTTTTTTCTCATGTATGATTGTGTGACACTGTTGTATAAATGTGCTTAAAGGGCAAAAACTCCTCAGCACTAATTCACTCAATGAATTTGAACAGAAATGGAATGACCAGCAATTTATTATTCTCAGCAGAGTATTTTGACATAAAAATGCCATTAAATAGAAATTTGTGGTTTGGGAAACTCCAATGGCTCTTCTTGTAGCCATATTTGCATATTGTCCAATGGCTCCCATGCTAGAAAAATGAGGTGGCCTTAAAATGACATTCTCTTACAAAATTTTTCTCACACCTTTGAAGAGAGTGTAGAGGGTGGGGAAGGGAGAAGATTATGGGTGTGGAATTCTACATATAATGTCAGAGTTGTCTGGCTTGCCAGTTAGTCTTTACTAAATTGTTTTTCTTCCTCTTTTCTATTCTTTGCAAGCCAAGGAATGGATTCTCGGGGGTGGGGGGCAGGAGAGCAAGGAAAGGTAAATAGTCAGATCATAGATTTGGAGCTGAAAGTGCCCTATAGGTCATTTATTACAAACCCTCATTTTGCAGATGACAAAAGTGAGTTTTAATGAAAGTGGTTCAGAGATTTGCCTATTGTTTCATATAATAAATGTTTTTAACATTAAGGAAAAAAACACTATTTTAAAAAGAGTGGCATTGTCCTACATTACTTTTCTTTCCTTCTACTCACATGAACCATAAATATTGACAAGTGATCAGGGCATGATATGCTTTTAAAAACAGATTATGTATCATTATGATACCCTTGGTCCTATCCTTGACTGCCCAGCTTGAAGACACAAAGATGTTTTGAGAAGGATCTATCTTTCATGTCTCTTTCCTTCCACACCTGCAGAATTTAAAGAAAAAAAAACTCTGTTACAAACTGGGTAACCAGCTGGACCTGGAAAGGCCATACCATTTTATTCTTCACAAGGTTTTCAAACAATAAAATGTTTTTTTTTCAAACTTGTAAGCTTCGAATCCCCACCCTGCCCCCGCTGACTGTCTGCAGCTGCTCGTCTTCCTATTTCCAAACTCAGTACTGGTTCAAATGAGCCTTTTGCAGATGTTGATGCTTTTTTATCACTGCCGAGTAAGCATGGCTTCCATCTGGGGGAGTTACCCAATTTCTTTTAAGTCTCCACATACGCTAAAGAAACAGAAAATGGTCTGTTTCTCAAATCTACCTCTTCAGTGATTTTGTTCCTCCTGGAAATTCCAAAAAGATCGCCTGGGCCTGTAAATCCCTCTTCTGGGAACCTGTCTTCTGAGATCATCCTCCCCCTCCCCAAAAGATTTGGAAACATTTCAGCTGCTTTAAAATATATAGCTGGAATCATTCCTAATTGAAATTCCCATATAACTTAGTTATTAAAGATTATTCAAGGGGGCCATTCAGTTTTCAGAAGAATGAAATATATATTTATCTTTAAAATGCAACCATGAGTATAGTTATAGCTAAAGATATGTAAATGTATGTATGATATATATATATATTATTTTGGAGGGTTTTTTGTTTCAGTTTTGATACAGATATGTAATTTCATTGCTATGGAATTGATCTATACCAATTCTTGGTATAGACAATTCCTCCACCAAAATACATTAGTAGCTCATCTATAACCTACAGTCTTTAAGAATTGTCTAGAGAAGTGATATCAAATGCAAATAGAAATGAGATTAATAAACTATACATAAGGATCCCTGCAGGCTGCAATTTTGATTTAGAAAAGCATAAACCAACATGATCTATGTCCTATTGTACTTTTTATTAATTTTACTATATATTTACTAATTGCATTTCATCTGATTCTGGCTAAACTCAAACTATTTCATATTGTCAGTGTGTTTGGCTTTCTGGGCTGGAGCATATTTGGGAATTTAAATCTTACCCATGGTTATGCAAGTGGTAGATTTCAATAGTAGAATTTTTCACAAGGCTTCTTGGTTCCAAAGATAACCCCTTCATCTACATTGCCATAAACAATCAGAAGGAGAGTAAAGTGAATGTTCCATTTCATCAGTGAGGGGAAGATCCTACCAGTGGAAATGATCAGACTGAGACATTAGTTTCAGCTCAATAGGCAGAAATATGACTTCACATGAGTCCCTTGTCTTCTTTAATCTCCAGTTACTGTAGCTCTAAAATAAAGGGTTTTTCAGATGAGATTTCCCCCATCACTCAAACTCTAGAGTTTGAGCTTTTTGAGCTATGACAGAAGGAATGAGATATACCTTAGTCAGCTGACAGTTATAACTTTAACCAGGCTTTCAAAGTCTAAATATTATTGTCTTTTGTGAATGGCTCAAATGATACATTGGGTGTCAAGAAGACAAGTTCAAACCCCATTATCTGAAATATTGCTGCTCTCTGACCCTGGGTAATTCACTTAAACTTACTAAGCCTCAGTTTCCTCTTCTGAAAATGGGGAGAATAATATCTTTAATATTTATGTCACAAAATTATTGTGACAAAATGGGTAATGTTGTAAAAAGAATTTAAATATTCAGATGTTAGTATAAATCCCTGTAAGAAGGATAGCCTAGATAATCTCTAAGCTCCTGGTCCTAAGAGGATAAAAGCTTCTTGAGAGCAGGGATTTCTACATTTTTGTCTTTGCATTCCTAGGATTCAGCAAAAGGTTTATGAGCCTAAATTCAATTAGGAGTTTGCATTTATATAATGCCCTAAGGTTGTAAAAGCTTATCACAATAACTCAGAGCAGTAATCACTGAAAGTATGATTATTCAGATTTTTCAATCAAGGTATGATTATCCAAATTTTGCATCTGAGGAAAAAATGACTTGCCTAGGGTCACACAGCTAGAAAATAATTTAGTCATATTTTAATTCTTTGCACTAAACTCATGCCAAAACAGTCTCTGATGCTTGGTAGAAATGTATCACATTTATTCTTGGTGTATCATTCAAACACCAAGTATATGCTAAGGGCTTTACTTGGATATACTTATCATCAGTCTAAGTACTGAAGGAGGAAAAATAAGCACCAGGGTACCATTCAATAAGAGGAGAATCTTTTCCTTGTTGGGGAAATCAAAAACTCACACAGAAGGGGAAAAACTATTGAAAACTAAAAGATAGAGTCTTCACAAGGCATGAAGTCCTATAAAGGAAATAGGGAACCATTTAACATAACCCTCTCATTTTTCAAATGAGGGAATTAAAGCCTAGAGGGGAAACATGACTGGGTCCAATTTCATACCAAAGTCAAAACTAGGATCCAGTCACTTGAGACTGAGACTAACTTAGAGTCACATCAGAGGGAAGAAATATAAGGTGGCAGAACTGTGTCAAGATTCTTTGGGGCAAACAACTAGAATTCAAGGGCAGCTAGATGGCACAGTGGATAGAGTACCAAGTCTGAAGTCAGGAAGATCTGAGTTCAAATATAGCCTCAGACATTTATTAGCTGTGTGACCATGCGCAAGGCACTTAACTCTATTTGCCTCAGTTATCTGATCTATAGCAGATCAATATCTTAGTCCACATTTTACAGAAATGAAATTGCCAGAGCAATTCAAGTACAGAGAGGCAGGTGAATACTGAGGAAGCTGAAATAGTTGGAGAAAGAATTGAAGTAGAAATGAAATCTTACATTCTATCTAAATATTCGATTCTCAAATGGATCTATATTCTCATTGATATGGATGTTTTCTCCAGCACTACCTATTCCAAAAGTATCCTTCTCATTCATGTTCTTCCATTGGTTTGACTCAGGTCCACCAAAAATAATAGAGATCTTCCACCTTTTATCTTGACATCAAGAATACTAGAAGAAGAAACAAATTAGAAATCAATTATCTATCCTTTCTCCTTGTGATCAATCCAGCTTTTTCAATTATTGTTTTCTTTGGTGGTGTCATTTTAAAGCTATGAGATGAAAAAATTTCTTGGACTAGCCCTTAAATTCTTTCACATGTATTATGTCATTATTCTTTATTGCACTATTTGAGGTTTATCTCAAGACAAAGAAGAGTTAATTAGGCTTTTTAGAGACCTTGAAAGATGAACAGAATTTAATCAAGTACAGCATAGAAAACATTATTCTATCCAAGGCACAAAAACTGAACAAAAAACAACTTGAGAAAGGGCATGAGCAACATATGTTTGGGGTATAAAGAGCAGATCTGGCTGAGTAGAAGAGAGGGTATGTATTGGTCAAGAATTGAAAACGAAGTTAAAGAAATGAAGGAACCTCAGAGTTCAGCTTCTGTAACTACTTTATTTTATAGATGAAGAAAATGAGTTTCAATTGTCCAGTCATCCAAAGAAGTAAGAAGCAAAAATGTTGCTTGAATCCAAGTCCTTTGACTCTTAGTTCAATAATGTTTCAAGCTGCACCATGACGACAACTCAGGTTATAACCAAAAGATCTGTTACTTCATTATCTATATTTAAAGTTAGATGGTAGACTCAAAACGTTACTCTATCCTTTACCAGTCATATAATGGAGTTTGCAGAGCCAAATGTAAAATTGTCAGTATATTTACACCTTGAAAAATCAGTAAATACTACAAATCAGGGCTTGGTTTGTTGCTTTATTAATTGTCCAGATTTAGAAAGAGGTAGGGAAAATGTTTATAGTATAGATTAAACCTAAATGTGCCATGCATATTTTTTTTTGCCATGGTGGCACAGTGGATAGAGCACCGGCCCTGGAGTTAGGAATATGTGAGTTCAAATCTGGCCTCAGACACTTAATAAACACCTAGTTGTGTGGCCTTGGGCAAGTCACTTAACCCCATTGCCTTGCAAAAACCTAAAAAAAAAAACCATTTACCAGGATATCCCTGGTAGATATGGGCTAAACAAAGAATTATGGGACCTACATCCTGGCCCACCCCCACCCCCCAAAATAGAAGCATCTTGTGGTCAAGCAGATCCACTTTTACACCTGAATCCTTTTGACCTCTGCCCCAGCCAGGGGCATAGTGCCAGGTATATAGTTGGCATTTAGTATATGTGTCAGTTGATTGACTGACTGAGTCTACCTATTATTGCCTGGCTGCTGATCTTGGACATTTAGTTTCTCCTTCTCCCAACTTTCATAATCTTAAAATCAGTTTAATTGTGCTTTGGGAAGTAGAAAAGAATGAGACAATATTTGTCAAAGGGAAAATAAAGACAATATTGATTTATTTTGTGACTTGAAAGGATATTATCAAAGAAGCATTTGGTCAACTAAGAAGATGGAAGATTCACACAGTAAGAATGAGATGTATTTTTTAGAAAGCCCAGATACTCCACTTATTAAGAGAGATCAAGGAATGCCCTCAGCATGTTGTCCAAGCTTCTGTGGCAAACCAATGGAGAACATGGAAAAAAATACCAGAAGCTGAAGGGATAGATTTAATTCTATATTGTTGGAGAAAATATCATCATTATTGGTGTCACAAATCCATTTGCTAATTCAGCTATAGTTGTTTGTCCTTTGTTCTCAATGAAGAGCATGACCTCAGGGAGGTGATGCCATGACAAGTACATGAATTGGATTTGAGTGAGGAGGGGCTGTGCTGAGTCACCAGCATCACTTTCTCCTCCAGAACCATCTGGGTCCAGTAACCAGATATGGATCAGTATGAATGGAGATGGCCCTAGATGTAAGGGAATCAGGGTTGAGTGACTTACCAAGGTCACACAGCTAGTACATGTCAAGTGTCTGAGGCGAAATTTGATCCCAGGTCTTTCTGAATCCTGGGTGGTATTCTATATACTATACTACCTTGCCATCATAGTATTAGAGAATATATATTAAAACATGTTTTTAGTACAGAAAATGCACATTTTTAGAGTTCAAAAATTGTCTTGCCTCAGTCTAGTCTGATTGTTGCCAACTAATGAAAGGAATAGAAGGAATGTTCAGGGTCTTGAGTCACAGATTTTGCCAAGGAATCAATCTTCAATGACATAGTCGAACCCAAGTAAGGTATCAAGAGAAGAGAAATGTTGGGGTAGCTTAATGAGGCTAACAGTCCTTACACAGAATATCCATCTGTAATCATTCAGAGACAGTACAATAGTATGAAGTGCTAAAAGGGGAGCAAGACAGTGACTTTAAATGATTACTTAAGCCAGAGAACATTACTTAAGCCATGCAACTTTGCAATTTAATAGAACCAAGTTGTATCTCTGTGATCATGGAAGCATTGTAGTGTGTTCTGAATGCTGGCAAAATATTGTGAGCAGATAGTTTTTCAAGACTTGTTTTCCTACCACAAACTAATCGGGTAATGAATATCAACAGATAATGACAGCAGAAATCCAAAATATCTTCATTGTCTTAGAGGACTGCTAGATTTTTTTTTAGATTTCTCTTGCTTCCCTTCAGGGGATATTAAGTGTTATTAACTCTAAATACTTTCTTTAACAATCTGGGAATAGAGAAATTTTTTAAGCTGGCATCTATCATTATTAGAGAAAATTCTGCTAGGCTGTTCAGTTTATAGGTGACTAGAAACATCTTTACTTTGCTCCTATTAAAGACAATAGCAAAATAAGAAGTGAAGTAGGATTTGAAACCTGAAATCCAAGAACAGGATGCCCTTTCCCTATGTCTGTTTCCTGAATTAAGTACATCATAGAGATTAGAGATAGAGTACTTTCTTGGAAGTGCTAAGTGTAGCTAACAGTAACCTCATAGTCACTAGTATCACACTGGACACCTGCCAGTCCCAAATCCACCCATCACCTAGCTTCTATTTTGAATAGACATATGCTGGTGGTCACAGAGAAAAGAATGCAACCTATGAAATATGGGTTTCAACTTTAGATTTATAGCAAAGTTTAAGAATATAATATTAAAGGGAAGGTCAATAAATATTTAGCAAAGGAAGTGATGATCACAGAAAGCCATTTAGGCTTCATCAAGAACATGTCCTACCAGACCACCCTTATTTTCTTTCTTTCACAAGTTTATAAGATTGAAAGGTCATGGTAATGTATGGCAGATAAAGTTTATCTATATTTTAACCAAGAATATAAATTTCTCATATTATCCTCTTGGAAAAGACAAAAATATGGAGACTATAAAATAGTACCATGGTTTTGGAAATAGTTGAATGTTCAAACTCAGAGAATAATTAACAACAGCTCAATGTCAGTTTGGAAAGTGGTCTCTAGTAAAGTGACTGAAGTATTTCCTTTTTTAAATTTGTTTTTATTTATTTAATTTCCAATTAAATGAAAAGATAGTTTTCAGCATTCATCCTTTTGCAAGTCTTTGAGTTACAAGTTTTTCTACCACTCACTATTCCTTCCCCCTCCCCATGAAAGCAAAAAAAAAAAATTGATATAGGTTGTACATGTACAATCATCTGAAACATAGTATGCTTTGCTCTGTATTCAGAAACCATAGTTTCTTCTCTGGATGTGGATGGCATTTTCTTTAACAATTCTCTCAGGATTGTCTTTATCACTAAACTACTGAGAGAAATTGTTTTCATCATAATTGATTGTCTCACAATGTTGTTTTTAATATGTACAATGTTCTCCTAGTTCTGCTCAATTCATCTCAGCATTAGATCATACAAATCATTCCAGGCTTTTCTGAAGTCAGGCTGCTCATGATTTCTTACAGAAATAGTACTCCTAATAGTACTCCTTAACACTCCTCTACTTAACCTTAACACTCTTCCCAATTGATGGACATTATAAAGGAATATTTCACAAAATTTCACAAATACATATATTAGTTAGCCTTAACTTTCCAAAGTCTTTCTCCTTCCTTATCCCTTTTGCTTTGTCTGATATCAGAATGTTATCCCTGTTTTTTTCTTCAGCTGAAGCATAATATCCACTGCTCCAATCTTTTAACTCTACCCTGTGTATATCTTTCTGCTTCAAATATGTTTCTAATAAGCAACATATTGTAGGATTCTTGCTTTTTAATCTGCTCTGCTACCCATTTCTGTTTTATGGGAGAGTTCATTCCGTTCACATTCACAGTTCAGATTACTTATTCTATATTTCTCTCCAACCTATCATCCCTTTTGTGTTTTTCTCTCCTTTTCCTTTATCTCTCCTCATCAATGTTTTGCTTCTGACTGCTGCATCTCTAAATCTGCCCTCCCTTCTACCAACCCTCTTACCTTTTCTTCTCCTTTTTCTCATTTACTTCAACTTTGCCTTTACTTTTTATTTATTCCTTCCTTTTCTTCAGCCTCACTTTCTCCTTTCTTTTCCTTTCCTTCCCTATTTCCCTGTAAGTTAGAAAAAAATTTCTAAACCTATTTGGGAATGAATATTATTTTTTCTTTTCAAAAAATATTTCATTTATTTGAACTCTTCCATGGCCTAAGACTAATTCATATTTTTTTCTTGAAGGCTTTGGATGTAGAAGTTTTGACTTTGTTATATTCACCTGAATGTATGATTTGATCTTCCAATATGACCAAAGGAACTCTCTTTCACCCATTTTTTCTTCTATTGTTTGCTCATTTTCCCAGCTTATGATTTGATTTAACTTTGTTAAAGTGGGGCTCTGCTAGCATGGTGAAGAATGCATTGTCAAACTTTTGAGGGCTTTCCCCCCCAGAGATTCTGCTAGGGACCTGAAAGTTTTCAGTTCCTCTAAGATCTAATAAGTGGTTATGACTAATCTTCTGATCTGTGCTCTGGTCTGCAAGGTACCACAAGCTCTCCTTTTGCTATGGCAGTAAGCTCTGTTGTGCTTCTGCTCCTGTTCCTAGAACTGGGACTCCAGACTGCAAATCGGATCTGAATATGGGCATAGCATCAGAGTTCTGCCTCAGTGATAGCAAAGAGTTCCCTGTAATTTCCCTTTCCAGCTGTGGGCTGAGAGTTCCACAAGCAGGTACTGTTATTGATTCAGTCACTTCCAAAGCCTGATCCTGATCTGCTGGGGTTGGCTCTACACTACTAGTCCACACCAGACTGTGCTATACTCTCACCCCAATGTGGTAGTATTTTTCTGCTGACATTTCAAGTTATCCTTGGCAATTCCTGGACTAAGAGGTCTGGAAACTACTACCATTGACACTGACCTAATCAACCCACAATCTGTTCCTGGATAACTGGGCACAGCATAGCACGGACTGCATTAAGAATCCTTTCTAATCCCCGTTCAACAGACCCTTCCCATCAATCTTCCAAGTCGTCTTGGACTGGAAAATTGTTTCACTCAGTCGGTCACTTTGTGCATTATGCCACTCTAGAATTTGGTTAGAGTCATTATTGAAAGGTATTTGGAGAGGTTTGGGGGAGAGCTGAGGTGAGTTACTGCCTTTACTCTGCCATATTGGCTCTGCCTCTATTCAGAATGTGTATTATTCCCTCCTTAAGTCATATCTGGTGAGAGTGTGATTTACTTAGTGCTCCCTCCTTTCCCTTTACTAAAATAAGTACTTTGTCCTTTGGGACTATTTATCCATTAAAACTTTCTTCTCCTGATATAATCTGCTTTTGCACATCTTAATTGATTTATATCTGTCTTGTACCCACACTCAGTGGCAGGATTCAACCAGTTCCCACCAGTTCAGCAGAACCAAAACCTAATTTTATATTGAGTTTGGTGACCCAGTTGTTAAAATGGCACTTGTAAACATGGTTGATGGGTGCCTGGGCAAACACCCAATGTAAAAATCACAAATTTGCATTCCTTATTCTTTTTTTAACATTCATCTGTGCAACAGAATTTTCTAAGTGCCAGTAGTAATGTTCATTTTGACAATGAACAAATTCAACAGAGTAGCAGTATATAAAATAAACCCACATAAAGCATTAGCATTTCTATATATGAATAACAAAACTTGAGAGCAAGAGCTAGAAAGAGAAATTACATTTAATTGCAGACAACATTAAATACTTAGGAATCTACCTCCCAAGACAAACCCAGAAACTGTATGAACACAATTACAAAGCACTTCTCACACAAATAAAATCAGATCTAAACAACTGGAAAAATATCAGTTGTTTATGGTTATGTCAAGTTAACATAATAAAAATGACAATTCTACTCAAATTAAATTACTAATCTAGTGCTATACCAAGCAAACTACCAAATAACTATTTTATCGAGCTAGAAAAAAATAGTAACAAAATTCATCTGGAGCAACAAAAGGTCAAAAATATTAAGGGAATTGAAAAAAATGTAAAGGAAGGTGGCCAAGCTCTACCAGATCTAAAACTATATCATAAAGTGGCAGTCATCAAAATTGCCTGATAAGAAATAAAGCAATGGAGAAGAAGATTAGGCTAGGTTCAAAAGAAACTGTAGTAAATGATACAATAATGTACTGTTTGACAAACCCAAAAGACATTACTTCTGGGATAAGAACTCACTATTTGACAAAAACTGTTAGGAAAACTGGAAAATAGGATGCCAAAAATTATGCATAGACCCACATCTCAAACCCTTTACCAAAATAAGATCAAAATGGGTACAGGATTTATACATAAAGTGTGATACCATAGATCAAGAAATACTCTATATATCAAATCTATGGAAATGGGAAAAATTTATGACCAAACAATAATTAGAGCACATTATAAATTGCAAAATGAATGATTTTGACTATATTAAATTAAAAAATTTCTCACACTAATAAAACCAATGCTGCCAAAATTAGAAGGAAAACAGAAAGCTGGGAATTAATTTTGACAGTTGGAGTTCTGAAAAAAAAAGGTCTTATTTCTAAAATATATAATTACATTGAATTTCTAAGGTTACAAGTCTTTCCCCAAATGATAAATAATCAAAGGATATAAACAGACTGTTTTCAAATGAAGAATTTTTTTTTAGATTTTTGCGAGGCAAATGGAGTTAAGTGGCTTGCCCAAGGCCACACAGCTAGGTAATTATTAAGTGTCTGAGACCAGATTTGAATCCAGGTACTCCTGACTCCAAGGCCAGTGCTTTATCCACTACACCACCTAGCCACTCCTCAAATGAAGGACTTAAAGCTATAAATAATCATATGGAAAAATGCTCCAAATCATTGCTGGTTATGGAAAAGCAAATTAAAACAGCTATGAAGTTCCATCTCATACCTATCATATTGGTTAAGATGACAAAAAGGGAAAATGATCAATGTTGGGGAGGTTGTGGGAGGATTGGGACATTGATGCATTGCTACTGGAGTTGTGAACTAATCCAACCACTCTGGAGAGCAATATGGAATTATGTTCAAAGAACAATAAAACTGATCATACCTTTTGATCTATCAATCCCAATACTAAGCCTAGATCTAAAAGAAATCTTAAAAATAGGAAAAGTTCCACATGTTCCAAAATATTCACAGCAGCTCTTTTTTGAAATGGCAAAGCATTGGAAATTGGGAATGGTCAGACTCTAGAGAAGCATGGGACTAATCACAGGAACTGATGCTGAGCAAAAGGAGCAAAACCAAGAGAACACTGTAAACAATAACACAGCAAGTTGGTCAACCTTGATGGATACAGCTCCTCTCACCAACTCAAAGAGCTAGGACCCTAGGAGGCTGGCTATGACAATACTATCCCCACCCAGAGGAACAAAAACAAAACAACAACCAAAAAACATCCTACAGAATCTGAATGAACACTACATTCACTTTTTAAAAAATCTTACCTGTCTCATGGTTTTCTTTCTTTTCCCTTAATACTACCAAAAAAGACTGCTCTCTAAACATGTTAAGCATAAATGTTTATGAACAATATTCACTGAGGGGAAGGAGATAAGAAAGGAGGATAAAAGGAAATGATGTAACTTAAAAATTTGCTCCTACATGTGGATGAAGGTTGAAAAAATTTCATAACATGTTATTGGAAAAATAAAATATCAATTAAAAAATAGTAATGTTCCTTCCATCCATAGGTGAAAAATATTGATGGAACTATGCTTGTAATATTTATTTCTTAAAAACTCATTATACCTTTGATGAAATACTACATTTTAAATCGCTTGTTTTTGTTCCATCAGTAAATAACCATATCAGGTAAAGAGAAGCAACCAGAGGGTGACAAGCTGTCATTTCCCTCAAGATATTATGAGTGCACTGGTGTCCCCTGGACAGTGAAACCAATAGGAAGCTGGGGCACAATAAACCAATAGAAATATAGATTTCAAAATTTATCTTATTGCCCATTTTGGAAGACATAGAAGTTGAAGAAAAGAGAGTGAGAATAGGTAGAATGAGTTTTGGTTCTGAATATGTTCCAAGACTGCTGCATTCATGTGGTTATTTTCTTTCCATAAGAATACACTTTCTTAACTGTAATATAACATAATCTAGTTTTGTGTGCCCCTTTTATTGTTCTTATTTGGGTGTTAAATGCATGAAATATTAAACTATTTGACTGGTTGGTAATTTATTTGAATCCCACCACTGCCTACACCCTCTGTCAAAGTATACTCCTTTCAACTTTATTAATGGAAGTACAATTCTCAAGAGTCATAAGCCTTCTTACATCATAATCATTTTAAACTTACACCCTTTTCAAGAACAATCTCTCCAACTGTCCCAATATAAATACAATTCTCAAAAGTTGATCACATCACAGTCAATTTATACCCACGCCCTCTGCCTAAACTTTTTCAATTGTCTCAAGAGAAAGATAGTTCTCACAGATAACCAACATTCCCCCCTCCCCACTTCCATTTACACACTTGAAGAATTCTCTTTTAACTGAGAATTCTGAAATTTAGCTACAGTATTCCTTGGAGTTTTTATTTGTGGATCTCTTTCTGGGACTATTGACGAATTCTTTTGAGGACTATTTTATCTTCTTGTTCTGGCATATTAGATAATTTCCTGCATGATATTGTCCAGACTCCTATTTTGATCACGGCTTTCAGGTAGACCAATAATTCATAAATTATCTGTCTTGGATTTATTTTCCAGGTCTTTAATTTATCCCAATAGGTACTTTACATTTCTTCTGTTTTTTCAGCCTTCTGGTTTTGTTTGATGGAGTCCTGCTGTCTCACAGAATCATTCATTTTAATTTGTCTAATTCTAACTTTTAAGATTTTACTTTCTTCGGTTCACCTTTTTTTTTCCTTTTCCAATTGATTAATTTTCTTTTCCAGTTGGTCAATTTTACTTTTAAAATTAATGCTCTCCAGATAATTTTTCATAATTCTTCTGCATGACTCTAATTTCTTTCTCAATTTTTCTTCTTCCTCTCTTCTTTGTTTTTTTAAAATTCTTTTTGAGATCTTCCAAGTTTTGGATTAAGACAAGTTCATCAACCTCTTAGAGGATTGACATGGAGGTATTTTGTAATCTCTTTCCTCTTCTGCCATGGTGTTTTTATCACCCTTATCAGAATAGTAACTGTCAATGGTTAACACTTCTTTGTTTTGTTTTTGTTTTTGTTTTTGGACCTTTTGACAGTTGAGTTCTGTTTCTGTGGTCTAGGGTATTTAGTCCCAGAATTTTTTGTTGTTGGGTTCTAGTCCATGGTTTTCTCCTCTGGAGTTTCTGATATTCCAAATTTTCTCTTGGAGCTAGGGAAACCCAATGCCACAACAGCTTCCTAGGGCTCAAAATCTTACTCTCAGAATTGGAGTTCAGACCCTCATGACTGGCAGAGCTGCACCAAGGCCTTAGCTGCTCTGTGGCTAAAAGCTTCTCCTGAATTTCCTCCAAGATATCCCTTTCTTTTTTGAGTAGTATTTTTATTTTTTCATCCACATGATATGTATATTTTTAAATTACAAAATTTCCTTCCATGCTCCCTTTTCACACCCCCTCCCCTCAGCATCAGGTTAACATTGTACATGCATATTTTTGATAAACATGTTACAGATTATGAGGAATTAGGATTAAGGGAGAGATATATAAGAGATAAATTTTTTATAAAGTATTCATCAGATTTTGAATAGTTGTTTTTTGTTTTGTTTTGTTTTTCTTCTTCTGGATGGGGGATAGCATTGTCCATAGTCAGTATCATACGGTTGTCCTCGCTCTCTGAACTGCTGAGAGGGGCTGCATCCATCAAGGTTGATCATTTCACAATATTGTTATCTTGCTGAAAAGTTGTTTCACAGATTTTTAGTGAGTCCTGATCTGTTTAGAAGATACATTCAAAGTTGTTTCAGGGGCAACTAGGTGGTGCAGTGGATACAGCACTGGCCCTGGAGTCAGGAGTACCTGAGTTCAAATCCAACCTCAGACACTTAATAATTACCTATGTGGCCTTGGGCAAGCCACTTAACCCCATTGCCTTGCAAAAACTAAAAAAAAAGTTGTTTCAGTAAAAGCTCCCCCAGGTATTTTTTGAGCAGACCTGTGCTATTTAACTTTCTTTTTCATCAGTGACCTAGATCAAGATTTCAATGATACCTTTATCAACTTTGCAAATGGTACAAAGTTTGGATGATCAGATAATATTTTAAAAGACAAAGAATTCAAAAATATTTTAACAGGCTATAATATAATGTTAACTTTAATCAGAAGAAATTAAAGATTGATAAATGTGGAACATAATAGCTAGGTTCAAATTATCAATGCAAACACAAAATGGGAGAGATGTTACCAGAAAATAGGTTACCTGAAAAAAAAAAGTCTAAAGGTTTGAATGCACTAAAATTTCAGTAGGATTAAATAATATGGTAAAACTCTCCTCCTAAAGATAATTCAAGTTTAGACTCCTTGAAAGTAAATATAATTTCCATGACAGGAGATTAAAAACCCCTAGATTTCATTCTGTTTAAAGTATTATTTTCAGCTCTGGACACCACATAAAGTCTCTCTCCCTTTAAGACCTAGCTCAAATACTTCCTAAAGCTTTCATGGTCCTCATGTCCTCCAAACTTGTACCTCCTTCCCTCCCAAACTTCCACGTATTTATTTGGTATTTATTCACCATTTTATGCTACATATGTTTATACTGGTGGTTTTCCCTGCCTCCAATTAAAATGTCAACTCTTGCAAGTAGGTATTATTTCTTTCTTCGTACATTTGTTTAGTCATGTCTGACTCCTAATGAACATACAGTCCATGGGATTTTCTTGGCAAAGATACTAGAATGGTTTGTAATTTCTTTCTCCAGTGGATTAAGACAGAGGTCAAGTGACATATACAGGGTTATACATCTAGTAAGTATATGAGGCCAGATTTAAACTCTGGTCTTCCTGACTTCAGGCTCAGCACTCATTTTGACTTCTTTAAAGTCCCAGATAAATCCTGTCCTCTACAGAAAGCCTTTCTTGATTCCCCCCTAAATTTCAAGTGTCTTCCCTCTTTGCTTATTACCATCTTTTCTTATATAGAACTTATCTACACATAGTTGCTTACATCTCATCTCCTCCATTAGACTGAGTTCCTTCAGAGCAGAGACTCTTATATTTCTTTGAATCTTCAGCATTTCACATAGTACCTAACAAACTGTAGATACTTAATAAATGTATATAGACTGACTACTGTCCTATTAGGCTATAAGCATCTCCAGGTCATTAAAGTACTTTGATAAGGTGCCCAAGCAACTAAAAAAATGTTCTCCATAAGTATTCTATCAATAGTTGTTGGCATATTTTGCCAGAAATCCATACACATTGGAAAATGAATTGAATGCTCATTTTACTTTGTTGATTTTTTTAAAAAGTCAGTTCAATACAACTGTTTTGGAATGGTTAGAGAACAGTCATACAACCAAAATTTTCAAACTATTTGAATGTATGAACACCTTGCTATGCCCTTGGAACAATGTGTTTTTTCACAGGATAGTGTGACTAGAATTGCATATAACTCTACTTTTTCAATGTTGTAATTTCTATGAGGCAACTACAATGTACCAGGACTTATATATTCCCTTCCTTTCAAAGACTGACAAAAGTGTTTTAGAGCTTTGGATTTAAAAGTCAGAAGAGTGATGTTTACATCCCAGTTGTACCATTTCATTTGATTTGTGGCTTTGGTCAAGTCATTTTACCACTCACCTTCAGTTTCCATATCTGCAAAATAGGGAGAATAATATTTGTCCTACCTCACTATCTCACATTACTATTATAAGAATTAGTTACGTATTCATCTATTCATTCAACAATATTTTTCAAAGTGGCATTCTAGGGAAGATATAATCATCATTACTATGTACTTCCTACCCTCATGAACTATAAAAAGCAGTTTGAAAAACACAAAGTCCTATATTGATGTCAGGCAATGGGAGTTTTCTTTTAGGTTGTTGTTTAGACATCTTTAGCTGTGTCCAAACTATTGTGTCTTGGCAAAGATATTGGATTAATTGACCATTTCCTTCTCCATCTCATTTAACAGATTAGGAAACTGAGGCAAAAAAGGTTAAATGACTTGCCCAGAATAACCTTGCTGGTATCTATCTGAGGTTGGATTTGAACTCAGATCTTCTTTACTTTGGGTCCAGCATTAAATCTACCGCATCACCTAGCTGCCCCTTCTTTCAGGTGCTAATAAGCAAAAGCATAATTGATAGTTCAAAGTCTACAATATATGACCCATATGTATTGGGGTAGATCTCTTCTCCAGATAGAACCAGGTGATCTTGTTACATTAAGAACAGACATGAGGTGTGATATTGGCATGCATGAAGAAAGAATTTCCACTAATTACATGTCTACCAAATGAGCTATTATTTTTTTCAGCCCTCTGAAGTCATTCTTGGTAAGTGATGCTCGGTACAGTGCATTTCCCCAAATGACATCATAGGCTGAGCTTAATTAGGGCGGTAACACCATTCTCAGGAGCTCGCTCTCTAACATTCAACTCGAGAGTTGTCCAGTGACTTGGAGCTCACATGCCACCTCTCTGTTTTTCTTCTTGTCTTCTCAAAGAAAACTGTGTCATTGCAAAGTGTCTTGCTTCTTGGATTGATGGTTTTAATTCTGGATGTGAGGGCTGCCTCCACTTCAGTTGATGCCATGCCACAATGGTAGCATTAACATCCTTGCAGAGTTACCCCGAAAAAGTCATGTGGGCTGTCACTGAACAGGACAGATTTACAAGCAGCTAACAGACAAATCTCCTTTGGATCAGATATTCAGGAATATTTTAAAAGGCATGATCTATTTTGATTTTCTTTGGGTTTTTGTTTTTTTTTTTTTTTTTTTGCTTCCCACCAATAAGCCTGATGAAATATAGAGCAAATCTATTTTATGTATTTCTACAGCTTTCTCAAACCACAAGTATCAAGTAAAACCTTGTAGATACGTCATGATTTAATCACTCATCTATGGTCTGCACCCTCTCTGACTATGGCTGGCCTATTTGCAGAGTATACCCATTAAGGAATGCCTCCCGCATGGTTGTTTCTTCTACCTTCACGTAAGTAATATTTGCCATCACCTGGTCTTTCAGATTAGGAGTGTTATGTGAATATAGTGATGCTGGCAAGGAGGTTTGGAAGCAACTGTGTAGATCCTGTTAGTCATGTGTTTCTATGGTTATTTATAAATATTATGACCAACCTTAGTCAATATATGATGCTTACAAATTATTATTTTTCTTAATTGCCAAAAGCTGTTTTCTTTCAAAAGTTATTTAGAAATACTCTCAAATTCCAATGAATCCCAATGAATCTGATTTGACAGGCAGTACATAAATCCAGTGGATATTTTTTTTAATCAGAACACAGGCTCAAGCCATTATTTCCCTCTACTGTTCAAAAAGAGCAAAGAGCTAACCCAAGAAAAGTAAAGGCAAATCCTGGAGAACACTTATCTCTCTAAATTCAGGACATGCTTGCAAGCATATAAACAATTCTAGTTTCTAGTGAAGAAATGCACTGTTAGGATATGCCATGGGAAAATAATCATTTTTGTAATTTAGACCCAGGGGAAATTTTGGTAACCCAATTCTTCTCTGGGTCCTCAATCACACAATATGCCAAGAATTAGAAAGTTCATACGCCTGCCCCCCAGAGATTATTAATTAAATGTTTGCCCAAAGCACTTTGGAGATGGAAATGTTGTTTGTTGCCATTACACCCTATTATCATCAACGAATAAACGTATGGAGCATAAGATTACAGTGCCTGGAATGGATCCAGATTAAACATGCCTATTAAAAAGGGAAGGGGAAGTCAGCCGAGTGTGAAATGGATTGCTCACACTGTTCTCTTTAAAACACTTTCCCTAACCCTGAAGGAACAGTTCAAAATTCCAGGTACTGTGTTGGTGAGCAATGTATCTGCTTATTTTTTTGTTCTCTGATAGTTCACAGGCTAGCTTGGGGATTTCCAGGCATGTTTGAGCCTATGGAAGCAGCCTGAGTGGTAATAAATAAGGACTGAAGGTCAAGGCTGGTTTGATAACATGTACACAATAATAACAAAGTGACCAACCAAACAGAGAAAGAGAATTTCAAGAGGCCAGACAGCAAGATTTTACAAGTCCCTGGGAGAGAGCACAAGCCCTGACCACTTTGGCCAGAAATTAAGAGTAGCGGTTTGTTGAAATGTATAGAGTGCTGGACTTGAGGTCAAGAAGACCCAAGTTCAAATTCCTACCTCTGATGCATACTGGCTATATTATTAGTAAATCACACAACTACTCTGGTCAATCAATGCAGTCTCTCTGTCTTTGTCTATGCTTCTGTCTCTCTGCTCTCTTTCCTCTCCCTCTCTCCTAAGTCTTTAAATTATAGACAGGTTGCCATGTGCATGACCTGAGGGACTTCCCACAGTGATGAAATCACAGGTTTTTGATGTATGGCCAGTGAGGAATTTAATAAATTGTTCCCCGAGGAAAAACACTTAGGGATTGCGTTATAGTTCCTACAATCAAAACTTTGGCCTGTACTGCATTTGAAAAAAGTGGTAAATAGACTTTAAATCTATTTGCATGGTGAGATATTGTTTCAAAGTACTTCTCCACTTCTTGTCAGGAAATGAATGCATCCCACCACAGAGAAAAGACAAGTATACTCTGTATTCTCCTTTTGCCTCAATTTGCAAGTGGAAAACAAGGAGGACCAACCTACTCATGGAATCATAGATTTTTAAAGCTGGAAAGTGCTTTAGATCATCTTTATGCATCCCCATCTTCTTAGAGGTGGGGGAACCTAGTGAAGTGAAAGGAAAGTATTGGATATAGATTCAGAGGATTTGCATTCAAATGGATGTTCTGACACCAATTATCTGGTGTTGGACAGGTTTTGAAATCTTTCTAGGCCTCAGTTTTCTTTTCAGTAAAACAAGGATACCAGACAATTTGACTTTTCAATCGCTTTCCAGCTCTAAAATTCTATAATTCTTGGAAACAGAGACCCAGAAGAGTAAAATAACTTGTTTAAGGTCATATAGTTTATTTGCTGCCAACTCAAGTCTTACTTTCTCAATGTTATTTCTATTGTTCGATGCTGCCTTTTAAAAGCAGTATTCTAGATCCCATGAATCAGTAAGATAGATAGAAAGATAGATAGATAGATAGATAGATAGATAGATAGATAGATAGATGAAATCCATTTATTAATTACTTACTTTTTCCAGGAACTGTCTAAGAACTGAGAATACAAATACAACCAAGTAAGATAGGCTCTGCCCTCAATGAACTTTTATTACATTAAATTTATTATTTATTTTTAACATCATAATAAATTTTGTAAATTTTGAGTTCTAAATTTTCTCCCTCCATGATGCCCTTCCCCTATCCACTGAAAAGGCAATTATTATGAGGATATCAACTATACATGTGAAATCATGTAAAACATTTCCATTTTATCATAACACAAAAAAGCCAAAAATAATAAAGAAAACAAGAAAATTACACTTTACAGAGGTCATCAAATGTCTGTCTCCCTCCCTGTCTCTCTGTCTGTCTCTTTCTTTCCATATCAATAGCACTTTGAATCCATTGGACTTGGCTTGGATAATAGTTTTGGTCATAATAGCCAAGACTTTTCCAGTTGATCATTATTACAACGCTGCTTTTAACTATACACAATGATCACTGTTCCTCTCATTTCACTTTGCATCCTGCTGATCATGCATTTTTTCTGAAATTATCCACTTGTAATTTCTTTTTTTTTTTTTTTTAGCTTTTTGCAAAGCAAATGGGGTTAAGTGGCTTGCCCAAGGCCACACAGCTAGGTAATTATTAAGTGTCTGGGACCGGATTTGAACCCAGGTACCCCTGACTCCAAGGCCGGTGCTTTATCCACTACGCCACCTAGCCGCCCCACTTGTAATTTCTTAAAGCAGAATAGTGCTCCATCACAATTAGTTGCTACAACTTGTTCAGTCTTTCCCCAACTGGCAAGAATATTTTAATGTTTGTAAATTCTTTTCTTTTTCCTTTTATTTCTTTGGGGCATAGACCTAGTAGTAGTATTGTTGGTTAAAGGGGAATGCACCATTTTATAACAACTTTATCCATAGTTCTGAATTATTCTCTGGAATGGTTGAACCAGTTTACAACTTCACTAATAGTTGATTAATGTAACTTTTTTGCTTACACCTTCTAGTATTTGTAATTTCTTTATAAAATAATATTTTATTTCCCCAAGTACATGTAATTATACATGTTCATTTCACATTTACATGGGAAATCAACTTTAAAATTCATTTAAAAAATTTTAGTTCCAAATTCTCATCCTCTTTCCCTTTTCTTTCCCCTTTCCTAACATGGTAAACAATTTGATGTAAAGGTGTAATCATGTTAAGTATATTCTATATTAGATATATTATGAAACAAAACATAGACAAGAAACACAAAAAAGTAAAAATCTTTTTTAGAGTCCATTATTCCTCTCATCATGAGTTCTTTAGAATTGTCTTGAATCATTATATTGCTGAGAATAGCTAAGTTATTAATAACTGATCATACAATAGTGCAGTTCCTGTATATAGAACCAGTTTCTGGTTCTATTCACTTCACTTTGCATCAATTCTGGTAAGTCTTTCGGGGGGTTTTCTGAAATCAACCTGCTTGTCATTTGTTATAACACAATAGTAGCCCATTAAAGTCAACCATCACAACTTGTTTATTCATTCCCCAACTGATGAGCATTCCCTCACTTTCCAATTCCTTGCTACCACAAAAAAAAGAGCTAGCATTTGTCATTTATGATAGGTGTAAGGCTGTACCTCAGAGTTCATTTTAATTTTTTCATAATAGTAATTTACAATATTTTATATGACTATAGCTATCTTTGATTTCTTCTTCTGAAAATTGCCTGTTTGCATCTTTTTATTATTTATCAATTAGAGAATGATCCCTAATTTTATAAATTTGATCCATTTCCCTATATATTTGAGAAAGTAAACCTTTTATCAGAGCAACTATATATATACATTATAAAATAAAAAATTATAATATATACATATATGTATAAACACATTACTTCATTGTGCATGGGACCTTTTAGCAAAACATAGTTTTCTTAATTTTACTTTTGCTTTGTCTGAAGTGAAGATTGCTATGCCAGCCTTTTTTTACTTTAACTGAAGCATTATTTTGGCTATCATTCCAACATAATCAATGGACATTTATGTTCTATGTCTATGCTAATTTCTCTTAACTGCTCTAATAATAATAAAGTTCTGACAAGTTACATATATTATCTTCCATATGAAGCTGCTATGGTGGCAGGAATACAATGTATGCATTTTAAATCTTTTTGAGTCCCTTATGATTACTCTTTTATTTTTACGGTTTTTTATGCTTTTCTTGAGTCTTGTGTTTAGATATCAAATTATCTTGTCAATTCTGGTATTTTCATCAGAAATACTTGAAAGTCTTTTTTTCGTTAAATATCTACTTCTCTTCTTTTTTTTTAGGTTTTTTGCAAGGCAAATGGGGTTGTGGCTTGCCCAAGGCCACACAGCTAGGTAATTATTAAGTGTCTGAGACCAGATTTGAACCCAGATACTCCTGACTCCAAGGCCGGTGCTTTATCCACTATGCCACCTAGCCGCCCCTCTACTTCTCTTCTTGATGGATTATACTCAGTTTTCCTATATAGATTACTCTGGGTTGTAATCCTACCTCCTTTGCCTACCATAAAATTATATTTCTTTTTAACATGGAAGCTGCTGGGGCAGCAGTAGATAGAGCACTGACCCTGGAGTCAGGAGTACCTGAGTTCAAATCTGACCTCAGACACTTAATAATTACCTAGCTGTGTGGCCTTGGGCAAGACACTTAACCCCATTTGCCTTGCAAAAAACCTAAAAAAAATGGAAGCTGCTAAATCTTGAATAACCCTGGTTCCATGGTATTTGAACTGTTTATTTCTGGCTGCTCACAATATTTTTTCATTGACACGGGAACTCTAGAATTTGGCTATCATATTCCTGGATATTTACATTTGGGATCTCTTTCAAGAGCTGATCAGTGGATTCTTTCCATTTCTAGTTTGCCTTCTGAATCTAAGATATCAGGGCAGTTTTCCCTGAATAATTTCTTGAAATATGATCTCTAGAGTTTTTTAATCATGATTTTCAAGCAGTCCAATAATTCTTAAATTATTTCTCCTCAATCTATTTAACCTATCCATTGTTTTCATGAGCTTACATTCCAATGAAGTTATATGTATATACATATTACTTTTTATATACAAAATTTACATTTAATATATATATATATTTCGAGTTTCTCTGAAAAAGGTTTCACTTCTCAAATGTATAGGAAAATGGATCAAATTTTTAAAATTAAGAATCATTCTCTAATTGATAAATCATAAAAAGATACAACAGGTAATTTTCAGAAGAAGAAATCAAAGATAGCTATAGTCATATAAAATACTTTAATACTTCCTGTTTTCTTTTTTGTTTTTCATTCTGATGACTTCGTATTATTGTTTCTTGCTGTCTCATGGTATCATTAGTTTTCATTTGTTCAGTTAAAATTTCAAGGAATTATTTTCTTCAGTGATCTCTTGTACCTATTTTTCCACTGAGTAGATTCTGCTTTATAATAATTTTTCCTTCTATGAATTTTCTGTATCTTTTGCCATAAGTCAATTCTACTTTTTAAGGTATTATTTTCCTCAATAATTTTTCTTTATAATCAAACCATTAATCCTTTTTTAATAATTTTCTTAGATCACTCTTATGTCTTCCTCACAACTTTGCCTCTATCATTCATCTTTCTTTTATTCTTCTAGGAATTCTTATTGGACTTGAGTCCAATTAGGATATTTCTTTGAGGTTTGGCTTCTAGTTGTTTACACATTTTCCTCTTAGTCTGGGATTTTGTCTTTGTCTTCCCTGCCATCATAGCAGCTTCTTATGGTCAATTTTGTTGTTGTTGTTGTTTGTTGTTTGCTTTTTCCAGGCTATAACTTGACTTTGAACTTTATGTTAAAATTGGGCTATGCTCAGGGAGTGGTGAGGCACTGTGCAAAACTTCAGGCTTCTATGTGCTTCTTTCTGATTAGTTGTCTCACCCCTTTACTATCTTTAAGTTGAGAGTTCCAAAAGCTCTTGCTTCTGCTGCTATCTCAGCTTCTTCTAAGATACAGCATTGATGCTACCACTTGTGCAGGCTTTAGGTCAGCTGCCATTCCAGTACCACAGACCTCCCTTCTGATCCGCCAAATAATCTTAAGTTGGAAAAATGTCTCGCTCCAACAATTTGTTGGTTCTGTCACTTCAAAGTTTGGTTTGAAGTATTGTTTAAAAGTTGTATAAAGGGAATGTTCTGAGAGTTTATCTGAGGGGTTACCTCTAATCCACCAACATTACTCAGTCTCCCTGAGCTTACATTCTAATGGTAGAAAACAATACAGAAAGGAATATTTGGGGGGGGGAGGTATAGAATATTCTGAGATATATCTAGAGATATAAAGCCAGTGCTATATGGGCCTAGAACTAAGTAGGATAAGAACAATACATATTATAAAACCCCAGGGTGATTCTAGGATCAAAGTCCAGTTTTTAAGGTGAGAGTGTGGAGATGATAGACATCAGGGTAGAGATAGTTAAGTGTATCATATTAGTCACATGAACATGTAGAGAGATCATATCAGAAATAAAAACAAAATCTTTAACTTTCCCTTCTCAATATGGCTCCTTCAAAGCATTCAGAAAATCAAGAGGAGAACTATGTTTATAGAGGCCCAGGATATGGGCCTCTCATCAACATTCTAATGAGCTTGACCAAACTTGACCTTCTCAAAGAATATTAGGCTCTGTTTATTCAATATTTCTTTTCTCACTGAAATCATAGATTTTTGAAATGAAAGGGATCTTAGAACCCAACTTCCTCAATTTACAAAAGAAAAAAATAAGGTCTAGAATGGCTAAGTGACATCCTGGGGTCTTATGATTAGTAAATGACTAAGGCAGAATTTCAAAGTTTTCTGAGTATAAGTTCTATCCATCATTCTTCAGCAATCTTCATATGCCATTATTTCAAACTATACCACATTTTACCTATCCATATTGTTGTTATATACCAGTCTTCTTACCATTCCCCATCATTATTCATGATTTTTGTTATAGGTCTCTAATGAGTCTTTATTTCTCTTCCACTTCAGCTACCAAATCAGGAAAGCAACAGTTTATATCTCATTATAAATTAAAATAGAATCATCTTTTAAATTCTGAACTCTGAAATTCCTCTTTCAAACCAAAATCACCTTACCTTCCTTTTTATTCCACCCTCTTATACATCCTATGCCTTTCTTCACCATCACTGGAACTTAGGTAACAAAGGTTTCCCTCTTTTGGTCTTACTTTCTTCCCTACTCAATCTAGATTTTATTGTCAATCATTTTATATTAACTTCTTCTTAACCTTTGAATTTCTTTGATCTTCCAAAATTCTCACTCCATTAACTATTAATATGATGGAATGGAAATGCACTGAACAGATTTACAAGAGTTCAAATCTTGGTTGTGATACTTACATGATTTTGGACAAGTCACTTCTCATATTCTAGTCTTAATTTCTCTTCCATATTATGAGGAGGTTAAATTACATGATTTCAAAATTCCCTTCCAACTCTTAACAACTTGCAATTAAATTCTGAATAATAACCATTAAACATCTCCTCCATTCCTACTACCAAACTACCAACATTGATAAAGAAAAAAATAAAATTGTACCATGTCTATTAAAAATTTTTTTGTGATCTCTTGCCATTTGAGCTCTTGGTTTCCAAAAGTAATTCATCATTTTGACTATCACATTTTCTATGAATTTTAAACTTTTGTTATTCCACCAACAATGAATGAGTAGATTTGTTTCTTCATAAACTCTTCAATCTTAGTCACATTGTCATTAGATAATTTTATCAATTTGATGGGTATGAGGTTGTATCTTAAAAGTATTTTGATTTGAGTCTCATTTATTATATGAAGCATATGTTAAGTTTGGGGATGTTTATCATACAGGTTTTCTCATTATTTTCCCTTATTTAAATTGTTTTTGTTTGTTTGTTTGTTTTAGGTTTTTGCAAGGCAGACAGGGTTAAGTGGCTTGCCCAAGGCCACACGGCTAAGTAATTATTAAGTGTCTGAGACCGGATTTGAACCCAGGTACTCCTGACTCCAGGGCCGGTGCTTTATCCACTATGCAACCTAGCCATCCCATTTAAATTGTTTTTGAACATTATTTTATTTTGGAGTAGTCAAGCATATCTATCTCAGCCCAAAAAATCACTTCCTCATGCTGAGTTTAAAAAAAGAAATTTACCTGCAATTGAAATAAAATTTCATTTCATTTACTTTCTTCTTTTCTAAAGGAATTTTTCATGTTCCTTTAGATCATTCATCCAATTACATTTCACTGAGGTACATGGTACAAACTTTAAGTCCAAATCCTTCTTATTGAATACTCAACTAATTTCCCCATCTATTTGTACAAAAATGACTTTTATCATGTCTTTATATAGATTTTATATATTGCTATATAAGATCATTCCCAAATATTTGAGGGTTTTGTTGTTATTATAAACACATTTCCCTTCATATACTATTAAGCGTTATTCATATTTTTATTTTTGTCTTACTTCTTCACATTTTCTGCTTCCTTGATTTCCAAGACACTGTGATCTCATGTTCTTCCTCCTCAGTTCCTCTGAGACTTCTCCATTTTTTCTCATACTGTTTACTCTTCTATTACAACTTAAAAATAGATGCTTCTCAAGTTTCTATCTATAGACCTCTTCTCTTTCCTTTCCATATTTGATAGATCTTTGATAGATCTAATTCACCTTATTTTTTTTTCTTTTTGCAAGGCAGTGGGGTTAAGTGACTTGTCCAAGGCACCCAGCTAGGTAATTATTATTAAGTGTCTGAGGTCAAATTTGAACTCAGGTCCTCCTGACTCCAGGGCCAGTGCTCTATCCACTGTGCCACCTAACTGTCCCTAATTCACTCTTATAAATGATCATTTCCATACAGGGAATGATCCTAACTGCAAAATCTATATCTCTTCCTAGAATGCTAATTTGTTTCCAACTCCCTCCTGGACATCTCCATCAGGTTATCCTACCAACTCTAGATACTTAATAGATCCTAAACCAAGGTCATCATCCTGGTAAATATGACCTTCCCACTGACCTCTCTATTTCTAGACACCAATATCTCCTAAGACACCTAGGTTCATAATCTTGGAGACAACTTTGACACTTCCCTTCCCTTATCTCTTGCATACAATTACTTGCTAAGTCCTTTCCAATCTACCTTCATAATATTATTTTCAATCATTATTTCCTCTCAAACCCTAAAACTGTCTCATCACTTTACAATCACCTCTTCTCAGAAGTATGTGCTTTTGTGTAATGGAAAATAACAATAAGATGGTCATTTTGTAAGTATTCACATAATCATCACCATCTTTTGCTATTATCCTCCCCCCATAACCTACTTCATCATGTAACCTAATTTTATAAACAGCAGGAAATTAGGAATCAAAAGAGCTGAGTTCTATCCATAATTGTTTCTAATTAGCTCAGTAGGTCACCATGAAAAGATCAATTTCCCTCTTTAGGACTCAGTTTCTTCATTTGAAAACTAAGAAAGTTAGACTAAATTATCCTTAAGATTTCTTCCAGCTCTAACACTTAATGTGTGTATGGAAAAAGAAGGTACAGGGTCAGAGCTCCAAGAAAAAGGCAAAACAGATATTGTCCAACAAAACCCATGAAGTAAATGCTAAAGGAATTAGGATTATTTGGCCCAGCTGGAAAAGAGAAAGTTAAGGGGTGACTTAATGGTTATTACTGTAGGGAGATGATCGGAACCAAATGTTTTCCATCTCCACTGGGGACAGAACAAGAGTAATTGGGTTTAATCTTCAGCATGAGGGGGTTAGGTTAGACATAAGGAAGAATTTCCTGACAACAAGGGTTGTTAGACACTGAAATGGGCTGCTGAGAGAGTAAAACATCTCCAGAGAGCTTTAAAAACAGGAGAGGTTCTCACACTTTTGGATGGTTTTTGATGTGGCCCTGCCTGAAGACAGAAGGTATAGATTAGTTGACCTCTCAAAAATCCTTTTTATGTCCCTGATTATACACCATGAATACGAAGGCATAGTCATAGTATGCACACTTAGTTGTATCCTATGAATATGTTCTAGAGAATTATCCCATGTGCCAAAATTGTGACAAATGACTTGGCATTGCTCAGGTTCTAAATTAACTTCTACTGTGGATGTGGTAGAGACCATTCATTTGCCATACATCTATCCGAGATGTGGTGAAGAGTCACTTGGTGGGAATGTTCAGAGTAATGAGGTGTGGTTCATCTAGATTCTCCCTCCCTGGAAGTAGTTTCATCATCTAAGTAATTGGTATATTTTTTCTATTCTTTTCTTTTGTAATTATCTGAATAAAAAATAAACAATATTTTATATAGACTCCTTTTGGCCTCAAGATGGCTATGACGCATTCCCAAAGCTGGTGACTCCACAATGCCCTTCACAGCCTGTCATTGTTACCATAAAAAAAGTTTTTCTCATCATCAACTCATGTTTGCCACAATTTCATTTCATTGTCCTATTTTCTTTACTTGCTTATTTCATTATCTCAATGAGCTGTGATTTGTGGACTTCATCCACTGAGGCAGTTTGCAACCCCTCTATAGCTTTAGGGGATCATTGAAGACTTGCTGTGGTTGAAGAATTCATCACCCTGTGGCTACCTTGGCCATGAGAATCTCCAAACATAAATTTCCTTGGCCTTGACGAAAGATGAGACATTTAAAGCTAGAAGTGAGGCCAGAGGTCATTCTGCAGATAATGATATTCAGACCCAGAGAAATTAAGAGCCTTGTCTAGCCAAGGTCATAGGCATGACAAAGCTGAGATTCAAACACAGGGCCTCTAACTCCAAGTCTAGGACTATTTTAACTGTTCCATAGGAGCATATAATCCATCAATGGGCTTGTCACTCAGTCTGGCAGGAACTGCTGAAGATTTTTCTCTACTGACCACATCTCTGGAAATCCAAAGTCATCTACACAACAAGATGAAATATTGTTGTAAATTTATGGAAGGTTCTTAATTAACTAAATAGGAATTCGTTGCTTTTCCTTTTGTGCCATTAATTTCTTCCCATTAAAACTTGTATTTTTTTCCAAGTGTGATGTTCTGCTCAATATTGTTTGCTGTGGTCTTTTGTCCACAATCTGTCTCTAGTATACCTTTTTTCTCCCTGTCATACATCATACACTTGATGTTTCAACCAAATCATCATTCATATATCTCTATCTCCATATATATATATATATATATATATATATATATGTATGTATCTTTGTATCCCTATGATACTTTATGCAAAGATTTGACCCTTCCCTTTCCTACTCTCCCTCCCATTGGAAGAAAAGAAAATAGTCTCAGAAACAACTAAAATTGCTGTTGACTTCATAAGGATGGCCCCTGAACACTAAAGGAATGTAGCTATTAGTCAGCTAGGATTAACAATAACAATACTAATAATAATACTAATATTACCAATAATGAAACATTTCAAGATTTATAATGTGCTTTATGAATATTATCTCACTTGATCTCCTCCATTAGATTATAAACTCCTAAAGTTCCAGAACTATTGTTTGCCTCTTTTTTGTATGATCAACAATTAGCACAGTATCTGGCACATGGTAGGTCCCTAATATTTATTGTTTGTTTAATTGAATAGTGATCCTCAAATCAACCCTGAGAAGTAGGTGCTATTATTATCCCCATTTTACAGAGCAGAAAACTGAGGTATAGATATATTAAGGTACTTACCCAGAGTCACAAAAAGGCAAACTTGTCCTTTTAACTTCAAGTTTAGCATTTTATCTACAGCAATATCAAATTGTATTGCATAATGCACAGAGCACTGATTTTTAAAGTCAGAAACTCAGAAAAATATTAAGAAAAAATAACAAATTTCACCTTCAATACTTACTCAAAACCCAGAAACTGACATCAGTTCACTAAACTTGAGCACACTTAGCACCCCTCTGTCACCTTCCATACTAATGGCAGTGAGACCCAAGGACATGGTATAGGCTTACATTAAAACTTGTTTCTGCACCCAGTTCAGCAATCATCTAAGAGCATTTCTAAGTCCAAAATCAGTTGGGTCGGTTCTGAATTGTTCACGGTAGGAAGAGGCTGAACCACTTTGAGATTCAGCCTACAGGGAAACCAAAATCAGAAGGGAAGGAGTCAAGAAATGAGTGATAAAGAAAATGGGGTTGGAGGAATCTGGGAGTACCAAAGATTTGAGGAAGAAGAAACTTCAAAGACTTTGAACATAAACAGATAAATCACCAAGAAAAACAGTAACAGATGGAAATATGGCCTCCAGACTAGTAAATGAGTTTAGGAATGTATGAACAAATATTGCAAAATGAAGGAAAATGATCCAATGTTTGATGAAACAGAGGACCCTGTGGAATTGGTGCAGAACGTGGAACTGCATCATGCTGTTCCTTAGTGTTTTAAAAGAGAAATGAGAATTATGAAAGCAGAATTGAAGTTCTGTATAACAAAATAATGAATAGAAAAGACAAACTTGAATCTGTAACAAAAAGCCTCACCTAAAAAACAAAAGAGAAAATGGATTCTGAATGCATACATACAGAAGCAAAGGACAACTTTGTAGAGAAGCCAAAAAAAACCCAAAATATTAAAGGTAAATATGCCTCCTATGCAAGCAAGCAATGAGCATGTGTAGAGTTAATCTAAGGATCACAGGTCTCCTGAAAGAATACAACATGTATATGTGGTGAGGGGGAGAGGGAAAGAAGAAGGTCAAGGCATATATGTGCATTGTGTGTGTCTGTGTATGTCTGTCCATTACTGCTAGTTTGTAAGCTATTATTGTAATTAAACTTCCCAAATATGGTTGATCAAACTGAGTATGAAACTATACTTATTATCACAGACTAGACTAGTAGGCTTTCTACTATTTTTTCTACCATGCTCTGTCTTATATAACATTTATCTTCACACATATCTATCTCCTCCTAAACCCATTTTGTAATCAATGTGACCTCTAGTCCTTCTCAATCCCACTGTTTGAGTCAGTCAACATCCTTGCTTTGGTCTCATTCTCCCAACTTTTGCAGTTTTGAATTCATTTAATCAAATAGTTGGCAAAGTGGATAAAGCACTGGTTCTGAATGAACTTCAAATAAATCTGGCCTCAGACACTTACTATCTATGTGACCATGTCACTTAACCTCTGTTTACCTTAGTTTCCTCAACTATAAAATGTAGATCCTATGGCTGTTGTGAGGATCAAATTAAATAATATTTGTACACATAGTATATCTGACACATTAGTGAGAACTATATAAATTCTAGATATTAATATTATCATACAAAATAAATTCAACTATGTGCTATTTTCCTTCCTTAAGTTCCTTGCCATCATTGTCCTTTGGTGTTGGCAGTCTCCTAAATCTTAATTCTGAATCAGTTCCATCATCTGATTTCTTCACTTCCATTTTTTACTGCTCAGCATGACTGGTAGAAGTTATGGCTAGATCTACAACAAATCCACATTGTTCAATCTTTATTGCTTTGTGAAAATCCTTCTATTCATCTGAAGAATATTCCCTAAAGAGATTCTTTCAAACTTCTTCTATCCCCAAAACCTCAGCAAATAATCTTGCCTGCTACCTGACTAAGAAATCCTGAGTTCCCTGACCCTTCTATGACCCTTATTCATACTCTTTATCCTTCTATGCTTTCACCTAACCTCTTATCCTTTATGACAGTCTATGAGAAAAAGGCAGTCCTCCTTTCCACAGCAAACCCTTCAACTTTTACCACTAATTCATTTCAGTAATTTTCCCACTGTTGTTTGTACTAGCAATCATTTCCTTTCTCTAGAAACTATTCTTTTTCAAAGTAAAGTCTTTTCCCAGTGTCTATAAGCACTTTCAAGATCATCATATCTTTAGAAAATCTGTATTCATGGCACAGCTTAAATTTCACTTCTTTTCTGATTTTCTGATTTCACTTTCCTGATACTCCAAAATTCAAAATTAGAACTCCCCCTTTTCAATTACCAAATAATACACAAGTATGTAAATATTTTTATGATATATTACTATACTTTTAAAAATATATGGCTATAATATATGTATTTACAAGTTATATAAATATATATTTACATTTGTATGGCATATACTTGCACATGTATATGGTAACACCCCATTGGAATGTGAGAATGACATGGGATACCATTTCATTTTTGCCTCTGTATCTTCTGCACTTATCAGAGTTTATAAAACACAGTAGAAATTTGATAAATATTTGCTGGTTGATTTATTATGTAGATGTAAAGATAACCATGGAATAAAAAATTTATAGGCAGGCATAAATATTATCTCATTTCATTCTCACAACAACCCTAGGAGGTAGATATTATCCCCATTTTATAATTGAGGAACAAAGGCAGATAGAAATTAAGTGATCTCCCATGGGTCATACATCTAATGTCTTAATATCAATTTGAATTTAGTTCTTCCTGATTCCAGCCCCAACAGTCTATCTATCCACTGTGTTACCTAGCTGCCTCATCAGACACTCAGTTGGAATTAGATGGGATTCTCATTCCTCTATGGATTTGACTAATTGGCCTCTGAGGTTCCTTCCCATTCGAAGAAGTTGTTTTACAACTATATTGGCAATCTCACTATAAATAAAATTAGAAGACATAAGAGGTAGCTCAGTGACTTAGTGGAGAGAGTACTGGGCTTAGAGTCAAGAAAGACTCATTTTTCTGAGTTCATATTTGCCCTTAGACACTTTATGTAAGATCCTGGGCAAGTCACTTAACACAATTTGCCTCAGTTTCCTCACCTGCAAAGTAAGTTGAAAAAGAAAGTGACAAATTACTCCAGTATACTTGCCAAGAATATTCCAAATTGGGTCAAAAAGAGTCGAACAAGACTGAAACAACTGAACAACAGAAGAAATAAAGTAGCCTTAGCTAAAAAGAGGGCTAGCTTAATGCTTGTCTTTGAATAATTGAATAAGGGAGTTAGTAGGATTTTCATTCTGTTCTCAAAAATTCGAAGGATTACAAACCTAGAATTAGAAGTGACCTCAGAAATCCTTCTTCCCTTCTGGGACAGGAAAGAACTAAACCTCATTTAGCTCTCTTCTCTTTAACCTAGGCATCTCTATCTCCTTTCCCTTTTCACATGTGAGTCTAGCTATTACTTGTCACAAGATCTAACTCACTTTTAGCTTAGAGGTACTCATGCTAGGGTCCTTGTGACCCCTTTCTCTGGTCTTTTAGGGAGTTTATATCAGAAAAAGTTATAGCATCATTTCAATAATTCAGAGTCTAAATTAGAAAAATTCCTAACATTCAAAAATAATTTTATCTCTCTCTATTACTGTTTAAAGTTGTGTAAATCTCTTGCTAACACTGGACCTCTTTCTGATTAAAGAAAAATTTAGAATATAGGTGTTTAGGTAAAAAAAGCTAACAGAGATCAATGGACATATGAAAAAATCATCTAAATTATTATTGATTAGATAAATGCAAATTAAAACAACTCTGAGGTACCTCCTCACACTTATTAGATTGGCCAATATGACTTAAAAGGAAAATGATTGATGTTGGAGAAAAACTGGGCCACTATTCATTGTTGGTGGAGTTGAAAACTGGTCCAACCATTCTGGAGAACAATTTGGAATTATGCAGAAAGGACAATAAAGCTATGCATACTCTTTGATCCAGCAATACCTCTACTAGGTTTGTATCCCAAAGAGATCACAAAAAAGGGTAAAAACCCCACATGTACCAAATATTCATAGTAGCTCTCTTTGTTGTGGCAAAGAACTGGAAATTGAGGGGATGTCCATCAATTGGGAATGGCTGAACAAACTGTGTTATATGATTAAAATGGAACATTATTGTTCTAAAAGAAATCATGAGATATGGAATTTCAGAAAAGCCTGGAAAGACTTGCATGAACTGATGCAGAGTTCTGCATAAATTAGCAGAACCAGAACATTACACATTAAAAGCAACATGGGGTGATGATCAACTATGATGGACCTTTCTGCAGTACACTAATTAAAGACAATTCTAAAAGTCTTATGTTGAAGAATTCCATTCATATCCAAAGGAACTGTGAAGTTTAAATTCAGACCAATATTTACTATTTTCAATTTTTGTAAAAAGTTGTCTTATGAATTATGTTATTTTTTCTCTCTCTGTTTTTTTCCTCTTCTGTTTGGATATATTCTTCTTTCACAACATGAATAATATGAATTTATGTTTAGCATGGTTATAGATGTAGAGCCTATAATTACATTGTTTTCTGTCAGGGGGAGAGGAAGAAAAGAGAGGGAATTGTAAAAAAAAAAAGATTGTTCAAAGCTATCATCACAAGAAGTTGTAAAAATAAACATTATAAAATTTAAAAAATGAATTAGAATAAAAAATTTTTGAATTAAGAGTATATTTCATTGTTACTGCATAGCCACAGAGACAAGAAGTTAGGAAAAGAGCAACAGAAAAAATGGGAGATAATTTTACAGAGGGATGTGAATTCATAAAGAAGGAAAGTTTTGACTAACATGTCAAGGAAATCAGGGAAGATGAGAGATGAAGATGAAGAAAAAGAACATTCCAGGCAGAAGAGGAAGCCAATGAAAATGTATAGAATTAGGACACTGTTGTACAGGAAGAAAAGCAAAGATGCCAGTCTTCCAAAATATATGTTCTATGTGGCTCCAAAGAGCAGAGCATAACCAATTAGTAAAAATTATAGGGAAACAGTTTTCCACTTAACATAAAATGACTTTCTAATAGCCATACTAAGTTCTGAATTCAACTTTCCTGTAGTATTCCACTCTAAATTAAATATGTATTGTCAATGATGTTATATTAATTATTGCTAGTACAGTCCCTGATATCTTAGACAAAAAGGTATTTAATAGTTTTGGATTCAATAATTATTTTACTTCATATTATTCTTCTTCATCTGTCTGATTCACGTTAACCACCCTACAAAGAAAAATTGTCCCTAAATCCTCTTGTTTCTCCAGAGAAACAATTTAATTAATTTTTAAAAATTTTAATTAACAAATTAATTATATTAGTTAATTCATCTGCTAATTTAACTAATCCTTGAGTCTTACTGAAATTATCTTAGTATGATCAACATCAATCAAGTTTAACTTTTGAATCCTAGACCTCTCACACCTTCAATTTCCCTTATGAATTACCCTCAGAATTCTTCAGAGTTACTGTAGAGTGAAAGTTAGCTCTAGTTAACATCCTTACATGCTCCTTAGTGGATGAACTATTCACAGACCATAAAATTCTCCAAACAGCTATAGTGGTCCCTTTAAGAGGTGTATGAATTCTCTCAGACTTCCCAAAGGTATTACAGAGAACCTGCAAAAATAATTTACTAAGCAGCTCCTAACCCTGTGTATGTGTCACAGGCACACTCCAGGAGACTAACTGATGGATACTTACATTATTTACTATATTTCCTTTCATACAATCCTCATCAGCCACAGTCAGACACACTGTAATTTGACTCTAACATGGTGATGTCATTTTAGTTCTCTTCAAGAATGAAGGACACCAACCAACCAACCATTTGTTTTCATAGAGCTAATATTTTATTAATCATCTAGCATTATAGATTTTAAAACTCAAAGGAATTTCCAGATCATCTGTCCAGCCCCTTGCTTTCAAGAAAGTAATTATTATTCCTAGTTTTATGCATGAGACAACTGAGATCCCTTATGGCAAAGTGACTTACCTAAGGTCTCATCTGAGTTTGAATGAATAGTTGGTAGAGAGTAGGAAGGTACGATTAAAACCCATTATCTTTTGCAGTCTTTCTTCAACTAAACATCACTATTTCCATATAGATAGATAGATAGATAGATAGATAGATAGATAGATAGATAGATAGATAGATATAATATATATACATGAATATATATGTTTGTATATGTATATGAAACTAAGGCAGAAAAGAATCATTTTTTCAATTAAATTTGTGATTAAAAATTATAAAACGAATCAGACTGCCCTTTAGAGCAAAATATACTACAAATTGATGGTTTACTTTTTAACTAAGTTATATGTAATAGAGATTCAATATTTCACATGCAATTTAATCTTTTTTCTTTTGTATACATTGAGATTTATTGGTATGATCAAGTTTCAAATAAAAAAAGATAAACTATAAACTATAAAAAATTCATTAAGACTAAAAAAGTCAAATCCATCTATAAAATTGCAATATTGCCAGAATAAAGTACACCAAAAGAAAATCATTCTCAACAATTAGTACAAAATACTGGAAATCAATTTTTAAAATCTACCAAAACTCATATATTATAAGCTGCAAAATTTATTAAGAATCAGGCCAAAAAAGAAATTATATGAATAAAATAACTAAAATGTTCATATCCACTGGTCAAGGTAACCTGCTGCTATATATATATATGTGTGTGTGTGTGTGTGTGTGTGTGTGTGTGTGTATGTATGTACATATGTATGCATGTATATATACATATATATATACATACACACACATATATATTTACACATATATAACCAAAATACCAAAAGCAAGAAAGTTGTCACATATCAAGAATACTTTTGGTGACACTTTTTGTATTAACAAAAAACTGAAAAATAGTAAACTTGTATTACATAAATATAATGGAATATTTTTATTTATAATAAATTTAGATGAAGCATATAGTAAAAGTGGGAAGTTATAAAAACTGATGCAAATTAATATGTTGAACTAGTAAAATAATATACAATATGATTACATCAATATACATGGAAAAGAGAGTGACAGAGAAAGGAAGTAAAGAATGGAGGGAAGAAAAAAGAAATTATACCCTGTATTAATTGCATATACCTGTATTAATTGAAATGACCAAACTTAACACTGAAGAAGAGAAAGATATTTCTGAGAAGAGAAAATATATCTGGAATACAATTATGAATGCAGAATATTACATAAGCCAGAAAATTTCTTATGTGTTGGCTAATTTTGCTGAATTGTTTTTTCTGTTTCTTTTCCCTTCTTTGTAACAAAAGATGTATCTATGGAGCAAGGATTGCTAGAGGCATGTATTTGGAGATTAATATGATGTACAAACAAAATATATCTATAAAAATAAATATTTTAAAAATAATAAAGAATAACATAATGGAAGGAATACTGATTGATCATGGTTAGGCTACACCAATAAAATATAGACTATGATACTATTTAAATTAACTTACAGATTTAGTGTTATGCCTATGAAACTACCTAAGGTTACATTATAGACCTAGACAAAACAATAACAAAATTCATTTGGAGAAACAAAAGGTCTAAAATCTCTAGAAAAATAATGGAAAAAAGTAGGAATGAAGTAAAAATTATATCATAAAAAAGTAATTATCAGAACTATTTAGCATTGGTTAAGAAAACACAGAAAAATAGATCAATGAAATGAAAAATACAACACAATATAACTCATGTTCAATAAATTCAATGACAAAAACTATTTCAGAAAGAATTCTTTATTGACAAGAATGAATTAAAATGCAAAATTGCAAAATAGTTTTGAAGAAATTTGTTAGAACAACATCTTTCACCAAATAGTACAACCAGTTTCTAATGAATAGTCAACAAATAAAAACATTGTTTCATTTTTTAGTTTCAATAAGTTCATTGGTTGATTTTACATTACAAAAATTTATAGATCACTTTCATTTCAAGAGAGGTCTCTTGAAACAAAGTTAAACAGTTAAGTAAAATTACTAATTTAGCTACCTCATCTAAAGAACACATGCGATATTTCACTTATGAAGCACCTCCAACTCTCTATTTTAAAAAATGTTAAAATCTATTTTCTCTTCCTCAATGTATTATAATAAATAGGAATTATTAAGCAAGACAAATTCCCTCAATGGTTCTCTGTGACTATTCTTGTATATAAAAATGCACATATTCATATATACATGTGTATTGGTATATATGAATATGTATATACACATATTATATAATAAATAAACCCTATATATGTTGTGTGTCTATGTGTGTCTATGTTAATTATATAGAAACACATATACATATATGTATATGCACACATATTCTCATTCTGCACCCTAAGTTCATATTGATGAAATGATTAACATGTTTCATTATCATTTTCTCTAAAATCATGAAAAGTTATTGTACTAACTATATCTTATTTCAAAAATATTTATTATAATAAATATTAATATTATTTATATTTGCCTTTAGAGTATTGATATTATAGTGCCAAGTATAATATATAAAGCATTTTGCAGATCTTAAATGGCTATTTAAAACTCTATCTTAAGAACTCTGTTTAAAAGTTATTATCATCATCATTACTATGACAAGAAAATGTTCGAACTGTAGGTATATATTGAGAAGAGTTCAAAGGCACAAAGAAAAGTTCCATATATGATTAATTATCCATTGTAGAATTTTTGTGTCACTATGGAATAGAAAATAGGGAAGATTCCCCCAAAATTGTAATTTCTAACAAAACTATGATACAAAAAGGCAATTTTCCATAGCAACAAATATAAAGATATCAGAGAAACATAGGAGATTGTATTAACTAATGCTTACTAAAGAAGGCAAAATGGAAAACTTTCCCCACAATATAAATTGAAAGTGCAAAAACAAATGAAATTGAACATATTGATGATAACAACCACACTTAGCCCTGCAGAAAAGTTAATAAAATAGAGCAGAAGAAAAAGAAAGAAAAGAATAGCAATAAACATTTTAAAATTGGAAGAAATTTATAAAGGGTCACAGACAAGAAGTTCATACTATCATGTTATATTTTATATATACTGAATATATATATATATATATATATATAAACATACATATTAACTGTATATAGCAGAGATTCATAGTTTCATATATATAATCTTTCTTTTAAAAATCTTTTTTTTGGGTTATTTTAACAATCCTTCCAGAAAAGTTGCGACCCTAAATTAAATATATATATATATATATATATATATATATAAAATAAAACAACTCTGTAAATTATATTTCTTCTTAGCCTGGGAAGAAAGAACTCTATATAGGAATCAGGACTGGAGGGGCAGATCCTTCATCTATAACAACAACTGTTTTAAAATTTCGCTGGAAAAGTATTCCATTCTATGTGGCATAGAGTGCCAGGCCTGTTATCAGGACGATCTAAGTTCAAATCCTGCCTCAGACACTAACTAGCTATCTAACCCTGGTAAAGTCATTTAATCCCTGTTTGAATGAGTTTTTTTCATCTATAAAATACAGATAAAAATAGCACTGACTAATCCAGGGTTAGTATGAAGATTAAATGAGATATTATTTGTAATGTGTTTAATCTTGTGTCAGGTACATGGTATGAGCTATATAAATGTTAGTTATTGTATTGCCTCATGCAAAGGAAATGTATACAAGATTCATTACTAAGTGATTATTTGCCATTTTTAAAGATAATTAAAGATAATTTTTAAGATAAAGATAATTTTAACTATATCCTGAGTTTGTGTTTTGCTATAAAAAGTATGCATGTAACAAAGAAGATAAACCAATGGATAACTGACCATTAAATTCAGCTAGGGAGATTTTCCTCCCAGACTGACAATCTATGAATTGCCTGCAGATTCAGAGTATTTTATGAATTATAATGGATTATTTTCTTAACTTTACAGAAAAAAAAAATGTGGACCTATGCCCTAGAATAAAACTAAGCTCATTTGCTTTAATCAGACAAGGCCACCAAGTACCAGGGATCTTTACATGTTCCTTTACACTCTGAAGAAAGAGAGATAGGAGAGAGAGAGAGAGAGAGAGAGAGAGAGAGAGAGAGAGAGAGAGAGAGAGAGAGAGAGATCTAAAAAGGTCATGCCTTGAGTCAACCATAGTGACCTCTGCAGGCAACATTTATGTGTGGAAATGCATGTTGATATTTATCAAGTTCACAAGGAGGAAAGAAAAAGAAAAAATGCACTTAGCTCCCTCCTTTGCAGAAATGAAGAATTATGGGTATGGAATATTGCATATACTGTCATGCAATCAATATATTGCTGAAAGGTTTTTTGTCTTATTTCTTTTTTAATTGAATCAGCATAGGGAAAGGGGGAGGGCCACATCAGAAAACAAATGTAACATGAAAACAAAAGGCATTAACAGAAATAAAATAAAGTTTTTAAAATATAAAATCCTTTGAGAATGTATTTCTTGGCTTTATTTCTCAAATGTAGAAAACTGAGGGAAATTTATAAAAATAAGAACTATTCCTCAATTGACAAATGATCAAAAATATGAACTATTTTCAGATAAGGCTATCAATGCTAATTAATTCATATTTTAAAAAATGTTCTAACTCACCATTGATTTGAGAAATGCTAATTAGAACAGTTCTTAGATACCCTATACCTACTGGATTGGTTTATAGGATGAAAAGGGAAAATGACAAATGTTGGAGGGGATGGGGGGGGATGAGACATTAATGCATGTTTGTAAGTGTTGTGAAAGCATTCTACCATTGTGAAGAGCAATTTGGAACTATGCCCAAAGGACTATAAAAAGGCTATATCTTTGACCTAGCAATGCCGCTACTAAATCTGTATTCTAGAAAAGAAAAGGGACATATATATAGCATATATATATAGCATCTCTTCTTGGTGTCAAGGAATTGGAAATTCCTTCCTCATTGGTTGGGGAATCATTAAACAAATTATATCTTATTATGATGTAATATTATTCTGCTGTAAGAAATTATGAGCAAGATGTTCTCAGTAAAACCTGGAAAGACTTACAGATGCCATATGAAATGTGCTGTATACAAAGTAATAGCAATATTGCAGAATGAGTAACTGTGAATGACTTAGTTTTGTTAGCATTACGGTGGCCCAAGACAACTTTGAAGAACTTATGATAAAGAATGCTATCCATCCCCAGAGAAAGACAGAGAGATAGAGACAAGAGAGAGAGAGAGAGAGAGAGAGAGAGAGAGAGAGAGAGAGAGAGAGAGAGTTGATGATGTTTAAATAGAGATTGAAACATATTTTTTTAATTTTATTTTTCTTGAGGCTCCTTTTGGGGTTTTTTTTGGGGGGGATACTATGTGTTTTTCATAGCATGCCTATTGCGGAAATGTTTTGCCTGGCAACACATTTTAAACTATATCAAATTATTTGCTTTCTCAATGGGGTGAGGGAGAAGGGAGAAAATTCAGAACTCAGAATTTTAAAAATGAATGTTAAAACTTGTTTTGACTTGTAACTGGGGGAAAATAAAATAAAAAAGAAACAAATGAGAAAAAAAAATCATGAGTGAACACTTCAGAAAAGCCAGAAAGATTTATGTGAACTGACACTAAGTGAAGTAAACAGAACTAGGAAAACACTGTACACATTAAAAGCTATATTGTGTGATGATCAAATATGATGGACTTAACTCCTCTCAGCAATTCAATTGATCAAGGACAATCTCAGATACTTGTGATGGAAAATATCATCCACATTCAGAGAAAAAAATAGAGTCTGAATGCAGAGCAAAACATACTATTTTTCAAATTTTAAAATTTGTTTTGTTTTCTTTTTTCTCATGATTTTTTTCATTCCTTTCTTATTCTTTTACAAATAACTTGTATGGAAATATGTAAAACATGATTGTATATGTATAACCTATATCAGATTGCTTGCTCTCATGGGGGAGGGAGAAGGAAAAGTACGGTGGTAAAAACTATGTAACTCAAAAACTTACAAAAAAGATGAATGAAAACTATCCACATATAGTTGAAAAAATAAAATAAAATAATATTTTAAAAAAGGAATGGTCCTTCACTTATGAGCCTTTAATTCTCATTTTCAGGCAATGTTCCTTCAACAAAGCCTTCCCAATTTCAAAATTACAATTATATGAAGTTTTCTGTGTATCTTCTCCAAATCCATCTTACTATAATTTAAATTAGATTTCTCAGAATCCATTTCATAAGCCACAATTATGGTTAATCTTTATATGCTTGGACCAGTGATCCATTAGATGAGTCTTTTGAACATGGGACTATTAAAGACTTGATCTTGACTTAGACCTCAATAGATCAATTAGCTTTAGTCTGCCAGAGTATTTACTTCTATTCCTTAACTCATAAAGGTATATAATTATAAACAAGAGAAATAGGAAGAATGTATGTAGATTAACACAAATCCATTCCTACTATTTAAAAATTCACTCAGAGCATAAATCCTACTAACAGACACTCAGAATTGTCATAATCTTAATTTCAGGAAGACATTTGACAGATTGATGATTATTAATAAATATTTATTCAATTGAATTGAATTGATATTCATGGGCCAAGATGAGAAAGAAATGAGCTGAATAATAGCATGAAGAAATGGATTTATTGTCCCCTAAGTTTATTTCTCTTATTTCTCTCAGAGGACATTAACATTCTTCTGCTCACACAGTTTGTGTGATCTTTGAATCTTTATTTTCCTTTATTCAACTGTCAAATCTCGCCAATTGAATCTCTCCATTTTTTCATATCATTTCCCTTTCATAGCATTTCTCATTTCACTCACATGGTCAACACCCTAGTTCACTTTCTCATGTCTCTCTTGGACTACTGCAAAAGCTTTCTAATTTGTCTTTACATTCAGCCTCTCTTATCATTAATCCATCCACCACACAGCCACCAAATAAGTAATCCTGAAGCAGATGTCTGATGATGTCATCCCTCTATATTAAAAAACATCTATGCCTCTCACATACTTCTAGGATAAATTACAAACTATTTTGTTTGAAATTTAAAGTCATTCACAATCTAAATCTAACTGAAATTTCCAAGCTTTATTTATTTATTATTAACCTTCACACATTCTAGCCAAATGGGCTAATTTGCTGACCTTTTTAGATAGCTTTCCCTCTCTATTCTCTATTCCTTTGTCCGTTTGGAATACTCTCATCTCCAACTTAATTCTATGCTTCCTTTAACTTTCAGCCTAAGTGCTACCTTTGGCAAGAGCTCTTGCCTGGTCACCCCATGGACTAGTATCCTTCACTTGGAAATTATTTTAAATTTATGTTCTATGTCTTTTACATTTATCTAACAATGTACATGTCATTACTTCCTTCTTCAATTACCCCTTCCCCCCCCACCTTAGAAAGTAAGCTCTTTAAAGGAAGGGGCTATTTCCTTTTTGTATTTCTAATTTTCTTGTTGAATGGGACCAGAAAATTGCTCAATTACAGATGATAAATGCATCACCATCAACTTATACAAAAACTCTAGAGGCATATGGCAGCATTCTATTCTTGTCCATCTTTTGTTCAACATTTTTATCAATAGAAAAGGAAGAAACAAGCATTTATTAAGTATCTATTATATTCCAAGCACTGTGTAAAGTGTTTTATAATATTCATTAATGAAGACAGAGCTGGCATATTTATAAAATTTGTAGATATCACCAAATTAAGAGGAATGGTTAATATGTTGAAGGAAAGAACAAAGATTGAAAAATATAGTGACAAGCTAAGATGCTTAGCTGAAACAAACAAGAGATGGAATGTACTATGGAAAATGTAAAGTCAAAAATAAATTGTAGGGGCAACTAGGTGGTGCAATGGATAGGGCACCGGCCCTGGAGTCAGGAGTACCTGAATTCAAATCCAGCCTCAGTCACTTAATACTTACCTAGCCATGTGGCCTCGGGCAAGCCACTTAACCCCCATTGCCTTGTGAAAACCTAAAAAAAATAAAAAATAAATTGTATAACAATTGACTTTAAAAATTCATGTGAAATTATCCTGTGGGGAAAAAAATTTTAAAAAAAGAAATTATTCTGTGAGTTTGATAGAGCTGTTGTGAAAAATAATGAATTGTTGATAAACATTAACTGAAAAAAAGAGTATGTGAAATAACAGAAGTGATAATTTATTATAATTTACACTGGTTATAACACAGCTGGAATATTGCACTCTTTTTTAGATACCACATTTTAATCAAGATATTAACAAGCTGGAATGTTTATAGAGGAAAATGGTGAATATGGAGAGGGATCTGAGGGAACATGTTATATACTGAGGGAACATGTTATATAAGAAAAGGTGAAGGGAAGTAAGGATGGTTAGCCTGTAGAAAAGTATTTTTGTTTGGGTGTTTTTGGGGGAGGGGCTTTTTTGCTGTTGTTCAGTTATTCAGTCTTTTCTAATTCTTCATGACTCCATGGACACAATAGATCCTTCTGTCTTCTCCTGTCTCCTGAAGTCTGTCCAAGCTCCTGATCATTATTTCTATGGCACTATTTATTCATCTCATCCTCTTCCATTCCCTTTCCCTTTTTGCTTTCAATCTTTCCCAACAGAAGGGTCTTTTCCAATAAGTTCTCTTATTATGTGGCCAGATTCAGCTTTAGTATTTGACATTCCAGTGAATAATCTGAATTAATTTCTTTACGTTTTGATAAATTGATCTCTTTGCTGTCCAAAAGTCAATTCTGTGCCTCAAATTTCTTTACAATTTTGTTCTAACAACCCTACATTACTACAGGAAAAATAATATCTTTGACTATTTGTCAGAAAGATGATGTCTCTGCTTTTTAATATACTGCTCAGATTTGTCAGCTTTTCTTCTAAAGAGTCAAAATTTCATGATTGCAATTAGTTTGCAGTGATCTTTGAGCTCAAGAATATAAACTCTGACTGTTTCCGTTCTCCCTCTGTTTGCCAGGAAATAATGGAATCTGTTTCTAAGATCATAGTTACTTGGTTCTTTTTTATGATGTACTTCAAGTTGGTTTTTATACTGTTCTCTTTCATCCTCATCACAAGGCTTCTTAATTATTCTTCACTTTCTGTTATCAAAGTGCATCTTCACACTTTGCAATACAGAATTATCTGTATCTCTGAGATTGTGAATATTTCTCTCAGCAACTTTAATTCTCTGCTTTGATTCATCCTTTCTGTCATTTCACACAATGTATTCTTCATATAAGTTAAATAAGTAAGGTAACAATAAGCAGACATATTTCTTTACCAATCTTAAGCCAATCAACTGTTCTGTTTTCAGTTCTAACTGTTGCTTCTTAGCCCTCATGCAGGTTTCTCAAGAGACAAGTTTGATAATCTAGTTCTCCTATCTCTTTGAGGACTTCCCACAATTTATTGTGAACCAAACAATCAAAGACTTTAGTTCATGAAGTGGAATCATATGTTTGCGTTTGGGTTTTTTGTTTTGTTTTGTTTTTGGAACTCCTTTGCTTTCTCTGTAATATAGAGAATGCTGGCAATTTGATCTCTAGTTCCTCTGCCACTTCTAAAACCTAATTCTAATTTCACAAATTGCTAAAGACTAGTTTGCAAAATCTTAAGCTTAACCTTATTGGCATGTGAAATGAGCGTAATCGTTCAATAATTTGAACATTCCTTAGCATTGTCCTTCTTTAGGTTGGGGACATAATTTGATCTTTTTTACTTTTTCCAACAGTATCCACTGTTGATTTTTCCAAATTTGTTGGCAAATTAAGTGAAACACTAACAGCACCATCTTTTAGAATAGTTCAGTTGGAAGTAGTTAGATGGTGCAGTGGATGGAGTACTGGACCTGGAGTCAGGAGGTCCTAAATTCAAATTCAGCCTCAGACACTTAATAATTACTTAGCTGTGTGACCTTGGACAAATCACTTAACCCCACTGCCTTGCCAAAAAAAAAAAGAATAGAATAGTTCAGTTGGAATTGTTACTTCTCACCTACCTTATAGTTAGCAATGCTTCCTAAGCACATATGACTTCATTGTCCAGGGTGTCTAACTCAACTTTAGTAACCATTGTTGGTATCAGTGATATTAAGATTTTTCATATATATAGTTTTTCTGTGTATTCTTGCCACCTCTTCTTAATCACTCCAATTTCTATGTCCCCCTCATTTTTGTTTTTTATAATGCCAATTTGTATCAAGTATCTACTCTGTATAAGACATTACCCAAGGTATTATGGGTGAAAAGACTGAAAATTTACCAAGTAGCTTTCATTCTACTGAGAGTTGTCACATATAAATGGATAAATAATTATAAAATAATTAGAGAAGGGGGTGGCTAGGTGGTGTAGTGGATAAAGCACTGGCCCTGGAATCAGGAGTATCTGGGTTCAAATCCGGTCTCAGACACTTAATTACCTAGCTGTGTGGCCTTGGGAAAGCCACTTAAGCCCATTTGCCTTGCAAAAACCTAAAAAAAAATTAGAGAAGAAAGACAGCACTAACTGAGGGGATCAGGAAAGACTTTGAATAGGGGGGTAGTATGTAAGTTAAGGCTTCAAGGAAACTCAGGAATTCTAAGAGTAAATGCATCAGATTCATGAGGTATATATATATTCTAACACATTACACTGAGGAGAAAGAATGGTGAATAGAATCAGGTGACAAAGGTAATCCTTGCAATGTATGGTGCAGGTGCCCAAGGTCATTTCTAATAACTGAGTTCAAATTTTCTTAGATGTTTAATAACTATATGACCCTAAGCAAATCATTTAATATTTGCCTCAGTTTCTTCTTATGTAACATGAATGCAATAATAGAACCAACCTCCCTGATTTGTTATTAGGATCAAACGAGATAAAATTTGTAAAGCACTTATCATAGTACCTAGAATATAGTAGGTGTTACTTAAATGTTAGTTGTTATTATTATTAGCTATTATTCCAACTCCAAAAATTCTATAATTAGCATACTTAGTTACCTCTTTACAATAAAAATCTGAGTCATGGCTTTCATTACTTTCAAATCTTAGATGAAATGGAGTGATGATCTTAATATTGTGTCTAGAAATCTGTGAGTGTTCTAGAGTCTGTAGGATTCATCCCTAAATAGACATAAATATACCATTCCACCCCTCACTTTGCCCTCATTTAATAATATCGATACCTTGCACTTTCTACTTCAGCCAAGCAAATATGATTTTTTCCATTTTTATTTTTTTAATTTTATTTATTTTAGGCAAAATACTTAAGTGACTTGCCTAAGGTCACAGTGCTAGGCAATTATTAAATATCTGAAGCCAAATTTGAACTCGGGTTCTCAACTCCAGGACCGGTGCTCTATCCACTGCACCATCTGCCCCAATATGATTATTTTCCAATGCATGCCATCTTTCTGTTCTCATTCTATCTCCCCTTAGTATAGATTTCTCCCTCTCTCTTCTCTAGGAAGCCATGTCCCTTGTTTCCCTCAAAATGCTCCTGGAAACTCACTTTCTGCAGGGAGTTTCCCTAGTCTATCTAGTTTGGCTACAGTCTCTTCTCTCCAGTAAGCTCATAACAAATAGAAACTACAAATGTTTCTGTGATGTATGGTTCATATATCTTTATGTGATTTTTTTTCCTGTATTTCCATTAGTTTGTGAATTTTCATGTCTTCTATTTCTTTGAGATGAGTACAATAAGCTGGTCAGTTTTTCTTCCAATAGTGCTATTAATGAATTGACTTCCCTATACTGCATATCCATCCAAAGGAAAAGCCAAGGACAAAAAGATCTAGATATCAATAAATCTGCCTACTCTCTCTCTCTCTCTCTCTCTCTCTCTCTCTCTCTCTTTCTCTCTCTCCTCCTGCCCTCTCTCTCCCCCCATCTCTCTTATAACATATTCAAATAAGAATGTATTAGCTAGACAACAATCAAATGTCAAGAATTCTGAGACCTTTGAGGCAGCTTGTAAGCAAATGTTAGAGCATGAATTGGATTCACATATTACTCACTAGGAAAGAGTAACAGGGCAAGGTGGGGTGAGGGTTGGGGGGGAAGGACTGGGGTGAGGTATAACAAAGGTTTTGTTTGTGAGGAATGGAATCACCACTGTCTGGTTAGAGATGAAGTTCACTGATGCGTTTTCCATGATAGCCAATCCAACAATCCCAGCACTCAATCTTGGCCAAATGTTAATCTGCTGAATTTATTACATTTGAGTTCTGAAATTAAAATGGCCATCTGTAGCCCATGTGTGTGGTATGAAGAACAGTAATGTACTGTGGACCAGCCTAACTAGAAGCAGAATGAAGATTGGGAAGAGGTGGGCAGAAACATCCACATGCACAAATAAAGCTAGTTCCTTTGAGAAGTATATGATTTTTAAAATGTGAAATAGCATCAACAACAACAACAAAAATAATGAATGTATTTACTAACAATTCATTCAATGCGCTTCTGTAATGGGCTGTGGAGTTGAAGTCTGGTAATATAGTTTACTTGACCAAAGCAGTACTATCAAATGAACAATGCCAAATTTTAGAGGGAAAAGGTCAGACCTGCCAGAAATAATACAAAGAAAAAAATGTTTTCTTTTTTTTCTAGGGAACAAGGATGCAAAGAGCTGTCAGAACAGCAAAGGTTGCCACAATAAGCATTTCTGGCAATAATCAGTGCCCAATTATGGAAGCAACATAGATAGTTTGTGATAGAACATGTTCACTGGAAGGTGCATAAGTTAAAACACACCAAATATTGCTTTTTTTAGTTTTATACCCAGAGGTTAGGGCATTCATATCCTGAAGAAAAGAATCTAAAACTTTAAACAGGCTATTTATTCTAGAGACAAAATAAAGAAGGCTGTAAATAAAATTTAAAAAATGATTGTGATACAATAAAATAAAAAAGATTGTAATACATTAAGTGTTGAAAGTAAAATTGAACTTTTTTTCATAAGGTGAAGTGTTAGAGTTAGAAATCAGAGATTCAGTTTAAATCAGCAAGAATTTATACAGTACTATTTTGGAGTGGGGGACAGAGCAGTCTTGTAAACCCTAGGGATATATGAGGTTTAGGTAAATGGAATGAGTTTCTGAATGTATATGTGGTGGATATACCCAAGCAGGGATTAAGTATGCAGTAGTTCTGTAGTATAGAGGCATGAACATCTGTCTTCATTTCTTTTCTCTTATGTGGGGAATATCTATAGCTATAAAGCCCTTTGCCACATCCTGGAAAGTTAGTAGGATTTATACAGGGGCTAACAATTAGATTTTTAATCAACACAGAGTTTACTACACGAAGTAGAGAAAAGAACAACTATTAAAGCTGCTGGTGGGGTTAAAAGAGAATGAAGAGTTCAAGAAATGATTTAAATCTCTTAAAACTTCTTTCTTATGACACACTTTATGTAGGTTCCTATAGGTCCTAGCCAGTCTAAAGCAGTCATCACTTCTTACTGTTTTGTCATCATTACTATCAATAGCTTTCCTAGGTTCCTTACCACCAGAACCCCTCTGGGGAAAGGCTACATAGAAGATTTTGTCACTCCCACTTATCAATAGGAAAAACCTCTTAGATATTTAAAAAAGGAGAAATTTCTATCAATCAGTATAAAGTAAATAGATTATGAGGAAGAAGTGGGGTTAATGATCAAAATAATAGTAATAGTCAAATTAATAGTAATAATAATAATAATAGTTTAAAAAGCAAAGTTTTCCTATGTTGCAAAGGTTCTATTAGTCAAAAGCTGATTCTCAGTATTCCTCTATAGAACATTCAACCTAATCTCTGTTCCCTGCTGACTCAGCTCCTAATTAAAGTTAGCCTTTATTTCCTTTGCCATGGCTTTGGTTGACCAGACTGCTTCAGCCCTCGTGAATTGCCTTTTCTGGCCTCAAGTATAGATATGGCATTAAAGTAGTCTTTTCTTCCTACTTCCCCATAAGGTGCACTTTCTTGGAATATCTCACTTTGAGTCTAGTCATTGACTGAGAACAAGCTTCCTCTCTGCTTCCTGACCCCCAATTTTTTATTTTATTTTTTCTTTATTTAGTATTCAAAACTATCTCCTTTCATGTTGGGGGATTTGTTAACTCCCTCCACCCTTATCCATAGTTATTTATTCTAGTCTTCTTAAAGCAGCCTTTTTTTCTCACACTGTCCCAGGATGGGTTGTCTACTTGAAGCAATTTTGATTGGCTATATCTGTCCTTATTAACTTAGCCAATGACGGTGAAATTGTCTCTTAAACCTATTGAACATGGGCACCTTGGGTTTAGGACTCCATTTTCCTCATCAAATAGTTTTTTATCCTTGAACACCTTTATCCATTAGTTCAAAAATTCTCCCCATTATGGAACCAGTCTAATTTTCCATTCACTGGTTGAACTGATCTAACAGACTGAACAGCTTTTTATATCATTAGCTAGAGATACAACTATTTGCCTAAGATCAATCATTTTCCCATCTGGGGACCCTTTTCCCCTCTAAGGCTGAATCCAAAAAGCAAATGAATGATTGAATAATGAAAAATCAAACAGAAGATCCAAATTAGGTTAAAAAGTTGAGGAACTGCAAGAAATCAGAGTCATCTCTCTCTCTAATAACAAACAAGAGTTTGCCACTGATGTGTATTATAGGTGCAGGAACTGGAACAAAAAAATAGCATCCACACTAGTTTAGGTCAAGAGTCAGGGACTGACAACAAGCCATAAATAAGGATGTTACTAAATGACAATTTCTGTTCTTTCTCTATGAATAGTATGTCCTACCTACAGTACTATCACTTTGAATTCAGATGGAAGATAATAGGTACATAGGAATACACAAATTAAAGGAATTTTGGAAGTATGAAACTAATGTATGTATTTGGGTATATATCTTCTTTGTATGGATTTTAAAAATCAAAACATAATATCAGAAGAATAATTGAAGTTAAATTCAAGACATACTGCTCAAATGGTGGTTAGAAAATCAATGTCAAGATGATAAGAAGCTCCCTTGTTCTGTCTTTAAATTGTGTCTAATTAGGAAAGAAACATGCTTTCCCCTTAGCTGTCAAACAATGTTCATTACATTCTAGGCTAATTCTCAGACTCAATGAATGTTGATGATTTGCAGTATTAACATTACTTCATTTTTTGAAATTTTAATTTGTTAATATTGCAATTTTCATATTAATTTTGCTAGCATGACAAAGAGTGAAGAAAATCAGAGAAAAAAGAGTATCCTGTCAGATTCATTCACTATCTCTTGACTAAGAAGTAACCTTTCCCATTTCCTAAATAATGAAGGCCATCCTCAGATAAATTCTCCTAGAAAAGCACACTAATTTAAAAACTACATCATGCTTTATGTTTGTTTTATACTTTTATCTTCTATGATATAATCACATTTAGTGATGAAAATAATAATAATAATAATAATAATAATAATAATAATAATAATGATAGCCATGACATGAAAGAATTTTTACTCCTACTTTAAAAATTGAGGAAACTGAACTTCAGAAAACTCTTAAGTTACTAGCTCCTAAGTCTTCTAGTTCTTAGCTTAGAGTTCCTTCCACTAATACTGTGCCTCCTTGATTGGGGACAAGGAAATTTTCTCTTCTTCCTTCTCTTCCATTCATGTTACATGACAATTTCTTTAACCCAAAACAAAGAATTAGACTATTTCTTTTCTTACCAAGCACCCTAGAGAGCTTATCCACCACTTTTTAGATGCTCCCTAAACCATGTACGAAGCTTTTGGCCAAGTACCCAGACTTTCCTGCAGACCCAAGAGGCCCCATAGAGCATAGATGAGACAGTTCCTAAACTTTCACCAATGAATTTCTTAAATACCTAATGATGACCCTAGGGAGAAGGGAGGGCTGTAACTCACTCCGAGGACTCTGCTACCGTTCACTCAGCACTCTCGTTGTGCTTTCAGAGTTCACGACATCCACAAAGCCCTCTCACTGAATTACAGCCTTGTATTAGCTCCAAAGTCGTCCATCATCCCACGTACTTCTGAATCTTTTATTGAATGTGCGAATGATGCTGTACTCTAGTTGAAATGAGAACACTGATTATGCAAAGTGTTCAGAAGGAAAATAAATTGAACCCCTGGGGGGAAAATAAAATGACCTCTTTTTTTCCTACTTGCCCTTTCATTCTGCCTTTTTAGTTCATATTGGCCAAATTATAGTACCAATAATACTCAAGTTCAGAAAGACTGAAGAGAGCAGAGTCTTGGTTCTATAGTTTCATAGTTCATAAACTAGATTGCCTTCTGTACCACTTATTCATAAAATGTGACCAGTTTTAGGGCCAGAATCTGAAAAACAACAAAAAAAAAGCCAGGTGGCATTTTTCCATTTGCTTCTTCATGTTTAATTGAGAGATCTGGTAACTGTGAGTGTAGCCCATTAGCGTAAGACTTCTAGTGGACCTTTGTCATAACAATGAAAATATGCTGGCTTCAAAAACAAACCAAAAAAAGAAAAAAAAAGAAAAACCATGACTGGATTTTCTGAGACTGTTGTAGGCATTATTCATATGATCTCTTCTTGTTCATCTAAAATATTTGTCAACTTTAGTCATATTTATAAACCCTCAGATACTCTGTAGTAGGTGACTCTTTCCATTACTACTCATCTTCCTAGATAACCATTGCCATATGCAATCTGACAATGAAGTCCCTTTGTTCTTAAAATGCTGACTAAATTTTACATCAGTAGCTTGAAACATCCTGTAAGACACTATTAATTGGCTCAAAAACACTTGTACTCTGTCCAAATACATCAAACACTCCTCAGGTAGCAAAATGCATGGGGAAGTTTACATATTAAGTATTAAGTTAGGGAGAATGTCTTGTATCCTCCGTTTTGATGTATTTGACAAGACTTTGGCAGAGTCCAAGTAGGGGCCGAAAACTATTGGAAGGAGGCCAAGGATAACAGTGTTTGTATCACTGATGTCATGAAGAGATTCTATCACCAAATGAGGAAAAGTCTGCTTGTTTTATTTTCTCACCACATCACTGAACATTTTTCGGCAGTAAATTTTGTGATTTTTAAAAGCAATATTTTGCAAATGTGTTCCAAACCATATTTCAATCTGGATTACAGGTTCAGGAGAAATAAATAATACATTTGACTGGACTTTTCAGACTTTGGCCAAGCCCTAGCCTGAATGAATTTCTAACTGACTTGGTTGACATATATGACACAATTGGGTTACCACTGGATGTGTTGTTCATTAGACATGAACACATTTAAAATCAGTTTAGGATAGAAGCATTTTGCTATGAACACATTAGCAAAAAGTTGATTTTGAAGGGATTTGGGATGGAGATGGAAGTTAGTGTGAGAAGGGAAATGTTGTGGATCATGTTAAAAATCAAAAGGAAAAAAGTATACATTCTAGTAGAATGTAAATTCTTTCAAGAATCTTTTATTTTATTTATGCACATCATCAAAAATTGTAATAATCTATTGCTTGTTGAATTGAAATATTGTAGACTTTATTTATTACAAACTTGTATGTCCAGTTTTTTAGGAAATGAAGCATAAACTAATATTCTAAGAGACCTACAGCATCACCACAATGATTTTCTCACCCTTAAAGCACCCTCTGTCTCTCTGTCTCCCCTCTTCCATTAATGAGTTCCCTTGAAATCTCCATTTTGGGAGATGGACCCAGACCAATCATGCTTTATTCCCCTCCTAGCTCTGCTTTTGACTTTTAGGATTTTATCATGAAGGCCCTTCCCAGGGTCTTTCCCCTCCCCTTTTCTAATCCCTCTTTTTCAATTCTCTCTCTCTTTTTTTGGTTATGTTTTCTACCATTAAAATATAAGTTCCATGAAAGTAAAGACTATCTCATTTGCTGGTATTTTGAAAAATGATCCAGCACATTGTAAAGAACTAATAAAAAATCATTGTCTTATGCCTTTACACTTAATTGACTATGTCTTCAGAGAACTGAACAAAGGATAACAGATGACTCGGATAGTTTTTCATAATAAACATCATCTTGTACATTTTATTTAAAAATAAAACAATCTGTGCACTTGGTTTTCCATTATCATAGAACAGACTTAGGAAGATCTTTAAAGTCATTTGACCCAATGCTTATCTAAAACATGAATTTCCTCTACAACACTGCCAAATCCAGTCTCCGTTTGATATAGAGATCATTGTTTCACAAAGGCTAACCAAATGAGTTTAGAATATATTTGAGGTAATAAAGGGAATGATTTTTAATACGGAATTTCAAAGTAAATATTTATTCTATCTGTGATTGTGTGTGTGTGTGTGCGTTTTGGAAAGCTATTTAAAACAGTATTTAGATGAAATTTTCATTTATTTCTATAATGATGACAGTAATGGTATCAGTGAAGTTGAGGAATTAAGGTAGTACTTTTGTTAGGCCAAGATTCATTTAATATTTGCACCTGCTTTTTTATACTTTAGATTCTCTTTTATAAAGAATTGTAAAGTAAAAAAATTAAACTTGGTTCTGGTTTCTTTTGTTTTTAGATTTTGCAAGGCAATGGGGTTAAATGGCTTGCCCAAGGCCACAAAGTTAGGTAATTATTAAGTGTCTGAGGCCAGACTTGAACTCAGGTACTCCTGACTCCAGGTTTGGTGCTCTACCTACTGTGCCACCTAGCTGCCCTTTGATTCTAGTTTCAGTCAAATCACTTAATCTCTATGCACTTTAGATTCTTCATCTTTATAATAATGTAGTTGGATTAGATGAACCCAAAAATCCTTTATAGTTTTAATTTTCTATATCATTTTGTGTTTTAAAAACTCAAGAGAAATTATGTATTTATGATTTAATAGACATTATTTAATATCTCACATTTTGTAGTCATTTCTGAAAACACCATTCGACGTGGAAGACTATGAAGAAGAGCTAAGTCAATGAAAAGAACATTGGAAAGGGCAGATAATTGTCTTTGCTTTATTTGTTAATTATTTTCTTTACTGCTCTATAAGAACAAGGGGACAAAAAAGAATGGAAATCTATGGTAATGGAAAAAGGAATCATCATTGTCCTAAATTCTTTGAGTGCCAGACAAGCTCAGTCTGTTTCTGGATTCTTTCTCATTGGGTGGCTAGGTGGCGCAGTGGATAGAGAACCAGCCCTGGAGTCAGGAGTACCTGAGTTGAAATCTGGCCTCAGACACTTAATAAGTACCTAGCTGTGTGGCCTTGGGCAAGCCACTTATCCCCATTGCCTTGTAAAAACTAAAATCTAAATCTAAAAACTAATAAATAAATAAATGAATAAACAAATAGATAGATAGACAGACAGACAGATAGATAGATAAATGGATTCTTTCTCATATTTATTCTTTTTCTTCACCCCCCCCAATTGATCTTCATTTGGACCTCTTCTGGAACAATATAGAACAAGTCTACCCCGTCTAAATCAAAGTCCTTCAAATATTTGAAGTCTTATTTTGTCTTGCTTTCATTTTATCTTTTCTATATTCAATATTTCCAAATGCTATAATCATTTTTCATAGTAGATGTCTTACATATCACTTGATATTTGCCATGGAGATCTCCTGATGATAATTTTTGAGCTTATCTATACTCATTTTACTAATTTCCTAACAAGATGCACTCATATCATCTTAGCACTTTTTGATAAATTCATACAGTTTCTTTTCTCATAGTCATAAACTTGGAATTAGGAGTTTAGGTTTTATTTGCTACTGTAACTAGTTCACTAATTAACACATAGCCAGGAGCAAATCACTTGAACTCTATCCAAATATCTATAATCTTATTGACAAAATAGAGACAAGACACTTGATCTTAGTCTCAATGTACTTTTTTGTGAAGTACTGGTATAGGTAATAGTAGTAGTGGTAATAGTAGTAGTAGTAGTAGTAGTAGTAGTAGTAGTAGCAGCAGCAGTAGTAGTAGTAGTAGTAGTAGTAGTAGTAGTAGTAGTAGTAGTAGTAGTGGTGGTGGTGGTGCTGGTGCTGGTGATGGTGGTAGTGGTAGTGGTAGTGGTAAGGGTAATGGTGGTAGTAGTAGTAGCAGCAGCAGCAGCAGTTGTAGTAGTAGTAGTAGTCAGAGGAGGAAGAAGAGGAAGGGGTGATAGTGGTAGTGGTAGCATAATTGGCAATAATAGTAATAATGAAATCTAGGGTTGCATTAAGCTTTTATTAGCAGCCACATGATCCCCAGTGGTCCATTTTAAGCTTGTGGTCAACTATTCTCTTAGATGTTTTCATGTGCAATACTGCTAAGCTGAGCTTCCCGTACAATATTAGTATGGTTAACATTTTTAACCAAAATTCAGAGTTTCCTTTATCATCAATGTTATTCAACTTTTTTTATATACTTGTGAATCTGAACATTCAATCAACTTTTTCCCCCCTATCTGAAAATTAGATGAATCAAGTCAAGAAGTGCTAGATCAGCTACTATCTTTTCTGGTTCTTTATTCAGTTAGGTTACCTACTTTCTCTAACCCCAGTGTTCATAGGCTTCTATATTCCTTCGCTGCCCTAACTGGGAAAATGGTTCACTCCTCTCAGTGTTTGAATTAACACACTTGTTTATACTGTTGGATGGGTATGTTGTGAAAGCTCAGCAAAAATGATCAATTAGCTCTGCCATTTTGGTTCTACCTCTTAAATTTACTTAAATTTTATTATTATTATGTGATACGGAATACATCTCACCATCTCATCTAAAAGCAAATCATGAGAGAATTTGAAATATTTTTTCTGAAATCAAAATTAACAATGTCATCTAATTTCCTGATTTACCAGAGTCCTGACTCCCCCCGCAAAATGAGGTGAGTTTGGTATGATCTACTTTTAATAAACCCATATTGTTACCCAGTTTTTCATACTCTCTTCAACATTTAAAGAAATTACTTGTCCAATAATCTCTCCTAGAATATTTCTGGAATAAAGACAATGAGCCTGAATTTCTGAGGATACTTTCCCCCATTCTTAAAAATTTCAGTGTTTGGTATCTCTCCTCTTTCCTATTCTGCAAGAATTCTCAAATTCTATATTGTCTGAAATTACATTTTCTTTCCACATAGTTTTTTTTATTGTTTTTTGGCTTAATCAACAAGGTTTAATTCATTTGAACTTTTATATATAAGTTTATTTAAATCAGCTATATAATCTCTTACAACTTCTTTACCTATCTGCAGCTATAATTTCTTCCTAACATTATTTAAACTACTCTTTACATTTTGAAAATCATTACCCTGAACAGAGAAATAATGAAAAACAAAATTTCAACAATTTTACTTTTGTTTTGATTTTCTTTTATAAGAGGCTCCATTTTTTTCTTTTCTCTTAATTTTGATGCAAACATCCATCTTAGTTTTAGCATGTTTTAGAAACTTTGGCTCAGGTTGGATTTTGATCTTCTGATACTTCCATTTAAATCTTTGTTGTTGAGCAATCATCAACTCATATTTATTAAGCAATTATTATCTTCTAAGCACTGTGCCAAGCATTTAGGATATTAAAGTAAACAAAAGACAATTCTTGTTTTCAAGGAACTTACCATCCAATGGTAGAGGCAACATTCAAAGAAATATATATACAAAGCAAGCTATACATAAGATAAATAGGAACCAATTAACAGAAGGAAAGAACTGGAATTCTATAACTTCTACTCATAAAAAGGTATAATTTCACTCAATGCTTTACTAAATGATACTAAAATTCAATCTGATTTAATACAATTTAAAATATATTAAGTACCTACCATAATGATAGGCCTGGGGAACTGAAGAAAAAAGTAAGTCTTCGCGTAGCCTAAATTTCACTTTTTCATTAAATAACAACACTAACTTGTACTTTGTTAGTTGTTGTGGAACATATACAAGGAGTACATTATAAGATCCCTGCCCACAGCAAAGAACAAAGGTAAGAAAACTGGCTTTAAAATCAGAGATTCTGGACTTGATTGAATCTAAACTCTGTTACTTTGTGGGATGCCTTAGGAAAGTCATTTAAACTCATCTATCAGTTCAACCTTTAAGAAAGACACCCTCCCTCAATTACTCCAAAAATTGATAATCAAGTCTGTATTCACCCAAATTCATGACCTTATAGCCTTTAGAAATCCTGACTAATACAAAATAATCTTCTTTGCATGCCTCTGACCATGTACAACAGTTTTTTTCCCCCTGGGGACTAGAAATAGAGACCGAGAGGAAATACCTGTAACTAAAAAGTAAACATGAAATTATCGTGTCAACAAGATTTCTTATAAACCCAAGGGCTTGGACTATTTATGTACCAACATAAAACAGCACTCCAAGCAACACTTCAAGCAACAGTCAGGAAGAGAATATGTGGACGGTGTGGTAGCCATGTAGACCATGAGCTACAAGACTCTCTGACAGAGAAGTATCTAGAGACTTGAGACCATGGTCTCAAGGCCACTAAAGATATCTGAGAGATCTTCTGATACCACCAGAGCAAAAAGTAAAAACAGGTGACAGGGTAATAAGTGGATTTAGTGGAAGAGATCAGGAAAGGGGAGATAGCAAGCATTAATCCATGGGGAAAAACTAAAATGACTTCTGAGCATGAATCTTCGAGTGAATTACTTAACAAATGAGTTTTGGGAGCTGTATATTTCCTTGAGAAAAGTAAAATTGCAAACTGAGTTAACAGTTTAGACCATATTAGAAGTGGCAGTGAAGGAGTCTTAAAACTATGTTTTATTAACTTTTTATTTCATTTAGTCAATGTATTATACACTATGATTATGTGTATTTTATTTTTGTGTAATGTGTTGTTGGGGAGGAGATATGAAAGTCAAGCTATATTTCTTTTAAAAGATTTCATTAGTATCCTTTGTTTCTTTGCTTTTACTTCACCTATATTTCCCAAACTTAGTCTTTCCCTTCTTCTCCCAGAGAGCATCCACTTATAGTAAGGATTTTTAAAATCGAAATAAAAAGAAAAAATCAATAAAATGTATCAACAAATGTTACATGCAATATTCCATGCCAGTGGACTCACAATTCTGCAAAGAAAAATGAGAACTTATTTCCTCATATTCCTTCCTTAGAGCTAAATGTGATCTATATAATTTCAGAACAATCAGTTTTGAAAGTTTTCTAGTTATTTTTCTTTCCATTTATATTGTTGTCTTCATTGTTTATGTAGTGATATCTCTGATGTACTCTAATAGAGTTAGGCTAATTACATTACCCAGCAGATTCTTTGGGGCACCCTATGGGATTGAAGTAGTCTCTTCTCTAATGTCACTGGCTAAAATCCCTAATGACTGTGTTACCTTCAAAGTTAGATATCAGTCTAGAAAACTATGGCACAGTTCCATTTTACCACTTAACATCAATTAGTTTTTCCAATGAGATATTTACTTTGAAGCTATATCAAGAATAAAGTCTCAACATTAATCCCCAATATTATCCACTATGCTACCTCAAACCCTATGGAGAAAGAGTAGGTTTGGATTTAGCACATTTTCTACAAAAGCATCATTCCTACTAAAGAAGTTCAAAAAATGAAGACGTTTACAAATGTGGTTTTAAAATGTTGTTGAAATGTTTTGGGGATGGCCTATTTCAAATTCAAATGAGAGGAATACACGATAAGCAGCAGTGCCCATCAGTAAAGACAGGGTTTATATAGGAGAGCAGACCTGCTGGGAAAACATGGGGAAAGGGTAGGATAGGTTGGGGAAGGGTATCTGAGGCAATTGCCATCTCAGTGGATTTATATCTCAGAAGGAATTGGGGTGATTTCCATCATTTATCTCAGGTGTATTTGGGAAAGAAATTAAAAATGGCTAAGACATTTAAATTTTAGTAGGGATTTTGGGTAGCTTCAGAGTTGAGAAAAAAAACTAAGGTTTTTATATCTTATTAGGGTCTTTGTGTGGGTGTTTGGAAAAGAAATGAGACTTTTACATTTTAATAGGATCTTTGTGAGCCACAATGGGGCCATCCATCCAGATAATAATGGGATAGAAATTAGATACACATAGACTATGCCAAATGAATATGATAATATTTTTCTTAATATTTTCTCTTAATCATTATCAATTTTATATTCAGTTCCAGAATGAGAATTGTTCTGTGTCTAACTAGTCTGGATCCAAAATTGACTCCAAAGTCAGAGTATATAAGATCATCCAAATGAGGACTTGATAAAAATCATAAACATCACTTTCTATAAATTGTGCATTAATATTTCTCTACTGGATCCTATATTTTAGATGATCCCCTTAGAGGTCCAGACAAATTTCTTCTGGATCTTTATTCTAAAGTTCATCTGAAATTACCATCTGTAGATCCTTTCCACTTTGAAAAAAATACTACTGGAATATCCAAACTCACCAATATCAAGATAAGTAGATTCAGAGTAGGACTTTAAAATATATTTGTTGACTTGATTTGATTCAGAGACAATACAAAAGAAAGTCAAATAAGCCATTGAAGGAAAGCTAAATTACCCCCCCCCAAAAAAGGAATTAATCATTGAGGGTTTTAGGCAATCTTTTCTATAGATTTCCAGTGCCCATAGATCTCATAATAAGGTAAACAGTCTAGAACCTTTTGAATGCAAAAAAGAAAAATATTAACATTTCACAACACCTCATAGCATTTTAGTGATACAAATTCCATACTTCCAATACTGGTACAAGAATCAGTAATACAGTATACTTGCAATAGTTAAATAATCACTGAATCACAAAAATGAAGTTGGCAAACATCATCTCAAATGGAAATACTATTTTATTTATTAATAAAAATATTTTATTTGTTTTAAAACTTCATACAATGGTAGTTTTTACCAATCATTTGAGCAAGGTTTATAGTTTTACAACTTTTTCCCTCCCCCCTCCCCCTGACAGGAAACATTCTGATAAAGACTTTCCATTTGAAACCATGCTAAACATATTTTGAAATTTAACATGTAGTGAGAGAAGAATCAAATCCAAAAGGAAGAAAGAAAACATTAGAAATAATAAAGTTACATAATATGTAAGACAACTTTTCAAAAAACTGAAGATAATAAGCTTTGATCTCCATTTAAAATCTACAACTCCTTTGCTGGATGCAGATGGTATTTTCCTTGACAATTCCCTTAAAATTGTCTCTGATTTTTGTACTACTAAAATGAACAAGTCCTTCAAGGTTGACACACACACACACACACACACACACACACACACAAACACACACATACACACACACACACACACACACACACACACACACATATATATATATATATATATATATATATATATATATATATATATAATCACAATTTGCTCAGGCATTCCTCAATTGAAGGGCATCCCCTCAATTTCTAATTCTTTACCACTACAAAAAGAGCTGTTGTGAATATTTTTGAACATGTGGAATTTTACCCTTTTCATGATCTCTTCAGGGTATAGACTCACATTGTTATTGCCTTTTGGGTATAATTCTAAATTGCTTTCCAGAAAGACTGGATCAGGAACTACTATTTTCAATTTAAAAAGAATGATTTTTCTCTCCAATAACCACTCTGTGCATTTCAGTCCTACCTTTAAGATCTTGAGAGGGGAAAGCAAAATACATTTTCCTTTAAAGAATTACTGGAAACCAAGAACTTCAACCTATCCAAAGATGTTTATAATTAGAATTTAAAAATAATTCCCAGGTGAAACAAGGATGCCCATTATCACCACTACTATTCAATATCTTATTAGAAATGTTAGCTTCAGCAATTAGAGAAGAAAAAGAAGTTGAAGGAATTAGAATTGGGAAGGAAGAGATAAAACTCTCACTCTTTTCAGATGACATGATGGTATACCTAAAAAATCCCAAGAAATCATCCAAAAAACTACTGGAAACAATTAGCAATTTTAGCAAATTCGCAGGATATAAAATGAACCCTCATAAATCCTCAACTTTTCTATATATAACTAACAAGATAGAGCAGGAAGAGCTAAAAAGAGAAATCCCATTCAAAGTAACCTCAGACAGTATGAAATACCTGGGAGTCTATTTGTCAAGGCAGACTCAGAAACTTTTTGAAAACAAATACAAAACACTTCTCACACAAATTAAATCATATTCAAATAACTGGGCAAACATCAACAACTCATGCATAGGTCAAGTTAATATAATAAAGATGGCAATTCTACCACAACCAAACTACCTGTTTAGTGCCCTACCAAGCAAAATTCCAAAAAATTATTTTAATGAGTTAGAAAAAAGTTGTAAGCAAATTCATATGGAGAAATAAAAAGTCAAGAATTTCCAGGGATTCAATGAAAAAAAGTACACAAGACAGTGGCTTAACCCTACCTGATCTAAAATTATATTATAAAATATCAGTCATCAAAGCTGTCTGGTACTGGCTAAGAAATAAAGTGGTGGACCAGTGGAATAGACTAGGTGCAATAGCAGGAAATGATTGTGTTTGATAAATGCAAAGAGTCCAGCTATTGGGACAAAAACTCTCTCTTCAATGAAAACTGCTGGGAAAATGTAAAGTTAGTATGGAAGAAAGTTAGATTAGACCAGCATCTTACACCCTATACCACGATAAGATCCAAATGGATACAGAATTTAGACATTAAAAAATAGTACTGTAAGAAAACTAGAAGCTCAAGAACTAGTTTACCTGTCTGATCTATGGAAAGGGAAGACATGACTAAGGAAGAGATGGAGAACAGCATTAAAAACAAACTAGATGATTTTGATTACATTAAATTAAAAGGTGTTTGCACAGACAAAACCACTATAACCAAGATCAAAAGAAATGTAGAAAACTGGGAAACAATCTTTACAACTAATGTTTTTGACAAAGGACAAAAATATACAGAGAACTGAGTCAAATTTTTAAAAAAAGCCATTCCTCAATTGACAAATGGTCAAAGGATATGCAAAGGCAATTTACAGATGAGGAGATCAAAGCAGTCCATAGTCATATGAAAAATTGCTCTAAATCATTACTTATTAGAGAAATGGAAATTAAAGCTTCTCTGAGGTACCACCTCACATCTCTCAGAATGGCCAATATGACCAGAAAAGATAATAATCATTGTTGTAAGGGTTGTGGTAAATCCGGGACACTATTACATTCATGGTAGAGCTGTGAACTCATCCAACCTTTCTGGAAAGCAATTTGGAACTAAGCCCAAAGGCTACAAAAATGTGCATATGCTTTGATCCAACGATACCACTACTGGGTCTATAACTTGAAGAGATGATGAAAAAGTATAAAAACATCACTTGTACAAAAATACCAGCCCTGTTTGTGGTGGCAAAGAATTGGAAATCAAGTAAATGTCCTTCAATTGGGGAATGGCTTAGCAAACTGTGGTCTATGCATGTCATGGAACACTATTATTCTATTAGAACCAGAAGGATGGGAATTCAGGGAAGCCTGGAGGGATTGCATGAACTGATGCTGAGTGAGATGAGCAGAACCAGAAAGACACCGTACACCCTAACAGCAGCATGGGGGCGATGATCAACCTTGATGGACTTGCTCATTCCATCAGTGCAACAATCAGAGACAATTTGGGGCTGTCTGCAATGGAGAATTCTATCTGTATCCAGAGAAAGAACTGTGGAGTTTGAACAAAGACCAAGGACTATTAAATTTAATTTAGAAAAAAACACTGATATCTTATCGTTTGATCTATCTATCTTTTATACTTTATGTTTTTTTCCTTAAGGATATTATTTCTCTCTCATCACATTCCATTTGGATCAAGGAAACAATGTAAAGACTGGCAAATTGCCCTCTGTGCAGGGTGGGGGGAGGGAAGTAAGATTAGGGGGGAAAATTGTAAAACTCAAAAATAAATAAAATCTTTAAGTACACAAAAATAATAATTCCCAACTTCTAAAACTTCAGACTATGCTCTAGACTATGAGGAACCTTTTCTTTCCAAGATTCTCTTGTTACTGAAGATTTGCTGGATGAATATGAAGGTGATGACTGGACTAGGATTTAACAGTTATCTGCTATGGAATAAATCCATGTTTTCAGAGTTGCTAATAGGAAATCACCATGTAATCCAGTAATTTCTTTTTTTTTTCAACCCACTTAAATTGTTAGACACTGAATCTCTTGCTCCATGGATCTTAAATGATAGTTATTCATGTTTTTTCTCCTACATCTCAAATGAACAATACAATTTGCTGCTCATGGAGAAACCTTGGGAGATGGGCATTTTTTAGTCACTGCAGATTAGCTATAAAAGAAAGGAAGAAAACTCCAAGTTGAGAAAAAAAATTAATGGCACCCAAAACTTCTTGAGATCACTTAAGCAGAAATCAGAAACAAAAATGTTAAAAGAGGAATGCAATTATCATGATTTTTGAATCAAAGGTTCAAGCAGAACAGAATCTCAAGTTGATTATTAATCAGATTGTGAAGGCAGAAAATCAAATTTGTAAACTGAAGCAGGACTAATGAACCATTGGGGAAATTATGAATTGATCCAATCATTCTGTATAACAATTTGAAACTATGCCCAAAGGCAGTAAAACTGTGTGTACTCTTTGATCCAGAAATACCACTGCTTGGTCTGTATTACAGATAGATTTTAAAAGGGAGGGAAGGGTCTATTTGACTAGCAGAATGATTTCAGAAAACACATAGAAAGACTTATATGAACTGATGCAAAGTAAAGTGAGCAGAACCAAGAAAATGTTGTGCATAGTAACAGCAATATTAAACAATGAAGATCTGTGAATGATTTAGCTATTCTCAATAATCAAAAACAATCCCAAAGAACTCATCATGAAACATCAGAAAGAACTGATATTGTCTGAGAACAAATTGAAGTGTACTATTTCCTTTCCTTTCCTTTCCTTCCTTCCTTCCTTCCTTCTTCCTTTCTTCCTTCCTTTCTTTTTTTCTTCCATTTTTTGTTCAAGTTACCATGTACAAAATTACTAATATGAAAATGTTTTACATGAATGCATATATTTAATATAAGACTGTTTACCTTTGGGGAGTGGAAGAATTTGGAACTTGAACTTTTTTGATATTAAAAACTATTTTAACATATAATTGAGGGAAAATAAAATATTATTTAAAATTTTAAAAAAAAATGAAGCAGGAAATAAATATGCACCATGCTTAGCTTGATAACTATAAGAGGAAAAAAGGAAGTCTCATTATCTGGTCAATGTGCCAGTTTGATGGTATTAAAGAAAATATAGATGATGCCCTGAATCTACAAGTTGTCTTAAGCTATACACAAAGTTCAATATAGAGGTTGATTTTGGAACTAAAACAATGAACCTTGTTTCTGAAATCCTTAAATGTAAGGGGCTGTTGTGTGCGTAAACTGTCATCACCTAGTGTCCTTGAGCACCAGTGCACTATTTTACTGGTTGATTGAAGAGTGCCACAGGAGTGAGAATGGACCAGGGACTGGGGGAGATGTTTAAGTGCTTGTATTCTGGTAAATAAATGGAGATCTTGGAGATCTAACACTTCCTGAGCAGCTGTTCTAACAGGAACATAACACTTAAATCCATAGAATATATGAAATTAAAGAGGATTCTTGGCAAACTGTAAAATTTCTCATGGCTTAAAGCTTGGCTTAAGTGCTAAAATCATTTCTTACTGTGCTTAGAATAATGCAATTATATCTGTAAATATTCAAATGTCTTTCTCAATATTCATCATGAAATACAAATTTCATGACCTAAAACAAGGATGTTAGTGTTAAAACTTGGTTGGGTAACTGATGTTGGATTTGAGGTGTGTCTATGTTTTATGTTAATTCCTTTAGGTTATCTGTCATATTTCATAAATTACAAAGACTCTCTCTTATCAATAGTTGAAAAAGAAAGGGGGTCTAGCTGTGTGGCCTTGGGCAAGCCACTTAACCCCATTGCCTTACAAAAAAAACATTTAAAAAAGAAAGAAAAAGAAAGGGGGGGGGGATAATATGTTTTTAACAAATTTTCAAATCATGGAAATGAGTTATGAAATAAATTACTTTCTACTGTCTAATATATTATTTTCTGAATATTGTTAGATGAGCCTAACTTGAATGTCCTTTGTTAACACTCCTTTAAAGAAAAAAAGGATGGAAAAAAAAAACAGAAAAAGTACATAATAGAAACTATTGGCTTTTGCCTAGGGAATCTGTGCCTCTTAAACATCTCCTTAAGATTTGAAGATTCACACTTATGTCTTCAAGAAATATAATTTAAAATATATAGATCTATACATGCATATATATATATATATATGTAAACACATATGTATGCATATGGAGGAATTAGGAGGCACAGAAGATGGAGCACTGGACTGGGAACCAGGGAGGCTATCTTCCTGAGTACAAATTTGATCTCAGATACTTATTGGATGTATGCATCTACTGTTTCCAACATTGAAAGGTCATCGTTCTTGACTCTGCTACTGAAATTCTTAAAAAGCAGTCTAATGAAATGAAAATGGGAAAACCTGGGTCTCAGCCCCATGTTTCTTTCCTATTAACCATGTAATATGTACTTTGAACACTTTATCTCTTTTTATATGACTTACCAAAGTGGGTTCCCATGAGATCCTAATGAGGAGATGCTCTGTAAATTGTAAGAACTATATAAATACTAGTTATTACCATTATTTCTAAACTTGTTTGAATCATAAGACTAGTGATTTAGAATGGGAATAAACCTCAAAAGTCATCTAATTTAATTCTATTTCATAGATGAAGAAAAGAAGCAAAAATCATTCTTCTGATAGAACACTGAACCATCTATTCACAGAGACAAACCAGGGAAAAAGGTTCTTAAAATAACTTTTTCTTTATATCCACATGCAATTCTCTGTTTATATGGGTAGGGCAGAAACAATCACAATATTTCAGATTAGAACTAATACCTTCCCCCCTGGTCCCATAAAACTAATTTTATACTATAGAAAGTCCATTGATGTGGGTTATTTTCTTTTTACCTTTCTTCTTCTTTTTGTCTTTCTTTTCCCTTCCTCTTCTTCTCCTTCTTTTACTTCTTGCTTTCTCTGGTAGATTAATAACTCTGAACACTGAAATATTTTAAGATTATGGGCAGTTTCAAGAAACTTAAATTGATAGGAAACATATTTAGAAATATGCTGAAACTGAATCAACACCTAGCAAACATTCATATGCTCACTCTAAAATTAAACTACTACCCAGCTAAAGATAAAAAAGGCACACACACCAAATTTAGAGATAATACAACTCTGGAAAGGATAGCTAGCACACTGAATAATAGAACTAAGATCCAAAAAGATTCTGGCACAATGGAACTGTGCCAAAATTTCAGTGGTAAAGTCAAGAAGGATGACTTTCAAATGGAAAGTAGAATCACACATCAGTCCTAAGAAGACAAAATTTAATAGGGATAAACATGTAGTCTTCCTTGGGTTCAAAAAGACAACTTTATATTATGAAATAAGGAAAGTGTGACTAGAAAGCAGTTGTTATAAAAAAAAAAGTCCTGGGGGACTTAGTGAACTAGTAATGAGTAACCCAGTTTATTCAGTTATGAGTTAACAGTATGATCTGGTTGCCAAAACAACTAATGTGTTACAAGACAACATTATAGTGCCATAAGATCTAGATAACTCAAAGAGTGCTGTATTCTAGCCAGCTTGAATATTATCTCTCTCCTTACATGATCTTGAATAAGTCATTTAATTTTTTTTCTTGGTCCTTCGTTACTTGTCTAGATAATGGTACTAGATGGTCTTTAATGTCCTTTCTAGATGGATATCTATGATCAATTCTATTACTAAGTAAATTATAATCTCATCATAATCTGCCAATGGCAAACAACTAGGGAGCAAACAACTGGTCAAAATTCCTTGTCTGATTACATCTATCCAAGAGCATAGTATTGAATTCTGTTCTTCCCAATGAAGAAAGACATTATGAAACAGGGAGTGTCTAGAGAAGATCATTAATTTGGTCCCAAGATCATACAGATTGGTTGAAGGAATTGAAGATTTTCAGTCTGGGGAGGAGATAAAATAGGTGGGATATGATAAAAATCTTCAATTATCTGAGAGAAATTCTTCTGGAATAAGGTTTAGAACTATTCTGCTAACCAGCCCCCCTTTTTTTCCAGTGAAAAGAAGGTTTATAACAACTTCTTTTCATGTCATAAGCAATGAATAGAAGGTATAAGAAGGCAGATTTTTGGCTTTATGTAAGGAAAAATTTCTTACTAATTAGAACTAGCCAAAAGGGGAATTAGCCACCTTGAGATGTAGTGGGTGTTCCCTCTATGTGAATTCAAGATGAATGGCCACTTGCTAGGGCTTGTGTATAAGTTATTCTTGTTCATTTATAAATTGGACTAGATGACCTTTGAAGACCCTTCTAACTCTGCATTTCTATGAAATCCTTTCTTTTTTACTGTTTGGAAAGTACAGCAAATTCCCACAAAGTGGTATTAAAGCTACTTTTAGCAGCTAGACTAAATATTACTCAAATCTGTGTTTTCTTTGAGAATTATTGTCATAAAACACATTGGATTGGCTCAAAACTTTTAACACCAGAATTACTCATTACATGTGGTACTGTGGTTAAATGTTAGTCAGCACAGTAGTACATGGTGGTTATGTTTCTTCACTCTAATATATTAGTAAGTGGGCTATTCAGGTCATCAGGACAAAAGGAAAAATTATACTCATTTGGACTACTGTACCTATGACTATACAAAAAAGCAAGAATAATTATATTTTTGCTACATTTTCTATAGGCACATATAAAGAAAATTCCTATATGATTCTAGCATTTCCAAAAACTAAATCCGGTTGTAAAGTCTTGTTCATTCTTTTAATCTTATATTAATTATAGGATTAATTACATTAAGGTCCTTCATGGTAGGAACAATTTTCATTTTTTTTATATTTGTCTCACCAATCCTGTATAGAGAGGAGAGAAGAAAGAAGTAAGAGAAGAGAAAGAAAGAGAAGAGAAGAGAAGAGAAGAGAAGAGAAGAGAAGAGAAGAGAAGAGAAGAGAAGAGAAGAGAAGAGAAGAGAAGAGAAGAGAAGAGAAGAGAAGAGAAGAGAAGAGAAGAGGACAAAAGAACAGGGTCCACAAAAGAGTTTTAAAAGTGATTTATGGTGAGTGAGAATAACATACAGAAAAATACAACAAAAATTAAAGAGAAGGAGAAATCAATCATGCAGGTGAGGGGAGAACCAAGAGAGACCGGAGTCATGAAAGCCTAGAGAGAAAAGATTATGCAAGAAGAGTTATCAAAAGTATCAAATGTTACAGAGAAGTAAAGAAAGATAAATATCAAATGGAGACTATTAGATTTGCCAATTATGAGATTGTTGATAACTTTGAAAATAGCTGATTAAGTTTTCCCTGGCACAAACTGGTAGACATGATAAGATCTAGTGAAAAGTGTTTTGGTTTGGTTTTATTTGGTTTGAAATCCAGGGGAGACTTGGCAGTGTTTTTAGGAAGCAGGGAAGGAGCCAGTAGATGGAGAAAGATTAAAGATTAGCAATCGAGTGGAGATAATAGTAAAAACAATCTGTTAGATACAGATAGAGAGGATCAGATCAAAGGACCATGTAGATGGGTTTTCAAAAGTCCCTCTCATAAGAAACTGAAGTAAACAACAGGATAGTATGAAAAAGTTTCAGAGGGATATGAAATGAGGAGGGAGATAGAAGAGGTAATTGTCAGTCAATGACTTCAATTTTTTTCACTGAAGAATAGGACAAGATATTCAGTTGACCAAGGGATAAAAAGAAATAACATGGTAGTCGATAAACATTTATTATTAAGTGTCATCTATGTGCAAGACACTGTGCTAAGTACTGGGGATACAAAGATAAAAAAAGAGAGACAGTCATTGCCCTCATGGAGTTTATGATCTAATGGAAGACAATAACATGCCAAAAGCAAACGAACAAACAAAAAACTGAAAAGAAGAAGGAGCTCTGGCTGATAAGGTTTACTCAGTAATGGGAAATGGGACATGGTAGAAAAGTCAGGGATATATGAAAGTTGTGCAGCCAAGTGAGAAATGAAAAATGGAAGAGTCACTGTGATTAGTGAGATACGAATTTAGGGAAGGGGAGGAAGATTACATTGTTGTAGTGAGTGTTTGATAAGGTTAGCTAGCCTTAACTTACACAGGTCCCAGTCAATATGGTTTTGTTATTTCCTCTAGTCCCATTTAATAGCAAAAGAGTTGGAGTGCAGGAGGCAGATGGTGGGAGGAATTCAAAGTTGAGGTCTGGCAAAGTGTAACAGCAGCAGGATAATGGAAAAGGTTATTTGAAAATAGAGCATAAATTAGAGTTGAACTGGTTCACCAAAGGATCAAGACTAGGAAGAGAAGAGAATATAGACAGGCCAAAGGTCTGAGATGGTACTGAAGAATGGAGGGGTTGGAGGTTAGGATGAGAATGAAGAGAAATTTAGGATAATTGAACTATAAAGGCAGATGAAAAGATAAAATATCATGATCAAATTAAGGTTAATTCAGAGCTCCTCAAGATGAAAGCAGAAAACTTGTGAATGATGGATATGATCAAGGATATGATCAATGAACATCCTGTGTATAGGTGATCTAGAATTAGAGGAGCAGGACTTTAAAGTTGAAGAGATTAAAGAACTACAAAATTAGGATATTTGAAGAAATATCAATATGTATGGTAACGTATGCTATAATGAAGAAATGAAGTAAAGAGGCAGATGATGAGCCAGGCTTGGAATTCAAAGAAAGGAGGAGACTGTGCTGGAGGATGGTTGTAGATAAGAGCTACCAGAATCTGAATTGAGTAATAAATTTGTATTGAATGAACCTGAAAGAGAGTTTAATGAGAAATAGGGATAAAGGAGGAGTCCAGAAGTAGCCATAGGGAACAAGGAGTATTCTGGCTCCAAGACCATAACAAGTGAAGGTAGAGGAATTTCATAAAAAGTACCACTGGTTGCTGAAAAAAATTGGCCAAGGATTCAGTGTCATCAAACAGAGTCAGATCTCACTCACTGAATTATTCAATGAATGTCAAAAGATGGAAGCTGTGAGAAAGAAATAGATTTTAAGATGGAAACAAACTTGTTAAATATGGATTAGGCATACCCAAAAGCACAATGAAAGAAGGGGCAAGCAGGCTTAGAGCACAACTCTGGTGGGAGAAGGGTGGGAAGGGGTACTATGGTTGAAGGAGCAGAGAACTGAACTTGGGGAAGGGTACTTGTCCTTGGCAGGTGGAGGCACAGCTCTATAGGGATGGGAAAAGTAATGGCAGATAGGAGCAAGCTAGTCATATAGGTATTTATACAGAGTCAAACAAAATATATTCTTTGCATTCGTGAAGTCTTTTGAAAATTCTCCCTAATCTTCCACATAACAAAATTATAAGAAAAGCTAAAATGTCAGAGGAGCATTCAGAAGACAAAGGGAGAATAATTGATATGGTATTCCATTCATCTGCTAATGGTCAAACATTCAAACAATATTTAGTAAGTGTGTCAGGTACTAGGTTAATTAAGTTCTGGGGATATGGAGACAAAAATTTAACATTTCCATTCCTGAAGGAGCTCACATTCCAATAGGGAAGATAACATATTCAAATAATAATACAAAATATATCTAACAAATAAAAAGTAATTTTGGGAAGGACAAGCACTATCAACTGGAGTTGGCGGGGAGTAGTACAAGTGTAATCTAAAAGGGATGGCTAGGTAGTGCAATGGATAGAGCACTGACCCTGGAGTCAGGAGTATCTGAATTCAAATCCAATCTCAGATGCTTGATAGTTACTATGATACCCTGTGTAACACCAATTGCTTCGAATCTAGGGACATCACTAGCAAGCCTGCTTCAAATCTGGCTCCAGAAGAGAAAGTGAGGCTGGTGACTTAGTACAGCACCACCTCAACTCAAATCTAATTCATATGCATGTCATGGCATCACCACCCTGATGTTGTGGTCCTCTTTGAGGACAACAAGAAGCAAGGTAGTATCTGAGCTTATCCTTGAAAGAAGCTAGGGAATCAGAAGTGGGTAAGGAGTGCATTTCAGACATGGAGAACAATCTAAAGTAGGGCAAGAAGGTTGGAAATGTGATTTCCTAGAGGAAATACAGGATCACTTTAGCTTCTTTAGCAAGGACATGTCATGATAAGATCTATTTGAAAGCTGTTTGGAAGCTGTTTGGAAGCTGGTTTGCAGTCCAAGAGAAAGAAAGTTCATTATTGGGGCTATTTCAACAGTACACATGTGGGATAATGAGGACCTAGAGTTGTGTGGTGGCTATATGAATTGAGAGAAGGCACAGAAGTGAGAGTTGTCATGGAGATAAAACTGACAAAACTTGATTTATGAATGGATGAGGACAATAGAAGAATCAAGTCTGAGGTAACAATTATTTTGGGAACCCTTTAAGGGGCAGCTAGGTGGCTAGGTTGGCACAGTGGATAGAGCACCGGCCCTGGAGTCAGGAGGACCTAAGTTCAAATCTGAATTCAGACACTTAATAATTACTTAGCTGTGTAACCTTGGGCAAGTCACTTAACCCCACTGCCTTGCAAAAAAAAAAAAAAATAGGAACCTTTATAAAGAAAGTTAGACATTCAGGTATGTGACTCCCTAATAGTTCTCACACAAATAGAGCTATATGCTTTAGAAAATTCTCTCCTTATAATTCCTTTGTGAGATATGTTGTGAAAGTATTCATTTCCATTTTCTGAATGAGAAAAAAGACTTAAAGAGGCTAAACAATTTACCCAAGACCATATAATAAGTGGAAAAGTCAGAAGTCCTTCACAGATCCTTTGATTCTAAGAAAAGGCCCACTTTCAACCTACCTTGTATCATGAAATTTACCAAGACCTCTGTTTCTTCACTTATAAAATGAATGTAGGGAGGAGAAAAGATTTTTATTATTTGTTTACCAACTTTCGCTTCTCATATCTAATATACCTGTTATTCAATTTATAAATAAACTAAATGAATTTATATTATTTCAAAATTTTCTAGATGAAACATTCTTTACATTTTGTTCTTGTTCCTTTTGAAAAAAAGATTGTCATTAAAATGTATAAATTATCTGGGAGTTGAGCTATAAAAGCAAAAAACATTTAAATAGTCAATTACAAAATTTTCTTTAAAGAAATAAAAACTTTAAAACTTGGAGGATTATATAATGCTAATGACTGGATCATGTCAACATAAAAAAAGAATACTATAGAAGTGAACTTACAGATTTCATATTACAACAATATACTATAGTAATATAATGTTAGAACTATAATATACCAATAAACTAACAAAGAGATATTTTACAAAACTAACAAAAACAAATACATTTGAAAAAAATAAAAGCTATAGAATGTGAAAGGAAATCATGGGGGAAAAATGTTAGGAATATTGAAAGAATAGCCCTTCCAATACTCAATTTACATTATAAAGTAGCAGACAACAAAATCATTTGGTATTTGTTAAAAAATAGAAAAGTAGTTAAAAATTATATACTAGAAAAGGGCAAATCTGTATTAATGGAATTCAATAAAATGTAGTATTCAAAATTGATAAAAAAAATAGCTAGGAAAACTAGAAAGTAATCTGGCAGATTACACTTAAATAAGTGCCTTATATAATATTCCATAAATTCAAAATGAATATGTGACCCAAATATTAAACATCAAAGAATAGAACTATAAAAACCTATTAAATATTTTCCACAGTTTAAGGTAGGAAATGAATTTTCATTGAAATAAGGAATGCATACAATTACAAAACATAGAACATAAACTTGATACATAACATTGAAAAGGTTTTATACAACCAAAATTAAAACATCTAAGATGAAAAGGGAAACCATTAACCAGGGAAAATCTTTATATCAAATTTATCTGATAAGGATTTTATACTCAAAAATATAAAATAATTAACAGAAATAACTAAGGATAAAAACCATTCTCCAATATAGAAGTGATCAAGGAATATGAACAGTTCTCAAAAAATTGTAAACTATTAAAAACCATATGTAAAAATCCTCCAAATTGTTATTAGTGTTATTAGAAATACAAAACAAGAGATAACTCTGAGATTTCTGCTCCTACTTAGTAAATTTTCAAGGATGGAAAAAGATGGAAAAATTGGTGTTGGAGGACTTGTAGATATCAATTGGAAATAGGCAAAGAAAATAGCTAAAACATCCATAGAGTTTCACTCTATAGAGTCCCCTGCTGCTATGAATATACCCCAAGAAGGTCAGTGACAAAAAAAAAAGAAAATCTCCAAACACTCCAAGATGTTTATAACAACACCTTTTTGTGGGAGTGAAGAACTAAAAACAAAATGGGTTTCTATAGATTAGGAAACAGCTAAACAAATTGTGGTATGTAAATGAATTGGAACATTATTTTGCTATAAGAAAAATAATTACATGGAAAATAATTAATGAAAACACAATAAACTGATCATTTATAAAAACAACAAGCACAAAATCCACAACCATGCAAATAGAAAGAATAACCAAAAGACAGTCAAAATTGAAGATTGCAAAATAATGAAGGACCAACTGGCCCAAAAGAAAAGATATGAGAAGACACATTTCTGATCTCCTTATAAGAGTCCAGGGTCTATGGGTAAGGAACATTATAGTATAATATCAGATTCTTAAATACATTGATAATTTTGACTTATTTTTCTTTCTTTAAAAAATTTATGTTTCAAGGATGACTCCAGAGGAAAGAGGGGAAAATACAAGGAGAAATTAGGTGATATTATATACACATATATATAAATATATGTATATATATATATATATATATAATTAACACTCTATTTTTAAAAAAAGAATGGTAATTACCATTAAATATTTTAGTTATAACTCATTATATTTTCTCCAAAATGCTCCCTTCTTACTCCCTTTCCAATTATTACAAAGGACACCACAAACTTTTCAGACAATCTAGGTTCATTATCTTAGTTGTCAACCATGATTCCTCCTCTTAGTTGTCATTCAATCCAGTTCTTTAGCATACTTTGTCTTTTTTCCTCTTCATAACATTTTTTCAGGTATTTATTTCAGGAATGTATTATGGTATGGTGCACTTTATGGAAAGTTAGATAACTCGATAGATAGCTAAATAGACACACAGACATAGATGAATGCACATATATATGCACACATCATAAAAATGAAAATATATATATATAGAAATATTTCATTTACACATATATCCACTCACACAATCACAACCTTTTTTCCGGCCCTCATCACCTTCTGTAATTTTTAATTTTGCGCAGATTTTGTGTCTCTGTTTTATATTTCTCTCCTTATTCCAATCCATCCCTTACTCAACTGCTAGTTATTTTCCTATATCAGAGGTCTGACTATATCACCCTCTCATTTCTATCATTCAATAAATTCCAGTGGCTTCCTGGAACCTCTAGAATCAATTATAAAATTCTCTGCTCAGCATTTAATGTTTTCTCATGATCTTTCGAGAGTTGTCAAATTTCTATTTCTCATACTCAACACTCTATCCCTTTTCTGTGTCTTTGCATTGATTATCCATCATTGCCTCCTTAGGTCTGTACAAACTGCTTTGGCCATAGGCAATACAAGCATCTTTCAATTTTTCATGAATGCATGGAGCTGAATATATATATCCTTAGGCACAGGGGAAAAGGAAATCAGTTTTCTTAGGATTGGTTTTTAGCCAGTACCTAAATTTATTTATATTGCTGTTCATATACTTAGAATAAGGGCAAAGGAATCTTTTAAATGTGTCATTAGAGACTCAGCTCTTTTAGATATTTATAATTTTCATATAAATATTTGAGGCTAGATTGACACTAGAGAGTTAGAGGGCATGAATAAAATAATGTCTTGGAAAACCTACATATACTCTTCAAAAGACATTTTCAAGAGAAGGAAGAGAAAAGAAGGAACACTGTAGAATAAATGAAAGGATAAAACTTTTCTCTGGGAAACAGCATGGATACATAAGAGAAACATTATAGAGGAAGATTTTTTTCTGTCAATTCACAGGAACTCAAGCTTGTAACTAACATTTACTATAAATGAGCTAAATATAAATCTTCAAAAGTCACAGAAAAGCAAACTTAAAAGAGAGAATAAACAAACAAACAAAACACCATCTACTCTGAGGACCAAATGTGAAATAATGACAGGAAGTTCACTGCAAATTATTAAATGAATTTTGCCTTTGAAACAATTCAAGATTGTTTAATCAGGTTTAACAGTTGAAAATGTTTCTATGAAGCTATAAACACTGTAATCAAGCAAATCCTTTCATGTTCCAAAACGAATGAAAATGTAACTCAAATTTCTGCTGGTTCCTTTCAAAGCTATCCTTTCTCCTGCTAAAATATAGAGGATTTTTTGCACACACAAAAAAATACAATTTTCTTTTGTCTGGACACACAATAATTATATTTATTCCAAATCCTAAATTTTAATAGTAGTGCACAATCAATAGCAATAAATTCCAGATAGATGGCAGAGTACATAGGATGCTGGACTTGGAGTCAAAGATCTGAGTTCAAATCTAGCCTCAGACACTAACTGTTGGAATAATCACTTAACTTCTATTGACTTCAGTTTCCTCATCTCTAAAATGGGGATGATAATGACACCTACTTCCTAGGGGTTTTGTGAGAATCATATGAAATAATGATTGTAGAGTACTTAGAATAGTATCCATGTGCATGACGGACCCTATGTAAATGTTTATTATGATTGATAATAATGAGGATGATGAAGTAGATGAAGAAGAATTATGTATTAGAAAGAGTCATTGATTGAGAGTCAGAGAACCTGGATTCAAATCATGACTCTCTTCTTTAGCATCTTTGTGAACTTGAACAAATAATTTTATTTCCTTGGTGTGTGTGTGTGTGTGTGTGTGTGTGTGTGTGTGTATGAATACATATACATATATATTTATATGTGAAATGGCAAAGTTGAACAATATGATATCTAAGATCCCTTCAACTCAAAATTCAGTATTTTATTATCAAGTCCCAATGATTTATATTAATAAAAGAATATTTTAGTATAAATGGTCCAAATCATTGAATAATCAACCCTGCTCAGCTAAGGAGACAGATAAGAGACTATCATGGTCTGAGTATGTATTGAATGTAAGAGTTGCTGGTTTAGGTTCTTCATACCCTGTTCTCCTGGGTAGAAGAAGAGTTGGACAGCAAGTATTTGAAATCAGTAACAGTTCTCTAGGCAAATGTAGACCGTGAGCTCATTTGATTATGGATTGCTTTATTCTTTGTACTTGTATTCCCAGTGTCTAACACAGTACCTCCTACATAGCAAGCACTTAATAAATACTTCATGATTGATTGGTGAGATTTGGAAAGAATATAACATTGTACTTGGGTGCATGAGGCCATAGTCTGGCTTTCCTGTTTTCTTTTTCCAAGTGACTCCTGAAGTTTTCTTTTTGAGTGTAGCTGTTGGTAAAATGGGAGAACTGGGAGACTGGAGTTTTGGCTGGTTATACCTTAGGGAATTTTGGTTGTATTTAATATAAAGAGAATTCAGAGAATCAAAGATTTGTAAGAGATGTCACTAAATCATTTAATATAACCACTACATGAAAAGTTATTTTACAATATGAAAAAAGAGAATTCATCATCAAATTTTTCTTTGAAGACATCTAGCAGGAGGGGAATCTGCTATCTAATTAATCTTAATCTGTTCTAATTAGAATTAGATTAAGATATCTGAGAACTAATCTAGCACAATCCCCACCTTTTTACAAATAAGAGAAGCAAAATCTGGAGGGATTTTATGACCAATTTCTGTCACCCAATTTAATATTTGCATATCAATCGAATGATAGTCATGTGTTCATCACTGTTCTGAAAATCATCATTGTTTTAATAGCTGGCATCCTTTGTGCTTAGCTCTCATTCATATTCACTCTCTCAGAAACCTCATCTATTCTTATGTTCTTAATTATTGCCTCTATTATTATAACTTCCAAATATCCAAATCAAATCCCAATCGCTCAGTTGTGTTTCAGGTCTGCATCTCCACCTTGGTTACCCTTCCCTTACCCAAATCCAGAATCAAGATTAAATGGACTAGAAGTCACAAATCTTCAGTTCTAGTCCTAGTTTTTCCACAAATAAGATGGCCTTAGGAAAGTAAAAAGCTTTTTGGACCTATGATGTCTCTTTTAACTCTTATTTTCTGTGGTTTTTATGTCCAAAGCCAAACTCATTATCTTCATAACATCTCATATTGATATTTTGCTTTAAAATTCACACTCAGATACATGATCTCATTTAATCCTCACAACAACCTTGTGAAATGATACTATTACTCTGTGTCATAGATAAAGAAACTGTGAGGATACGTGATATTTCCAGGATCATACAACTAGAGTGTGCCATAGACTTGATTTAAATTTATATCTTCCATACTCTTTCAGTTATATCATAGCATATTTCATATTCTTCAATAATCATCTTCTCCCAGCACCCCAATCTGACTTTCCCTTCAAAACTACCCTTTTTTCTAACAGTGGTACCAATTTTCTTTTCTTTATTTTTTATTAGATTAAAAATTAAAAGAAAAACTTGGAATTATTTTTCACTTTTGTCCTTCCATCTTCTTTAGCTAATCTGTTAATAAAAACAGAAAATGAAATTATTCTCTCTCTAGAGAATATTACAACATTTGGATTAACATAAAGCATATAACTTTAAACACATGCAAAATTAATACATACAAACAAATTCAAGTTCATTTTTAGGGAATAGTAGCAGCTATGGAGAAGCCCAAAAAGATAAGGTGAAGAGGAGGAAGGACTGTATTACAGTTATGGAGGACATCTTATATAAAGACATAGACAAGAGATAAAACACTGCATCTAAGAAACAGTGTGGCAGCCACCATGAGAGTGAGTAATGTAAAATGAAGTTGGAAAAATAGGATGAGGTTGGGTTAAAAAAGATTTTAAATATGAATTATTCCTTTGAACTGTCTCACATATATAATATTTCATCTCCATTCCAAATGCCTTCTATTGTAGTCTATGTTCTCCTTACTTCATGTGTGTATTATGGCAATAGCCTTTTAGCTGGTCTACCTGCCTCCATTATCTACTTAGTCTATCCATTCCATATAGCGTTATCAAACTATAATCTTCCTAATAAGTCATTTCAATCATATCAATTTAATATTATATTCATTTTAAAGATTTTTGTTATCGCATTTTGATTGCAATTGATTGTATTTAACTAATTTTTAAAACTTCCAGTTATTCTGAACTGAAGAATGAAAAAAATGAGCAGTTCCTTCACATAGTAGAACAGAAAAAGAGAACTAGAAATTATATTGTGAATCTTTATATAAAAGATTCATTTTTTTAATTTATGATATATTCCACATGTGGCTTTCAAAGCTATTCTGTTTATCTGTCTTTCCCTTCTAACTTTATTTCTATTCTCTTCTGTTCATTAAAATAAGTTTCTGGAACAAATTTAAATAAATTTCATTTCTTTCCTTTTTCTTTCTTTGTAGGAATAACCATTTTCAATAACGTTCTTCTCCCCCTCACCTCATGCCTACAATTGAAAAAAGAAAAAAAAACTTGAAAAATAAATATATATGTATATATATATATATATATATATATAGAGAGAGAGAGAGAGAGAGAGAGAGAGAGAGACATACATACAAACAATTTCACTTTGGTAGTAACTGAAAATGTACATCACCTTCTGCATCTATCTATCTACCTCTTTGTCAGGAGGTGGGTAGCATGATTCACCATCAGTCCTCTGTAATCATTAACCAATTTTTTTTTAAAATAACATATATACATTCCTGTACCTAAAAGTAATTTTTGATGCAAAACAAAAATTTTGTTGAAAATTTGCTCCACAACTCTCTGATCACACTCAATTTGGATCAATGTACAACATTGAAACAAAGTAAAAACTGACAGATTGCTTTCTTGGGGGGGGGGGCGGGAGTAAGATTGGAGGGAAAATTGTAAAACTCAAATAAAATTAATAAAAAAATTAAAAAAAAGAAAATTTACTCCACAAGTTTAAAAGACACTACAAATGTTTACTTCTGAAACAATCACTCACAGTTAATGAAAGCATCCCTTTTATTTTTTTACCAAGTTATATCATCCAGTCTAATCATTAACCATTCCTAGACCATAATGACAAGACATATTGGCATGTAATCCTTAAGTCTATTACTTAGGAAACTTAAAATTTATAGATATCATTGTTATTAAAATCTTTCTATCTGTATTAGATCAATACTCTCTAAAAGCACACACTGAATATTGGACATAATGATAGCAGGAGCACTTCTATTAATAACTAACTTTTAGAATAAACTAAAAATGTTCACAGTTAAGAAGGTGAAAGAATCAAGAAAAGAACAAACTATGAGGGGTCAGGAGACTTGGACGATAGGTTTTGTTACCTACCGCTTATGTTTACTCATCTATGAAATGAGTAACAATCGAATAATTAAGAATGTCCTTTCCAGGTTTTCAATGACTCTAGTTTAAGTGTCTTTATACTTTGTACATCTCCCTTGTCCCTTCTATGGTGACATTATATTCCTGGTTACTAATAGCAAAGAAACTAGTGTTTCACCAATCAGTCTATAAATGGTGATTGTATGTCAGCTGTATACCCTCTCATAGAATATCAGTTATCCATTCATTAGTTACATTGCAAATAGAGGCTAGAATTAGATAAGTGAAAGAGTTCAAGAGGAGGCTAATGCTGAGGGCAAAGGCACAGAATTAAGAAGCACTTAGTATCTTTGGAAGACAATCAGTAATGAGTCAATAGACCTGACTGGCTAAATCAGAATGCCCCTACTGAATAAAGAAGGTGAAATTAGAAATTGGAGTCAGATTGAGAAAGATTTTCAAAATCAGATTTCAGAGGAGAGTGGCAATGAGGAATCACTGGTGGGTTTTGAATAGGTGAGACAACAATTTTCAAAGATTATATTCCATGATTATATGCATTGCCCAGATAAGAGATTGAAAAGAAAATAAACTGTGAATGTGATAACTGGACCTTGGACTTCCTCCCAAACAAATTGTTCCGTTCTTCTTCAAATCTTTAAGGTTAGGTATTTGGAAATAAAGAATTATTTCCATTTTGCATACTGACAATTGAAAGTAGTTTGTACTTGTCCTAAATATCAAATAACTAAAGATAAAAGTCAGCATAGAACATAGGTCTCTCTATC